>NC_072010.1:74129901-74442222 GCF_027791375.1 Indicator indicator
AAAGGCATTGAAAAGCTGTGCTTGAGCTAAAACACAGCAGCCCACTACATTGCATTTTTAGATGACTTCAGTTTCAAAGCATACAGAGGACTAGACCCTCACTACAAGACCTCTTTCTGTCCTCCTTTGAAGTTTACAAGCTAGTGGTATAAGTAAAGGGCCTGCTGCAGTTACAAGTCATGAAACAGCATTAGGGCTTGTGCTGGTAGGCCCCCCCATTTTCATCTCCATGTAGTAGCAACTCTAGAAAATTTTATAGCCTGTCCAGAAAAAAGCTCACTGGGACTGGGAGAGGGAGTGTGTTGATTGCTCTGGGGATCAAAAAGAAAATGTGCATTTTCCCACCTCTTAGACATGCCATAGCCAGTGCTGTTTGCTCTATCAAGGCAAGGAGTGGAAACAACAAAAGAGTCAAAATAGCAGATCTTCATAATAAATGTCTCTTGGATAAGGTGTTTCTCCTTCTGCAGCTGTCCTGCTTACATGGAGGCATAGTTGCATCCACTTTCTTCCTAATTTGATTTACCATCCCAGTGACCTCTGTTGTTGTTTGAAACATTTTTTTTCTGAGACAGGGCTATGCTGAGCCCAGAATCCCCTTAGAATGTGGCCACTTTAGTGGTGTGAGAAATTGCCTCTTGCCCTATTGCTAGTTATACTGCATGCCACTTCATGCAGAAAACCATAGCCCACTGTCCTTCTGTTTTATGGCATCAGTTACTTATGCTTTGTCTTTATTTTGTTATTAATGCTGGCTGCTTTCCAATAGCTTTTGGCCACAATGACTGTTGCAATCTTTTGTCAGCTAAATCAGGCACAATCTGCAGACAGAACCATATTATCAGGTACATCATTTTCAAATAAAGCAATGCACACGCAACACACTGTTGTTTTATATGGAGGTGTACTGAATTAAATTGAGAATATTGTTGAGTCCATCTAAAAGAGTAGCTGTAAAAAGTCATAGTAAGATGTCATCTGAATCTCAAATGGAATAAAGAAAAAAAGGCTTTCAAGTGGTAATCTCTAAAAGAAGTCAAATAATTAAATATGATTCTCAGTTCCTCCTCATGAAGAAGAATTTAAAGGATATGTAAGATTAGTAGGTTAAAATAATAGAGAAGTGGCTGACTTTTTCAGGGCTAAAAAGGAGCCTATGTAAAACAACAGAAGTCTTATAGCCTCTGAGGAAGCTTTAGTGATTTGAGGGTTGATGCTATATTTAAAAAAGCAAATGAGCATTTTCCCTTTGATTTTCATTTGAGTAATGTGGTGTCACCATTGCTTCAACAACCTTTTCTCTCTCATCGAGGAATTCAATCTCCCTGCCCTTATATCCATTTGGAAAACTTCTGCAGAGATGATAATTTTCCTGGTCATGGCTTTGACATCTTTCCCTCCCTGGACTCTCACTGCTCTTTTTTCTTGAACTCAAGATACTTGTCTTCACTTTCTATACCCTCCATGGCCCATCACTGCCCATCCTGTCATCACAGGCAAGCAGAAGGCAAGCTTGGGGTAAATAGCAAAAACATTTGGTTTGAAACCTACACCTCAAAGCAAACTTGTACTGCTTGTTCCTAGTCAAGTTTTGTGAACACCTTTTTAGTTTCGAACAACACTGGGGAAGTTTAGTCAATCATCTGAAATTCCTGTCCTTCTGGCAGCAGACACCTCTGAGAACTATTATTGTAGGATTTTTCCAAGTGGTGGTTCACATTCTGTGAGGGGTAAGTAGCTCATGTACATCTTATTAACACCCAGAACAGTCAGCCCAGCCCTGGCACACACCTGCCAGTCAACCTGATCCTCATGCACTCATTTGCCCACCCAGATTGTTGAGGAGGAGTCTTGGCTTTGCGCATGGGGGACACTATTGCCCCTTCTCTTGGGATCTCAGCATGGAATAGTAATTTACACTCATACTGAGCCCAAAGAAAAGGACAAACTAAGAAACCTGGTGAGCAAAAAAATCAACATTGGCCTGTGATAACATTGGCATGAACTTAACTGACTTGTATTGACCGATGAAAGTGGAGCAAAGCCAGAATCAATGTTCTTACAGCAAGAAGATGCAGTAACGGAGATGGGATGTCCAGGTATATGGAGCAGGGCCCCAGAGTCAGCCATCACTCTGTTCTGCAGTAGCTTCGGTGTGATTGTTACATGCTTTCAGTGTTTTTTGCTTAAAATATACAGTTCTTGCTCTCATCCTTTAAGACAGGTGGAGAATAAGTCCTGCAAAGCCATACAGACTGTGTTTGGGTCCAGTGGCACCAAGAAGGTGGCAGTTTGCACACTCTCACTGAGTGCCACAGGCCCCTACCCTGTCTTTCCTGGTTTAAAGTATCCAGACTTTTAGGGAAGCTCCAGAACCCACAAAGCTTTGACAATACAAAGCATAAGGGATTTTTGTCTGGATTTTCACCATGTGCTAACTGGTGGTAGGATGGCAGGTCAGCATGGTGGGATCAAAAGTCCTGATTTAACCAAGTGTCTGTGTTTGTACACAGTGTTACCCCTCCCTTTTTTCTGTCCAGCTTCTAGATAGAAGAGGAATATCAAAGCAACGTTATTACTCTCATATCCCCTTTTAACTGCTGCACGAGGGCCCTCCCTCTCCTAAGCACACCTCTGTATGGAAACAAAGATGTGATCCTGACATGAAACTTATGACTTTATATACAAATTTTACCTTCAGTTGATTGGTAATAATCTTTGGCTATGCAAAAAAAAAAAAAAATTCTACTCCAAAAGGAGCAAGAATGAAAACCAACAGGGGCTTGTGGTTTGCATTATTAACTAAAACTTGCTCCATGCAGCATTACAACCTTCTGCCAAAATGTGTGACTAGAAGCCTGTCTGTTACTTGCCACCACCATCACAACACAAAATGGGCTGGAAAGAGAGAAAAAGGTATGGAAATAGAAAAAAAAAAAAAGTGGTCTTAGTCAACCAGAGGATGAGTATTCACATCACAAATCCACTGCAGGCCCTGGCAGGGAGCCTCTTGAAGCTGGTTTAAAGTCTGCCATACGTTTCGGCAGGGAATACATCAGACTGTTACTGAATTTCCAACCTGCATGCAGACCTGGAGCTGAAATATGTTGATGCAGTGAGCAGAAGCAGTCTGTGCTACCATTGCCCAGGCTGTCCTGGACCCATTGACGAAACCTGACCTTGGCAGGGCAGCATTTGTCTCAGGCACTGAATCCATTTTAAACTTCCCTATCAAAATCCTGTTCCTTTCTAGGCAAACCTCCTTTGTCTCAGTCGGTGCCTCCAGCAGGTTATCAGAGTTCTTAGCTATTATTTTAAATACTATTCACTTCAGCTCTCCTACTTTCTGTCCAGAATTCACAAGATATCCTTTAATTTATTCTGCCTAAAATGAGATAAACCATGAGTGACCAGTCTCCCGGGGCTGTGCCATTCTGTAGCGAGCCTTATGTAAAAGATACAGGGCACATTTTCAGCACCGTGTGTTGTTATTAATGAAGGCTGTGTGCACAAATCTTTGTCCATCACAATGAAAATTTACCCTCATATATCTCATAAATCTCAGATGTAGATTTAACTCACAGCATTTTCAGGTATTCTTTGATTTTTTTTTTTTTTTTTTTTTTTTTTTTTTGTATTAGGGAACCATAATGATAAATTCCTGCTTGAGTGAATATGCAACTAGACCTCATCTGACACCAAAATTTGCTAGTTTTTCTTTTTGGGCTTAAAAAATTTGCGTTTCAGAGCTGTTCAATAAGATAAATGTTAATGAGAAAAATTTTAACAAGGCAAGCCCTGGCAGTGACCCCCTCAGATCTAAGCAGCACTACAAACTCAGGGCAAGCCTGATGCATGAGGAACATCTTGCAGAATATCACTGGCCTTCTGTTCTATCAGCGATATAGCTCTAGAAACAAGGCTTTTAATGAGGAAAGATCAATCCCAACTGGAAAACCTGTGATATCTGACATCAGTAGACAAGCATCCATGCTGTACAAACCAACAACCACCCACCCCCCTGCCAAAACCAGCCTCTGCCTACAAAAAATAAAACAAAATGAAGTAAAATTGTGTCATTTTCTTTCAAAGTTTAAAGACTCAGCATCACTTCATGTAGCATTTAACTATCATTTCAGTCAGGCTTTTGAAGCTGTTTAAGTTCTTTTGTACCCAGGTTGTTTAATGTTACTCAGACAAGGTAAATCAAAGTCTAATAGAGTGGAAAAACAGTAAAGGCAGAAAATAGGTAAAAGATAAATCACACAGGAAGTTGTGTGCTTTTTTTGTTATTATATTCATTGAGATCAAAGTCCTTGTTTCAGCTCTAATTAACAAAAGCTAATGCAGATTGGAGACCTTCTGGCACTGAGCAGAGCCTTGGAGGATACAGTTGAAATCTTCTGAAGATTTAAATAATTAATATGACACCTTGAGCTTTGGATGGGAAAATAAAAAATAAAAAAAAAGAAGAGGGGGGAAAGAAGAGCCCCATGTTCAAGTTTAAGAACAATGCCATTGCCAAGTTTGATACCATTTGTTCTGATGAAAATGAGCTGAGTAGACTGCACCGACTTCATTGTCTGGTACATTGGCAGTTCAGTGGATTGTTTCACCTTTTGTCATGCTAAGGCAGTCTTTTGTGCAGTACTTTGTTACCCCCAAGTCTGCCCCAGTTGAAGGAGGATAGAAAAAGGCAAATCTGCTTTAGGGACTTGGAGGATGGTCATTTAATGGTTTTTAATCCTCTTAATCCACGTAAGAATGGAGATCTCTGAGTGAAAATCCCATCCCAGAAGTCCTTATGATTCAAATGCCTGGCTCAGGAGACTGTCTTTTGAGAAAAAATGCAGCAAAATATTCTCCAGTACTGTGGCATTGTGGTTTATTTCTCTTTGGTTTTCCAAAGCTGTCTGATTTAATACAAGCAAAATGAAACGGAAGCCTACTTCGAACCCTATGAAGTGTGAGAATAGAGAGTGCCCAGTGCCAGCCTGTGTATTTGGGGTACTCTGCTGATGGAGCTCCATTTCATAAAAGTGATAAGGACCTTCTTTTCTAATTGTCTCAACTGTATGCAAATCCACCCTAGATTTGGATGTGCACTAATGCCCTCACCAAGCTGTTTTCCACTCAGATATTTCTAGGTAAATTAAATCCTCTATTGAGTTTAGATATAGATTAATTCTAAACCGTTGACAAAATCATAGCTAAGCCTTTCTGCTGAGCTCATTATTAGTTCATAAGAGGATGATTTCTCTTCCCTGTCACAAGAAAAAAAAATTTAAAAATCAATATATCTAATTAAATAAACCACTAAAGAACTGCTAGAATGTAATTTTCATAAACAAAATTAAAGAGGATCTGAAGATGGAACAGACTTTGCTTGTTCTCAGTCTGTAGACATGCCATTTGCCACTGTAAGCTGACTTTAAAATATTTTTTCAGTTATATGCACAGTGTGCTTTTTCATTTGATTATATACTTAATCACTTCATTTCTTAGTACTAGTTAAAAAAAAAAAGGAAAAATGGAGCTTCCAACTTGTATTTGACTATGTGACAGATACAGAAAACTGCATGTTAAAAATTACACCATTAAAAAAATAAAGTTCCCACTGCAACAGTTTTTATCAAGGTAGAGAGCAAACTATTTTAGCAACATTGCATGAGTAAACAATTCAAGGCATGTCTTACAAAATTACGGCTGATTAATGCAATGTTTTCTGTTGCAGTCAATTCACTGACAGCCATTTCTCAGCATCTATTACTAAAGCACCCCCCTCCTCCCATACTTCTGAAACAACAGATACAAATCTAACAAACAGTTTCTAGGATTTTAATACCATTTCCCTGACAATTCAACCTATGAAACCCCAATGATCTCTTGAAAGGAACTTAAGTTAAATGTTAATGCATATGTACTCTATGTCTCCTGCAAGAAAAATTGGCCACTATTTTGCTTTCTTCCCCACGGTTAACAGAAAAAGGTAGGCTAGTGATGCTCTCTATTACATCCCATAAAGACTTTGGCTGTCCTTTGATGAAATTTCTGTTTTTCTGCCTGGATCATGTTAACATCTTATTTGAGGTCAGAGCAAAAGTGTCTGCTAGAAGAGTCATTGATGCAGCATGCTTCCCCATTTCTCTACTTTCTATTTATACAGCATCCATTTAAGCTGCACCTCTACTGAGCTGAACCTGACGAGGCATGTGTGCTCTTTTATCGATCATCTGGCTTTACGGAGCTGAGTCCCATATGGGATGTGCGCTCTTGTTTTGGATCTCTGTGATGATGGTGCCTGGGGATCAATGTGGCACAAACCAGCAGACTGGTGCACATTTCTTGACTCACTGTATCACTATAACTAACTCTTCCTTGGTGAATTCCTTTCAGTTTTTCCCTCTTAATGGCAATGAACAATCTTATGGCAGCTCTACGCTACCATTTGTGTTCAAACTGATGTTCACCCCATGTTGAGTGGGGCCTTTGTTACAGTATTTTGTTCCTCCACTAAAAACATTGTCGAGGTGTTTTACTGTGCTGATTCTGGGTTTTAATTTAACCTTACCTTCCTTAAATTTACCTTCCCATGCAGTGGTTAAACCACCACACCTGCAAATGACAAATGTTGTACAAAGGAGTATGCATGAAGATAAGTTCATTTATGAAAATGTGATATGGCTTGTATTCAGTGGTAGAGGGTTAGTTACTGGCAGGCTGTGCTTCCATGGAAGTGGCATAATATAAGGCATGCTAGATTAACAGCAACAAAATTTATGACTGAGCTCAGGTGGGAAGATAGCTTTATCCTCTTTGGAAAATAGGAATATGCAGAAGGTAATTGAGAAAGGTTTTCATCATCATGGGAAGGAATAAGGAGTTGATTGAGAAATATTTTTAGGGGGAAGCTGATGACATAATGCATATCACCTTCTCACAATGCATAGTTAGTGTACTTTTAGGAAAACACAATATGTCATCAATTGGCCAACAGTCTGAATGAATTCTACCTGCTTCAGGAAAAAAAAAAAGGTTTCAAAACTGTTTTGGAATATCCTGGCATGTCCTTGAAATAACAGCCCTTCTGAAAGGGATATTTGCTCTGTGTTTCCTCTGTGGGAGCCTTCATCTTCCTAAGGTGATGTAAATTAATGAAACCCTCTCCCGCACCCTGAGATGAGAACATATTTCTTCAGACTGCTCCTGTTCTGCCTAGAAGCTGTCATTTTTAATGTGACTTTCCTAAATTTTCTCAGTAATTCCCATTCCCTATGCACCACGCACTTCATAGAAACGCACATTCCGTTCTTTAGACTACGCTACATATATTCAATCATGTGAATCGTAAATTACTTAGTGCTCAAGAAGATTACAAGTTTGTTTCCTTACCTGACAGGATTCTTTAAAAATGAATAAAATACAGCAGAAACGTCTTGACAGAGGCGTATGTGGGAGGAGATAGAGACAATAAGCAGATGTCACATGCACCACCTTAAAATGCAACAAATTAGGGTCTGACTCAAGTCAGTTTAAAGGACACTCAGTAACCCCTTATTACCAAACTGCAAAGGTAGTAATAACTCCCTTCCCAGAGGTACTACTGCGATCAAGGGAAAGACCCCTAGTAGCATTTTTATAGCCTTTGCTTGAAATGTTTTTTGAAGGAAAACTCTGACTTCTAAAGAGTTCTGAAACTGTGTGGTGTCTCAAGATAGATCTTAATGAAATTTGCCGCTATCAAAACTAGACTGCCTAGAATATGGCAGAGCCTATTAGGACTGCAATAACAACATTGATTTTAGGGAGTTTCCCCTCCCTCCAAATACCCTGCACACTTTTTTTGATGTGTGAAGAGACTGAAGCTTCTTAAAAGATATTTTCAGTGGGATAGTTCTGAAGACTTCAGATAAAATATTTCAACACAGTACCTGCAGGGACAGGAGAAATTGCTTCAGTTCATTTTGCCTTAGTTAGAGTCGTGTTAAATCAACTGCTCTTGGCGTTTGCAGGACTTTGTAGACATTCTTTCAAACGTGTTTGAAAAGCTTCAAACAGATGAAGGTCTTCAAAAGACAACTAGCACACGGGACTGACATCAGTAATGCTCCAAAGACTGTCCGAAAGGGCCAATACATGATATAAATGGAGCTTTATTACCTTTTCTTCCTCTCAGATACTAGACATGTTCTGTCTTTGTTACGTGATCCATTTACTGCCAAGAGGATATCTGATACATACCCTGATTAGTAGGAGACATGAGGGCCTGATTCTTCACAGCCTTGAAGTGGATATAGCTATTTGCATGTGACAATAATACACTGACACTTTAACTGGTAATTTGCAAATTTTCTCTGTCGGGAGTGGTGAGGACACAAAGGTCAATGTAAATCGCATGTGGTGATGTCTGCTCCCTCCATTGCCTTTCCTTTTGGTGATGTGTAATATTGCACAGCCTGATATAAAGGGAAAAGAACAGTGCTTCAGTCTGAACAACTGCAACATAAGATGCACTTCTCAAGACGGATAGAGGCAAGGATCTTGCCAGCCCCATTCCCATAGGCAGCTTCTCTTTCAGCAGGTCTTTTCATAAGGATTAACAATACAAATTCGCAAACAGAAAGACTTTAATGACTTTCCACAGTAAACACCTGTAATAGTATGAATTCCTAGAATACAAACAAGAGGATCTGTTTGCTTATCCGTACTTATATGTGTAATTAAACCACACTTATTGCAGCAGAGAGGGGAGAGTATCCAGTTGTGTTACTGTCCCTCTGAAGTGGGAAAGTGTATGATGCTTTCTCCTGGACAACATCAATGATCCCATAAAAGACCTTGTAAAAGATCATTCACGTGAATTCATGTTGAAAATATTTTTTTTTTCCATGGAAAGCTGCTCTGTGTTTGCAGAGGGAAGATGTTGACTAGATTTGTATCCTGGGGTATTAGGAGGTCCTTCAGATACCCTATTATCTGGCCCTGAAATTCACCCCAGCCACTTCTGTGAAAACTCGAAAAATCAAGGAGGAACAATATGATCACAGCAGTGTATCTAACAGAGATGTTGCACCACAGAGCTGTGGATTTTCCTGATGGCTCAGTGTGCCAAAACCAGGTTTATCACATCATTTTAGTCTTGTTACAGCATGGAAGAACTGAAACAGAGCAGTGTGTACCTGCTTGTAATAAAGTTGCTCAGCAGTCTGGAAAATCTGTTGCTTGTGATAAATAATCTTCAAAGTGGCATAGTCTCATAAATATACAGTCCTTGCTGTGCAACTTTAAAGAAAATCTTTTTGTCTCTTTGGTCATAGACTTAGAGACATACTTATTCTTGTTAGTGTGAATCAGTAGATTCATACCAGGAATGAGTGTGAATCACATTTTTTCAAAAGTGCAGTAAAGAGCTTATGTATACTAATGCTAGGAATGACCTTTAAGGTGAGTTATAAGCGTAAATTAAGATAAAAGAGTCACCCAAGATGATATGCTTTCTTGTCAATGCCAGTTGTATTTACAGATTGTTGCTATAGAGACCAGATAAGCCAGGTATTTCTCTAGGAATGCTAAGACGTCTTCACATTTTCCTGTCAAATCTCTCTTGGGGCTTTAAAGAAGCTTTGATGGAGGTATTTTCAAAGGGAATAAAAGCAACAGACATTCTCTCTGTGGTGGAAGTACCTGTTTGTAACCTCTAACCTAGGTATCTGGGCAAGTTTAAACTGAAGGGAAAGAGGGAACAGTATTGTTGATTTCTACTCATTTGTTGCTCCTTAATATATTCAGTTCAAATTGAAATTTGCATATGTATTCCTAGAATAAGAGTCTCATTCCTTTTTTAAATTCAAGAGTATTTTACTCTAATATAACCTTTACTAAACCATTTTTATGTTGCTTGAGATAAAACTTTGGGACAATTCACTGATCCTTTAACTTTAAAAGAATCACAGAATAATTAAAGTTGGACCTTAGAGGTCTCTACTCTAAACCTCTGTCCAAAGCAAGGCGGGACCAGGCTGCTCAGGGCTGTGTCTGCCTGGGTCTTGAAAGCCTCCAGGAATGGGGACAGCACAGCCTTTCAGAGTAACTTGCCCTGCTACCTGGCTGTCTTCATGGGGAAAAAACTTCTGCTTACACCTTTCCTAAATCTCTCTTGTTGTGATTTTGCCCATTGTCTTTTGTCCTCTCCCCATGCATCACTTCTTCATTTTCTTGGTGATCACTTGTAGGAAGTTAGGCAGTGACACTACTAAGTGACCCCCAAGTGCTCCAGCCCCCCAACACCCCCTTCTCTGAGTCTGCTCCAGTTTGTCCCTGTCTGTCTTGTGTTGAAAGGACAAAAATGGGATACAGGATGTAGATGTGGTCTAATGTAGCTGTTCATACAGCCCAGAGTACTGGAAACCTTCCTGTCTGTTAGGATGCACTGTGGACACCAGCTGAGTGTACTGTCCACCAGGGTCCTCCAGTTCTTCCCAGTGGAGCAGCCCCTCATCAGTCATTCCTAACTCATTTACCAATGTATCCCATGTTCCCATGTTTTTCTTCCCCAGGTTGGTCTGAACTCTCCTTTTTCATCACATCTTGCAGTGTTAGTAAACAACCTTTTTAAAACCCCAGGCTGATTGCCCTTATTTCTTCTTTCTTTTGAAGGTGAGATAAGTATTTTTGTATTGCTGAGGCCACTAATTCAAAACACAAGCCCTCTACTGAGCCTTTGCTCCCTCTGCCACACTTTCTTCCTTACCTGCCTATCTGAAATATCTTATGACAAGGCTTTTATTCATTTGGAGGTTATGCTTGACATATCATCTCCACCTGAATTTACTTCCAAGAGCACAGGTATATATATAATTTTAATGCACTGCATTTATAAATCTGGCTTGAGTTATTCATCCTCCATATGCACATCACTGACCAAATGTCACTGTGATCTCACAAACTGACTGGACAGATAGAGTTACACTCTCAGGAGAAGGGAGAGAGACTCTGAGCTCCTCAGCACAGCAGAGTTTGTGGGAAAGAAAAAGTAATCTGCTAGACAGAGCAGCTCGATCTTCCACTTTCTTTGATGCTTGAGGTGTGGCATCAAAGACAGAAAAGATAAAAGGTTACTGTTCCTACTCATCTCCCTTCCCAGGCTCACATTCTTATATCTGTCTGGAAATGCAGGGCAGGCTAGACACATCCACTGACTTTCCTGTCACTGACATAGCCTCCTGTACCAACCTGGAAGAAGCTGATGGTACACATGCTTCATGCTGCTCTTTGGTGGGGACTATGTCTTGTTTAAAAGATCCTCAGATAAACTCTCATCATCTTTGGCATGGCTGGCATAACAATTGCATTTGGTGTTTCTCAACAGAGGGCTGCTTTACTTAAAAAGTCACTGGACTTCTCATGCTGTGAACCAGGTTTCAACTTTTCTTGGTTTTAGGAATAGCCAAAATTTTTAAGGAAAAAATGCTTAACGGTGAATATTAAGAAGTTCCTTGATTACTTGGACACTTTTAAAATATGACTTCTTTTTATTCCGGGTAATCTTTATCACTCTCATGAGAGTACCATTTTTTCACAAGCTTGAAACTGATGAGTTTACATTCCTAGCAGTCAGAAACCTCCTGTTCTTTTGGCAAAGGTTTCTCCCTGGGAAATGGCTGCTTCCCAAGTAGATGAACTTAGAAAAGAGGATGCAATTCTACCATCACCATACCGCTTGGATAAAAGCTCCTTCTTGTCACCCTCCCAGAATCAAGGGTTTCCTTGGCTTGCAAAAGGTCATTACAACTATTGACACCAAATGACTTTCAGCTCATCCATGCATCAGACTCTTCACAACTTTTGACAATCAGACAACTGCTGAAAAATGGCTGGGATAAAAATATCTGAGAGGACAACATAGCTGGGTTGGTGGTTCAGCCTTCAACAAAAAATGCTGAAAGGTGAAACAATAATCAAGTCTCTGCAATGTTTTACAAGAGAACAAGTCTCTCTCTTGTACTTCTGAATGTCAGTTGAAATGACCTTTTTGAAGTGGCAATATGTCATGGATAAGAGAAAAGTAGGAAAATGTATTCTTTTGGATAAAGTATGTCATCAAAATGTTAGTCAGAAGCTTTGGATTTGCAAAAATTTGTAATATTTGCCACTTTGCTTCAAATGATGAAGTTGGAAAAATATTGCATTATATGAGGTTTCGTGATTTGAAACAGAAGAAGAAAACAGAATTCAGGAGTTTGCATTGGGCTGTGGTTTGATTGAATACTTTTTCTCTGTAGCACACATTAATGACTGTACTGTTCCCATAAATTCTTACTTTGACCTTTCTGTCAAAGTACGTATGACAAAATGACAAGTGCATTTCTCACAGCTTTTGGACTAAGAACAGATTCTATATTACCCCTTGACAGCCTGGGCTAGCATTGCTCCAAATGTTTTTCTTTCATGTGATAGTGTGAATCCTTTATTCTCCAGCTCTTCAGGATCCAAATTTAATATTGGTCCAATGGATGTTTTTTGATAAATATTCATATTACAAGTAAATGTTCAGGTATTGCCTCTTTTTTTATCACATTGTCTCATGAATTCATGAATCTTTCTAAGTTAATTCTAAACTTCATGAAGAAATGCCCTTGGTAGATGGGGAAAAGGTCCATCTTAGATTCTGTGTGTGAAAGAAATTTATTTGAACGTACTATAAGAGTTCCTATGTTTTATGATAAAAAGCAATTTAAAATTAGTTTTAGTCATTTTCTTCTGAAGAAAAGGTGCCTGTGAGCTCATAGTTTCCACAAAGTCTGGTATGCCTGAGGAAGGCATGATGATGAAGACATGCTAAGAAATGAGGGTGCAGTTAGAAACGGTTATTGCAAATACCAGTTTTTATTTGAATGGAAGAGTTGATCAAACTATTTCTCATGCTTGCTGGATGAGGTTTAGGAGCAATCTGTGGTATGAAAGCTGCAGGCTACTGAGTAGATGGCTATTAGCATGCCTGGGTGTTCACATTGACACAGGTTCCTAATGCACCCTATTTCACAAAACAAACACTTTGAGGCAGAGACACTTGAAACTCGGGAAAGCAGTGACTAAGATGACCAGGGTAAAAGGATGGTCAGTGCTCACCGGTCCAAGGGGGAGATTCCTACCCAACCCAGAAAGTCTGTTTGTTGGATGTCTTGCTTCATTTGTTGCAGTGACATGCTGACCTCCACATCTTTTTTCTTCTGCTGGGAAAAAAAATGAAAAACAAAGTCTGGAAAGTTTACTGTGAGTCTTTGATTTCATGATAATTAAAAAGCAGCTAATTTAGATTGTTCAGATATGAAGATACACTGGCCACGTTAAAAGTTTACAGATAGCGACTTATCACATGTAACAGGATGATTTTTGGTGTTGCTTTGGTATCTTCCTTTATTGCTGTAAACAATATAAAGTAATCTGGGAAATGAGCAGATTTCTTATGAAGAACTTCAAATAAAACAGGGACAGATTTTCAGATTGATCTGTAGTCAGATCTGGCAATAGTGCTGTTAGTTTATATGAGCTGAGAGTTTCACTCTGATTTTTGCTGAGGGAAAGCAACAGTGCCAAAAGTATTGAAGATTAACCTAGGAAACTCTTCAGAAAAGTGATGTGTTGTCAGCTGATGCCTTTAATAGATCTTTCATGAGGGGCACTGGCACAAAGGTGGTAACTAAACCTTTTTTAGGATCTTAATAGCAACACTCTACTTTGATGTTCCCTTCAGTGGTGAAAATAGTATTTTCAAGGGCAAACTTGAGCAGTTCAGTAATAGGAAAAAAATAAGGCACACAAATGCTGGAGATTTCCTGTTGGAATGGAAATGAAATCCCAGAACTTTCAGCTGGTAACTAAACATACAGTGGTAGACATTTCTGAAGTGACCACATTAGTTTTGTTTTGACTGATAACTAATTCCTAGAAACTAAAACCAGCCAAGAAACACACGTAAGAAGTCACAAGCATTGCCAAGTGAACTCAGCTCTGTCCAGAATGTGCCCCATGTATTATAAAGCAGCAGAAAACCATTTGATGTTATCTAAACAGTGCTGGCAAGTTTTAAAACCTCTAAGCAGCCTGAGAGCTGTTTGGGATTTGCATTTTTATTTTCAGAGACACACAGTAAATTGTGCACAAGATAGAGGATGGAAGTTGTGTACAAATTCAAATTATACAGCATAGTTACAAGTAGTGTGAATTCAAATTTTACTGCTGATGTAGATGTCTGAATGCGTTGACATTCAAAGCACATCCATTATCTCCAGTACTAGGCAGCAGTCTAATACTATAAAGCACTAACAGTGCATAACGTAGAAGGATGATATTTGAAAAGAGAGGTTTGGTTTCACTAAATGGCAAACTGACACCTGGAAGCTAAATATGTCTCTGGTTTTGCTTCTGATTTCTATTAAAGATCTGATTCCTGCTCAGTAGCACCATTGGGTGAACAATAACCAAGAAATAAACAGTTACTACATATAATGAACAGAGAGTAACTGGTCTTTCCTAAAAGAAAAATAGGCACTTCCAAAATGGACAAAGGCTGTAAATCATAGAATCATAGAATCAGTCAGGGTTGGAAGGGACCACAAGGATCATCTAGTTCCAACCCCCCTGCCATGGGCAGGGACACCTCACACTAGATCAGGCTGGCCAGAGCCTCATCCAGCCTGGCCTTAAACACCTCCAGGGATGGGGCCTCAACCACCTCCCTGGACAACCCATTCCAGGCTCTCACCACTCTCATGGTGAAGAACTTCTTCCTCACGTCCAGCCTGAATCTCCCCACTTCCACCTTTATTCCATTCCCCCTAGTCCTGTCACTACCTGATATCCTAAAAAAGTCCCTCCCCAGCTTTCTTGGAGGTCCCCTTCCGATACAGGAAGGCCACAATAAGGTCACCTCAGAGTCTTCTTTTCTCCAGACTGAACAGCCCCAACTCTTTCAGTCTGTCCTCATAGAAGAGGTGCTCCAGCCCTCTGATCATCCTCATGGCCCTAATGATGCTAATTGCTGCTGCAGCACACTGCAGTGGGAATGGATTGGGACAGCAAAGAGAGGGAGAAGACTGAGTCCTTGTAGCATTATGAGTCAATGTCTTAAGACATTTCTGCTGTTGAATGACAATACAACATATAACTGCATAGATAAATTAAAGAAGATGAAGAACAGAAGATCAATTGGTATTAGGGAATATTTCAAAAAAAGAAAGAACTTCAGTTTACATTGCTGATTCCAAGAATAATAAAAGTGAGACTGTTGTGGAACAAACTGTGGTGGGCTTCACTTCTGAATTTGGTTGCTAAATACTGTAGGGAAGTGATAAAAGTTTTACAAATGCAAAAATAGATGAGTGCCCTATAATAGCAGACACTGAGTATCCTGGAAGATAGTGACCAAAGGTTTCCAGCATAAAAGTTCTTCCAGATGTCATCTACCAAGACACTTAAAATCAAGAGACTGACTTAAACATAATCTGATTCTTTAAATTAATCATTCATGGACATTTTTATTTGCCTTATGATATTTAAGCATTTTTGTTTTCTATTTCAAGCTTTTCCATGCAATCCTGAGGGCTAACAGCTTCCTGTCTTTAAATCAAAGTTGTATTTGCCGTGTAAGTAATTGATTCCTGGAACTGAAACTTTAAGAACTACCGCTAACTGCCAGAAGGCTTGGAGTAAGCTCACAGGAGCTAATAACACTGAGATTTATGTGAGCAAGTACCATTCACTGCTTGAGGATTCAGTTAGTGACGGAATTTTAGGAGCATGCAAAGATGCTCCTTACTAGGCAAATTCAGTCAAGAGTAGTTCAAATGGGAAAGAGTAATAATAACAGTAATGATGTAAATATAAAGTCAAAGAAAGGTGCCAGTGATGCTGAGAATAATTCACAGCGTGAAGGAATTGGTTTTTTGACTGTGTTGATAATTATTTGCAACAACCTTGAAATACATTTTTTTGACTGAGACCTTCATAATTTGATCTCCTACTATGATGAGTCCACTACAGAAGTGAGTCTTGCAAATTTTAAGAGGATTTAAGGGTGACATGGCAGAAGCAGTTATTTTCTGTGATTACTGTTGTTATTAAATGGTCATTTGAACATGCACCTTTTTTTTGTGTATAATTCCTATTAAAAAAAAAAAAAACACATTCAAGCCTTCTTTATCACAAACCCCTGAAAATTGTTCAATTCTTATTGGCAAGGATGCATTCAACATCTTGAACTAATGGATTATCTTTTTTTTTTTTTGAGCTAAAATATAAAATAGTCAGCAAAAAAAAAAACCTTTTCCCCCAAGCAATTGTAAAAAATAAACCCACAGCTTCTCCTTTGGGACAAATTCAGACCTAAACTTTCTCTGTCACCTCAAATATGGTGCACCAAAACCTAGTCAAAAAGCTACAAAATGCTGCAGGCTACATTGTCATTCTAGTAATATATTGACTCTAGAGGAGTTTCTCCACTGTGGTATGTGACCAAGTTGATCTTCACATCGCACCTAATATGTTGATTTTGATGCTCTCTCTAGTGAGACTCCTGGAGACCTCTCAGCTTTAGAGACCACATAGGTACCCCACTGAAGCCCAGCCAGAGGCAAGGGCAGTTTACACATCTTGGATGTGGTGACCATACACAGGAATCCCACATGCACAAACCAGTGAAGAGACAAGTGTCCCAGCTGAAACCATCAAGAGATTATGATGTCAGGAGTTACTGTGGTGGAGTCTGAGTTCTGCCTATAACTCTGGAGATGTAGACCTAAAGCTTCCCAGACAGAAATGAGAGCATTGTATGGAATATACTTACCAGGGGAACTGTTGTAAGAAGCACATCTTGCCCCAAATATGTGCCTCTAAACAGCAAAGGCAAAGGAAGTGCCAAGAGACAGGATGAAAACAGCATCAGGGATCAGTGTGATTCCAGCTGGGCTTCAGTGTTCAAGGTGACTGGCTGTCATATCATGTTATGGCCAAGAAAACTTTTCACAGATAGGAGCAAAAAAGTTAATTTAGCCAGCAAGTCTTGCATTTCAAACTTTTGAACTGTATAGGCTTGCCCCTGGCCTTTAAGATAAGTTCATAGTTTTCCTGTTCAACAGGAAAAGAAAACCAAGATTTTCCATTTTTTAATGTTTTCTCAAGTTTGCATGAGCCAGTTATTTATAACTGATGCTCAGGTAAAGCGAAATGAAGGAAATCTCCTCTTTGCGCTTGGAGAAAACACACCCTGCAAGAGCTGCTTTACTGCTTCAACAACAGCTAGGTTTTGGTGCTCAAAAAAAAGGTGATTTCCTTAATTTCACCCAACTGATTTTAAAAAAGCAGCATGCATGTACTTGTTTAAGGACTAGTTGAATTAAATTTTATTGTTTACATATATTATATTTAGGAATAAATATAACTTGTGATAATTTCAAATTTAATTGTCAACAGATTGATAGCAATGGAAAAACTATTGATTTTTTTTTAATACAATTGAAGCAAAAGCGTTGTGGTGTTGTGCTGCTTTTTTGTTGTTGTTTTGTTCTTTTTGTTTTGTTTGGGTTTGGTTTGATTTTTTTTTTCTACATGTTTTTAAATCAGTATTGCTTCCAAGCAGGAGATAAGTAGCGTGTACAAGATGTACTATTCTGGGCAGTAAGAGGTGCCTTCAAAAACCTGACATTAAGATCTAGACCAATTTCTTCCCTTCTGAAGATCAAGGCACACTTGAAGTGAAGCAAGGAATGTGTTTTTGGGTCAGGGATTAAATGTCCAATTGACAGTGTACCTGGAGTGGTGCAAAACTCTCTTGGATGCTTCTTCAGCTCTGAAAAAAAGCTAAAAATTGTTCTTTTCTCTTTTCCATCTCTTTCAAGGGTGAAAGTATGATGGTAGATAGTTTGTTTTTGGAAGGTGAACAGTCTGGGTGACTCTCAGTTTGGCACAGCACAGTGCCAAACACTCTGCTTCCACAGGACAAAGCACTTGCCCAATACAAGGAGGATTTGCTGTAGATGAGCACAGGGAAGACGAGCCAGGGTTACAGCAGATAAGAAAACAGCAGGTTAACCAGAAGCTTTCTTTGGCAGCAGGAAGAAGCCCTGAGGAGCAGCTCTGGCAGCAACTGATGATTAAGAGCCCAAGGAGAGGACCAACAGCAGCAGTCGCACCTTCTGTAGGACGTAGGTGACATCAGGTAACAATAGGACAGATGTAGAAGTAAAACCAAACACCAGTGAAGGATGATGAAAAGCAGACAGTGCCCCAGAAATGTCAGGGTGCTGGTGCAGGTGGTGTGAATGTGTGCCCATTGACACCACTAAATACAGGAGCTACACCAAGTCCCAGGGTAATCTCTCTGCCCTCCAATGATGAATTCAGCAAAAGGGCAGAAACAAATTTCCCACTATCAGCCCAAGCTCAGTAGAGCCAGGGAAACGACTAAGCATATTGGAAGTCTTGCACCCACATTTGTTATTGCATCTGAGGATGCTTTGGCTTCCAGGGAAGGAGAAGGAATCTGTGGCAACTCATTAGCCGGTGCCAAGCCTTATGGGTGTGCCAGGGCCACCACTCAGAGCATGATGGACACATGTTAGATTAGCTATGCCCTAACTAGCTCTGGCTGTTGTAAGGCAGTAGGTGGTGGCACACAATAAACCAGTAAAAGCTGTTAGAAGAAAATATTCAGCAATTTGCATCAAGCTGGGAAAGGTCTGCAGGGAGGAAGTGTTTGGAGGAGGTGTGGTGCAATCAGTCTGTAGGTGTCTGGGTATGGTACTAGCTGCAGTTGAAGTGCTATATTTGTTTTCTTACTAGGAAACCAGTTCAGCTTTACAAGCTCAGAGCCTTTTCTGTTATTTCCCCAGTGTGCAGTACAGGACATAGCAATCACCTCAGTAACCTTCCTCATGCAAGTTGCTGCAAATGTCCCATTACGTTTCTCCTGTACTTTTCGAGTTAGTGCCAGTAATTTTTCTAGACAGAACAGACCTCCCCTCTATTACAGTGAGATGAAGAGATTTCTTTTATGCATGTTTTCACTAGTCCAGTTTTGGGGAGCACTCAGGCTTGAAATGAGGTAAAAGCTTTAACGAGTGCTAGAGCCGTCTGGCTGATTTTAAGAGGTTTGCAAAGCTTTAATCCTTCAGCTAGAGACTTAAAGCATACTTCTGTCATACTCTATAAGCTGTGAACTGAGTGAGATTTGCTGAATGGTGAAGGAGCAAAGACAACTGAAGCTTCCATCATGCTGATCTGGCTTCACAAAACGAACTAAACCAGGCTGTGTGTCTGCTGATTAATACCTTACTCTTTCAGAGTGCTGGGGACTCAGGGAATATGAAGCCTTATAACAACCCCCTTTACTTACCTCTGTGGCTCTGCTGAAGTTGCCTGTGTGTGCAGCAATGCTACTGCTGACAGTTATTGTAGTATTTATTACAAGAAATGTGCCAACTGGATTGAGGTGAATTTTGAACCAACCAGTTATCTAAGTCAAGCATCTTTTTATTCCAGAGGTACTTATCCACAGAATAACAACTCCTGTGTTTTGGTTTGATTTCTTTTCCTGAAAACTTGACCATACTGATGCAGCTCTCCTTTTCACACACACTACATGACCATGACCTGTTCAATTTCTGGTTTAGCTCTGCTACTGCTGTTTCATTTAAAACTCCTTTTGCTGAAACCTAGGGAAGGGAAGACTGGCCAACAGCGCTGTAAAGCTGAGACAAACAATTCTTAAATGTACACAGTAAGCAGACTGGGAAAATGGGGAAAAAATTATGTTTCCTTTTAATCTTTCACTGCAATCTTTTAGGACAGTCATATTAATAATAAGCCCCACATAAGAATGTGGTGGGGTTATTTTAATTACACAGGATGTACTTGGCTCTGTGGAATACTGAAGTGAATCTCCAAAGCCTTACGATTTATTTTCATGGTTCAGCCACCAAAAAGCTGCATTGATCAATAGCAAAAGGCAACTCCACAAGCTGCATGGGAGAGCCAACTTAGAAGGGGTTTAAAGACAAAGACCATAGATAAAGAAAGAACAAGTAACTTAGCTATACAAAAATGGAAGACTCTTGAGTCTCTGAAGTTTTAATTAGTTCAGTTATGAAAACTGGAAAGGAGAGAAGGTACAACAGTTTATCAAAGAGAGAGAAGTTATTTCACACATAAGAGAATTCACTGAAAAAAAGCATTGAAGAAAGAATGAAAGAATAAGGCAAATGGGGAATAAACATCCTGGAAAGAGGAGGGAAGGTTCGGCAATTGGAGGGAAGGTTCAAGGTTCAATAACTGGGATAAACAAGCCTGTGTAAGTTCTGCCTTGATGCAGTTAAAATGCTCTTGGTAAGATCTCTCATTTTTGTTGAGCTTTCTCCACAGAACAGTTCCTAGCTCCTCCTCTGTGAAACTGGGATGAAGGTTGAATTGGCATCTTACCAGGATTTTGAGTAAAGGACAAACAGTTTAAACTTAGTGCACATGAAGAAAGTTGCAGAATCAGGCCTGAAAAGAAGGCAAAAATTATAATGGTGAAAATGAGGTTTTAAGATTGCCTTTCTCAATGAAATGATGTGCTCAGTGTTTCCTTCATCTGACCAGCACTTACTCACCCCTCTTAACTCTTGTTTTTTCTATTATTCTATAATCAGCAGAAAGGAGTGTGTTCGCAGAAGGAGCGTGTTCACAGACAGCCTCCTGCTGATGGTGTAGGCAGACCCAGACTGAGGTGGACACACATCTCAAATGGTATAGCCTGTGTGTTAATCCATGGCACTGGCTGTTTGAGGACCTGTAGAAGGAAGCATTGCTCTGTGAATCAGAGGCAGTGCAAGGACTGCAAAGTCAATAAAATTTGAAGTGTAGTCTTTTCCTCTTGTTTCCTGAGAATGAAGTGCAGATGTGACATACTGACTTACTGTCCCAAGATCTATTGCCTTGTATTTTTTCATCTTCAGCCTTGGTGTCACTGGGTTTGCTGTATTAGCTTACTGCTGTATTAGCGCTGTAAATGTTCTTTCCTGTTCCTCTGTTACTTTCACGTCCTCTTTCACTGAGACAGTTTCTTATCTCACTGTCAAGATTTGATAACTGATATGCCTTTTGGTTTTTTTTCTCTTCTGTGGAGTTGTTTTCTGGGTCTTAAGACTTTGTATTTAAAGTATCTTTGGAGAATCACACCTATTACTGTCTTCTGACTGTTAGAATTTCTTTGTAGAATCATAGAGATGTGGAATTGGATGTGATGTCACTTCCTACACTGGTCTCTTAGGTAACAGTGTTAGTATTAATTAATAAATTTATTCATCTATAGTGTCTGTCTTGATGTCTGCTTGCACTACTGGTAGTTTAGAGAGAGGTCAAATAATATTTTTCTTTCAAGGAAGGAGCATATAGTTTTCTTACATATATGTGTGGAAAGATTGAAAATATATTAAACATGCAGCACATATTTTTATATTTTTTCATCCATCAATTTTATTCTTATCCAGTGTGAAAACTGTCAAGGTGATACTTGGATTAATCTTCCAGGCTGCACACATCACCTGTAAATCACTCTTCTTCAAAAGGGAAACCATTGGCTTGTGGAGCACTGGTGAGTATTTTTTATGGGACATCTTTTGCCTAGATGCAGTAAGCTGCCTGTCTCATCACAGACACATTGGCATAACTGACATACACTGAAACAGCTGATCAAGGAAGACTTGCCATGAGGAGGGGTGAAGATAGGGGTGCACACACTCTATGCCTACTGACACTGGATGAGGAGGTCTCACCTCTTGTTTCAATGTCTGACTATGTATAAAAGACCAAAAAAAAGAGAAACAATTCACAAACCTCATGAAATGGCCGAAGAAACACAAGTTAGTGACAAGCACAACAATATTTGTAGCTTGTTACTTTCAAAGCACATTACGGAATGAATCAACTGATCTTCATGTTTTTAAAAGACACTGTGCAACCCATAAAATTTTGACTCCCCAAGTTTGAGCACTGTGTACAAGAAAAATATCAGCCTGCTTAATTCATCCTTCACAAAAGAGGAGTTATTACCATAACTTAACTTTATGTGTTTGGGGTTTCCTGGTTTGTTTTGTTTTTTAATTCCTTTGAAAAGCTATTCTACAATTTCAGGGCTTTCAACTGATGCTCATTTTAAGTGTCCGTTTCTGTCTTACTAGAAAACACATCTCAGTCAAGTAGCCCATATATAATTTTATTCTCTGTTTACAGCCTGCAGAGGTTTGTATATCCTTTATATTCATGCTCCTGCAAACACATTCCACTAAAATTCTAAGGTTTTCATATCTATCTCCGTAAATCTTCTCCACCACCATTGATTTCCATGAGGTTTAAGCTATTAGTTTTACAGGGGGAAATGATTTCTGTGATCCTCTCATGTGTTTGATGTAGGATGTATTTGAGTCTCAGATTTCATATGTATAAAAATCATCATTAATATGGAACAGTTGATATTTAGGTCCTTGTATTTAATGGTGGAGATCTGTGGAGAGACTGTCCCTAAAAGCCAAATAGGCCAATTTGTGATCTAACTATTTAAGCCACACGGCAAAGCCCAGTGCATTGCTGGATGTAGGGGCTATCTTCAGATGCAGGCAGATCCTACAGGGAGTATTTCAGAGAGATATTTTGACTTGGCTGCTTTTGTTACACTGATTTTGAATCAAGGATTTGTGCAGAATTACTGAAGACTTCCAAAATTCAGACCCAAAGAAGGTCAATGCCATTCTGGTGTGTATTAGAAGGGGTATTTTAGAAGGGGCCAGTAGGTCGAAAGAAGTTCTCCTCCCCCTCTGCTCTGCTCTGCCCTGGTCAGGCCACATCTGGAATATTGTGTCCAGTTCTGGGCCCCTCAGTTCAAGCAACTGCTTGAAGAGTCCAGTGCAGAGCTGCAAAGATGATTAAAGGAGTGGAACTTCTCCCTTATGAGGAAAGGCTGAGGGAGCTGGGGCTCTTCAGAAGAAGAGGAGACTGAGGGGTGACCTCATTAACATTTATAAATATGTGGAAGGCGATTATCAGGAGGATTGAGCCAGGCTCTTCTCAGTGATATCCAATGGTTGGACAAGGGGCAAGAGATGCAAGCTGGAGCATAGAAAGTTCCACGTAAACATAAGAAAAAATATTTTCACACAGTGACAGAACACTGAAACAGGCTGCCCACAGAGGTTGCGGAGTCTCCTCTGGAAACATTCAAGATCCATCTGAATTCATTCCAGTGTGACCTACTCTAGGTGATCCTGCTTTGGCAGGGGGTTTGATCTTCCAAGGACCCTTCCAATCCCTAACATTTTGTCATTCTGTGATTCTGTGACTTCAGTGACAGGAAGGGGACAGAAAGCAGAGGATGAGTAGAAAGAGAAAAGTAAAACAATGTTTTTGCCACTGCACATCCTTGTTAAATAAGTGAGATGTTTTTGCAGGGAAGAGTTACCTCCACGGAATGATGTGAGTTTTTATGACAAAAATATAGACAGATGCTGGTGTCTCTGAATGCATAATGGTCCCTGAGCAAGGGGAAAACGTGTTTTTCCACAGATCTATGTGCAGGCTGAGGAATATCTGTGTAGCAAATATCCACATAATGCAGAATTATCAGGAACACTCTGGAGTTTAGAGAAGCATGTGGTTGGCATGAGAATGGATGAATGGAGCTGCAAAAAACACCTTCAGGGCTGGAGTGAAAGAAATGCATAACAGAAGCAAGAGATGATCTTCTGGACTTCATGCTGTTTGAGAAGAAAAGGTTTTTCGTGAAACACCTATTCAGCATAGGAATAATGGTGTTTGGTTACCCCTAGTCTTAGCAAGAAGGATTTTTCACTCAGTGAGATTGTTTTAGATGGTCAGGATGAGTTGGAGGTCTCACAACAAAGTTTATTCCTGAGAAGGTAATGAGACAGAGCTAGGAGGACTAAATCAGGTCTGGTTTCAGGGGCTGAGCTCATACATCTGCATACACACATGTGCACACATACACAACTGAGAGCAACGTAAGAGACTCCTGAGGAGTTGGGGGGTGAAGTTCAGCTGAGCTGGGTTTGCTGGGGTAGGGTGAGTGCTTAGAGCATACATGCTGCCATCATGAATATTTATTGAATCAGCCAGCTCATACCTAGGTGTGCTGGCAATCATCGTCTCTAGATCCACAATTCATGCTCTCCTGCCACTGACTGCACATGAGCTGAGATCCTATTTGGCAAATTTCTTTTGAAATTTTGATTTATATGCTCCTAAAAAATCTTTATTACACTTCTCCCTTCCAGACAATTTACTTTGCTCAATATGTTTGGTTGTTGGTTGGGGTTTTTTTTAAGTTTAATTCCTACTTTCCATTTTTCAGTATTTATTATGCCACACTCCCATGGGGCTGTGACTGGCAGGTGGGTCACAATATACATTACTGATAGGCCCATCTGTCTTCCTTTCACTACATGCTCCCTCCTTCTTTCTCTTTCTTTCTCCCACTCTCTTTCTTTCTTTTTTACTTTGCATGTGTCATGAGCTGTCAACTATAGGCACAGTCCTGCATGAGGCCTAAGAGACAGGTAGCAGCAGACTGAGAGAAGGCTATCAGTACAGAAAGGGAATTTAGTCTCTTCACAGTAGGATCTGAAAGAAAATGGTTTCATAATGGCTTGGATTATTTCTTCACAATATTTACAATTTTTATCTTCCATAATACATGAAATCAACTAGAAACAGAATGGTTATTTTGAGGAAAATGTAAGAAATGTCTTCATTTTCTGTTCCTTTTTTGTTCTTTGTTTTGGATCCTTATTCTCCAGCATAAGAGTTCCCTTCATTCTTAGGCTCCCCAATACTCAGTTTCCAGTGCCAAGGGAAAAAAAAATAGGTGCTAATACACTCTGAAAAAGCAATCAGCCTCTGAAAAACAGTCTGCCTGGCTTCTGTTCTCAGTAATGCTTCCCACCTGAGATTTTGGGAGCTCTCACCTCAGATATGTGCCTAGTTTTTAATTTTAGGAAAGGAAAAGTGAAAGTTCCAGGTGCTACAGCAGCTGTTAGCAGTGGAAAACAAGTGAGAGCTCACAGGAACCAGAGGCCAGCCAGGTACTGAGGGGCCTGATACTGCAGCCTGCCAAGTATATGCATTGGTTGACACTCTGGCCAAGCAGTGTGGCAGACTGTCAAGCTCCTGGTAAAGAAAACTCAACAAACTGCCCCTGTTCTGCCAGACCAGGTGCCCACGAGGCGTGTGATGGCAGGGTGACACAGAAATCTGTACCAGCGTGGGGAACCAAGGAACGGCAGGTGACACAGCTGGGTGGGAAAATGTCCTCTGAGGCTCTGTGCCTCCAGCCAGCACTCCATGAAAGCACTGGCTCAACAGGAGAATGTTCAGACTCTGCAAGTGACATCAGGGCTGGAGACAACACATATTAACATCATATGAATGGCAACTGGCCATTTCTCACACTTTCCGTTTTTCTCTCTATATTATACTTTGTGGCACACTCTGCCTTTTGGTCTTCACCTTGCTGTTGCTTTTAACTTGTATCAGCTATTACCATTTTACTTAGCAGCCTCCAAAAACTGAAAATGGAGAGTTGGCTCACCATTTTCCAACTCAAATGGGGGGAAAAAAAAAAAAAAACAGGCAACAAAAAAATCCAGCGGCCTGTCTTTAACCTTTGGTAACCCTGACATTCTTTGCACTAAAGTGTCTGATATTAAAGCAGATTGCTTTCATGCCTACATAAGTAATATCATATGCTTCACATCAGCCTATGCTCTGGCTAGCTGAATTCCCACTGTATTATTGCCTGTGAACGAACACTCTGTGCATACTAATAATGGCCTGGCTGAACCAGCTTGCCTTTCAACTTTTTGCAAAGGAGGTTTATTGGTGTGTTGGATGGCTGTGGCATAGGAATATAGTTTAATGAATGATGATAATGCTTGCATCTATTAGTGCTTGGCAACTTGCACCAGAAAGGTAGAGCTGAGAAGAGAAACAGCCTTAAAAAACAGCTAGAATTACTGAAGAAATTATGCCCTTCCTTCCCCTACAACTGCTAAGATTGTGTTTGATCATGGTGTAGTGGAAAAGGCACTTAAGAGGACTTCTAAATTTTGCTTTGTAAGCAATGGATTTTGACTTTCTTTCTTTCTTTCTTCCTTCCTTTCTTTTTCTCTTTCTTTCTTTCTTTCTTTCTTTTTCTTTCTTTCTTTCTTTCTTTCTTTCTTTCTTTCTTTCTTTCTTTCTTTCTTTCTTTCTTTCTTTCTTTCTTTCTTTCTTTCTTTCTTTCTTTCTTCTTTCTTTCTTTCTTTCTTTCTTTCTTCTTTCTTTCTTTCTTTCTTTCTTTCTTTCTTTCTCTCTTTCTTTCTTTCTTTCTCTCTTTCTCTCTTTCTTTCTCTCTTTCTCTTTCTTTCTTTCTTTCTTTCTTTCTTTCTTTCTTTCTTTCTTTCTTTCTTTCTTTCTTTCTTTCTTTCTTTCTTTCTTTCTTTCTTTCTTCTAGAGAGAGTAGGTGTTAAAGGGAAATCCATCATAAATCAGAACTTTAATACTGCTCTGATTTATTTGGAATGTAATGTAGTCCGCATCTGGGTGAGATAAACTTTTTTTTCCAATCCTGCTGGCCTTTCCTCTCAACTCTTCATCCTGTTCCAAATGCTTCTTTGTGAGGTTTTTGTTTGCTCCTGTCTTGCTCTAATACACTCGTTGCAGTGTTAGATTCTGCCAGGGTTCGTAGCCTGCAATATGGAGCCTTGTACACAAACACAGAACCTGGCCTTATGCATACCTTCTAAAAGACCATGTGTGCTGATGATAATCTTACAGTCCACCTTTTGGGGAGCTTTAAGAAGGTTTTGCTTCTCTCCCAGTATCCAAAACCAAGTGTTTTTCTCACTTTGAGGGTGCACTGACAAGTAAAAAGAATCACTCTCTCCCACCTAGCATGTGAGGAATTACTTATGCATAAAGTGATATCTGAAGATGCCTCACCTTTAACTTATTTTCTTTGTACAGGGCTTGTGTTAATTTCCATAGCTCATTACTACTTTGACAGGCTTCATCTAGACTATATAGATATATAGTTATATATACATGTTGGGTATAGATACTTAAATATTCTGGCAACAATATTTCTTGCTGGAGATACAGTTTCCCATGTTTAGAACTAGGGAGGTGTGTCCACTTGGATCCAATTTTAGGAAGTAGCCAGTGATAGCATTTTTGGGAAAAGATGGGGAAGTAGATCACAGAACAATCTTTTTCCTGGCTTTTTTCCCCAGTTGCAGCAATCAGTGGCTTGGAGTCTTCCTGGGCTTCTTTCACAATGGTCAGCTTGTTCTGTAGCTACTCGTGAAACTATTGTCCATAAATTGGCAACTTCCTTTT
The DNA here is from genome assembly GCF_027791375.1 of Indicator indicator. Classification (NCBI taxonomy): domain Eukaryota; kingdom Metazoa; phylum Chordata; class Aves; order Piciformes; family Indicatoridae; genus Indicator; species Indicator indicator. Next base: position 74,157,322 of record NC_072010.1, read on the forward strand.
ACAACCCGTTCAGTTAGGTTAAGCCTACTTGGTTATCACAATCATTAAACAGAGGTAAAGACAACCACTGAAGAATTAAACATGATCATATTATCCTGTAGAGCAGCCTCTGCTCACTCTCAGCGTATGCACATACTGACCAAAATAATGTGTGCCCAGTCCTGATCCCGAGTGTAAACCACAGGTAAAAGAATACCTGCATTATCAGTTCAGGGAAGAATCCTGATGAACCTTTTCTTGCCTTCTTTTCACTCAGTGTCAAAGATGCAGCACTAGAGGTAAAACATTAGCTTTGTTTGACAAATTTCAGGTCCAATATTGTTTGTTGTGGTGGCCTTTTAATAATTGATAGACTTTGATGAGGGAGAGGCAAGAAATAGTAGATGAATGGGCCATGAGATTGCTTTCTGATGCTGAAAAAGGAGCAAGTGCAATTTTTTTCTTTTTTTTCCTTTTTTTTTTTTGTTTGTTTCCTTTACATGAGCCACATGCTGACTGCTCTTCATTCTGTGCCTAAGTTTCTATTGTGTAAGTAATCATATGGGCATATTTAAGTACTGGGCTTTTTAAAGTTAAACCCCATTCAGATTGTTATGACTGTGTTTAATCTCTGAAAGACGGGTGGGGAGGGAGAAATCTGTTCTTCAGAAAAGAATCCTTTTTATATAGAAAACTATAGGGTTCTTATCTTTGATCTAAGTAAGCACAACTGTACCATGTCAGCAGCATATTAGTACCAATGCATGTGTGTTGTACTTTTTAAATGCTGTTTCAACGTGTGTCATTGGATCTGTGTTCCTACAGGCTCACAACAACATGCACCCTAGTAACTACATGTTGATTGAAGCACCCTTATGAAAAAAAGATATAAATGTTTGTGGTTAAGGTGATAACCCTTTTGTTTTCCCTGTAATCCATCACAAGGCTTGTCAGCCCTGACAGCTCGAGTGGATTTTTTTGAACACCTCTTTATCTGACAGCTTCATGCATCATAAAGCAGCAAATAGAATTAGATCAAAGTCTAAGAGTCACTGTAGGCTTGGTAAGGTATGCAATCCTGTTTGTATCTTTATCCAGGCTCTGACAGTTCATTTTAACTGGCAACAGGGGGAAGGAGGGAGAAGGAGGAAAGTTTCTTTTTCTTTTAAGAAGGTACAGTAGTGCTGCATTTTTAAATGCACACTGCTTTCACATATCATTTGCCCTTGACATCTGTGATTCCCTGTGTGCTGTAGCACACTATATATATTTCCAGAATGCTCAACAGCAGCAGCCACATTCTCAAAGCAAAGGCTTAGCCAATGTATGAGGCCGTGTACCCATATGCTTTAATAATCCTGACTTTTGTTTAATATCAATGGCAAAGATTGACAGAGCTCACTTTAAACAATGGAATATTGTCCATCTGGTACATGCCACATTCTATGAATTTCTGTGATGGATAACAGGTTTACCAACAGTCCACCCTAAACGCACAGGATACAGCCAGCATTCATCTATTAAAGAAGGAACAGAAGGGGAAGTGAAGCAAAAAGAAGGGGAGAGGAGAGGAGATTAAAAAAAATAAAGGAAAAGGGGGAAAGGAAGAAGGAAAATCCTAGTTTAGTAAAAATCTGAAGGGAACAAACTGAAGCTATGATTTGGAAAATTTGGGATCTAAAGTTATCTACCTTGGCTTGTACTGATGTAGCTTGTTTTTCAAGACTGTTGAACAAATGGTGACTCTTGATGAATAATACAGGCAAAACCAAGGATTTATGCCAAATCTTTTAAAACTGCCATATTCCTTGGGAGTCAGTAGTGGAAGAGAATGAGAAAGCTTCCAGGTCTTTTTACTCTCAGCATATGGTGTATAAATATGAAATTAGGTAGCCTCCCCTGCTTCCCTCTGAGATCTGCACCTGGATGCTACATTTTTTCTTTCTTCATGCCATTTGCTGAAATGCCACATTAACGTGGAAACAATAAACTGTGTTTGTTTGCTGGAACATGGAAGTAATCTGCAAAACCAGTGGTCCAATAAAGGGGAGGAGCAGGACCAGATGGATGCTGCCTTTGGCACAGCAAGAGAAGGATGTGCCAGCTCTGTGATATGGGCTTCTATGCAAAAGCTGCTCTAAGGGTTGTTGTTAGGGGTCAAAGGGTCAGAAGGGGAGAGGCTGATTCTCCTGTCTATCCCCTTTGGAGAAAATGGCTTTCACAGAGGATGTTCACAGAAGGTGGCCATCCCCCTGCCTTTGGCCCACCGGGCTGGCTGTGTGCAGGAGGTGCTGCAGAGGTGCAGGGAGAGTGCTTGTAGTGGCTCTTTCCTGGTGACCTCTGAAAAGCCATATAGACAGCATGGGGCAGTAAGGAGAGCAATTACAGAAGCAGGAACTCATGCTTCCTCTTCTCTCATAGTGCAGCAGCATAGCTGGTGCTGGATAGAAGGGGAGGCCAGACATCTGCCAGCACCTCCCTCCTCCCGGCAAGCTGCATCATCTCAGTACATCTCAGTGGATCCCAGCCAGCTATCTCAGACATCTCAGTGCTGTGTCCCTTATGCATCCAAGACCTTCCTTCTGGCAAGAGCTGAAAGAAAATTTGAGGTCACCACCTGGTCTTACTGAGCCAGACATTGTCAGATGGCTGCCTCAAGGATAAGTGAACTTTTGTCAGTCTGTTTTTCCATCAGTTGCTCTTTCCTTAACCTGTTTTAGCAAACATTTCAGAAGTCTGAACTCTAGAAAAGAGGAGAAGCCCCTTTCAAAGAGGTGCAGGAGGTTGCTGACTTCTCTGAACTAAAATCTCTATCCACTGATCAAAATGTCATCTGTATCTGTCTGTATTACATGTATTTGTCCAACACTGGAGCAGTGATTTCTGTGAGTTGCTAGAGGCCAACAAGGTTTCTCACTCACAACCAGTCTCAGATTGGTGTAAACAGGAAAGTTTTTCTTTTGAGAACCCATATCTCTTTGTACCATATTGTGGGATACCATGGCTGTGTATACTGTACTGTCCCACAAGCTCTGTGTGCCAAGGGAATTTCACAGTTTTTCTGTGTAAAATGCTCATGCCCTTGCATCAGATAGAAAAGACCATTTGTTTTAGTGACCCTCATGCAGGTGCCTGAGTTCTTCAGGCATTGTACTGCTGCACAAGGGAAGCAGTGCAGGACAGAAATGGAATCTCCCCTACAATTTCTAAGATGGCCCCTGACCATGTGGTGTGGGCCCTGACTGTCTGCAATGCCTAACTGAACAGCAATGAGCTCAAAACTTTGGCCAAATGATCTCCTGGTGGTCCAACAGAGCCGTGTCTCTCTAGTTTGACAAGAGGCCCAACTACATTTGAAATGATCTTACATGAATTTGAAGTTTACCTCAAACATCTGAGAACCACACACATTACACCTAGTGCCACAACTCCTGAACAGAAAGCCATGAACATCAGCTCCTGCCAGGACTTTTTAATACAGACACTATTAGGGTGCAGCCATTTGAGATGACTTCACCAAGGTGATGCGGCCAACAGGAGTGAGTGGCCACTCAGATCCACCGGACCTAGCATCAGTCCATGCTGTCTCTCCTGCTTCAACATCTATAAGTTGTTCAACAACTCTTCTCACTGGTGCATTGTGCCCCCACTGACTTGACCCAACTGAGCCAGCTGAGCTACGCTCAGAAACTGAGAGCAAAGATGGCTGATGGACTTGCTTTTGGTGTAACTATGACCACGGTTGAACTGCTTCTGGCTTTAATCATAAACAACGATTGCTAGCGAACTTGGTCAGTACTGTCGGATTTTTCCAAGTGTGCATTATTCCCTGAGGTTACACTGGAAAATTTTATGCATGTGTATAGGCTGGAAGGCTTGCAGCTCTTCATATCTTGCTCCAAAGGCCTTTGGAAACATGAGAGATTCTAAAGGGGGATTTGATCTTTTTTTTTTTAAGTAATATTAACTCTAATTAATTAACAGATTTGTTTTTTGCCTTAGAAAAATGAGGTTTGACTTAGGGAGTAGGCACTGTGGCAATGGGAAAGATGCCCTCAGCATTAGCAAAGCATGACCAATAACACCTCCAGCCTATGCATATGAAAGTCCTTCAAAATCATTACTTCCAGTCCTATGGAATACTTCGACTTTCATCTTAGTAAGTAGGTCCCTGTGGAAATATTTGGGAGTAGTAGAGGAAAAAAAAACTTTTAAAAAATACTCTTTCTATACAGTTTTAAACATTATTTTTCTTCCATTCAGAGTATGTTAAAATATAACCCTTTCCACAGCTCTTCTACCTCCTGTAAAATCTCTTTCAACTTTTATTTGTTATTTAAAAAGCCACAGGGTATATTCTCTTCTGAATACATAGGGATTTACGTGTGAAACTCCCTGTGCATCGAGGTGATAATATACCCCTTAATTGGAAGCTGTTTAATGCTCTTGATTTAACATTTTAATAGAAAAGTTACAAGCAGTCTGGCTGTGAGTGCAGCACTATTAAAATTCCCAGCCAGGACAGTAGTGTTTTTTTTTCTTTAAGTGGCTTTTTATTTGCTAAAATTTGTTGCAGCTTTCATTACAAGTTGGGGCCACTCTTAAGCCTTGCTCTGCATTATGAAAAAGAAAATGGAGAACTTTAAAGCAATCCTAAGTCTCAAATTAAAGGAGAACTTGAAAGCATCTTTGCTGTGTGTGTCACTCTATAGGTTGTGCTTGCTCTCTATAGGTTATACTTGCTCAGGTTGTTCAGCATTGAGGCAGCTTTATTGAGTGTCTTATTGTGCAGACACAGTAGGAAGAACATTACCCTCTAAGCTTTCCAGGACCACTTAGGTGGCTGGAATTTTAGTTGCATGTTTTCAGACCCTTGTAATCATATGAGAACAGAGACAACATGAGACCTTTATGTATTGATCTGACAGTCACTACCTTGCACAAAGCAAGTTATCCAAGAGGCCAAAGCTGTGACTACCGTGTACTTTCCAGGCTTTTCTTTTTAAAACACCATTAGAAGGCTGGAGAGTGCCTTCAGTGCCATGTCAAAGGCATAGAAAGATACATGGCCATATTCATAAATGGATTAAAAGCCTCAGGGATGACTTGTAGCACCTGAATTCTGCCCTAAACCCACATAACATAATCCTGAACTCTCCTCCAAGCTCTAGAAGTGCCCCATGACCTTAGGTATCCACATTTTTACAGCAAACTTCTTGAGGTGTTAATGCTCTCTTCTGTCAATGCCCTCAGTCCTCTGTAGGCTGAGCAGCTCTGCACAAGTCTCCCATCTAAGTCAAATTTGCTTTGTTGCAAAGATGTGTCTGTAGCCGTGAATCTTATGATATGTTCTCTGGAAACCCTACGGGTATTCTGGCATCAAAACATCAGTCTACCCAAGCAGGTTAGCGATACAGACAAGCAGCAGGAAATTTTCAGTGGCTAAAAGGCTGAGTATATTCCCTATGGGTAAATGATGTCTGAGTTTGTTGCTTTATCTGTTTTAATTTGATGTATGTGAAACTTTCAGCAAACAAGTCTCTCTGTATGCATAAAAACATAGTTTGTATTCCTGTAATCCTGAATCAGACTTCTGTTCCATGCCTTTTCCCTTTCACTTATGTTGCACTACAGATAGCTGTGTGGGTAAAACAGAGTTTACTCAGTTGAACATGTACTCCTTTAAGGAAAAATCCTGTCTATTTTTCTGTCAGTATAAAGCTTCAGCTGCAGGTGGGAAGCATGTGCTAACGTTGGGAAGAAGAGTTTCTGTATAGACATGGAGTATCTAGTATAGGAGGAATGACTGGTCTGGATTGTCTACCTCCCCAGGCACAACTTCCTGGGACCAGCACAAGTTTCTGCACAGCAGCTCTCAGTCTGCTGGTACCCTGCAGCTGGTTCACACCTACGGTTGGTATCTGCATGGGTAGACCGGAATACATACTTGCCTGGCCATCCACTCCCTTCTGGGGCTGGGGATGAGCTTACAGCACGGCTTTCTAAAGCTGTGTTTTAATGGATTTACCCTTGTTAATCTGTCAGAGAGGGCACAACTACTTGTATCAGTATATTCATGTAATACCAGCACATCATACCAGACTGTGATAAAGACTTTGGGAATATTTTGCCTTCATGCACAAACCTCTAGCGCTGTTGATAACCTGTATGAGATGATGACTGATCCATTTACTCCTTGTCTTCTTGCTGAGAAACTGGCAAGAAAGAAGCTGAAGGCAGACTCACTTGTTAGTGTGTTTTTTTTGTGGTGGCCACTGGGAACAGTACTTAGGCAGCTACTCACTTTACAAAGGCTTTAAAAGCCTTTAGATGGCATCAACTTTTAGTTGTTCATCATCTGGGCTGGAAGTGAACCAGCATCCTGTTGGCTGAAAGGCTTCACAACCCCGTTAAAAAATATTTTACTGGCCTTCTCTACTTAAAATACATCAAACGATTTCCGCTCCTGTTTGTTTTTCTGCTGAAATATGGAAGCTAAAAGTGGTCCTGGTAGCATAGCTTAAACTGAAAAATATGGAGACACAAAGCCATGAGTTGTTGAGGGCCTTTCAGAGGCAGGACGGAGAGACTGGGGCACAGCAAGGGCTCAAAGCCTGAAAACCAGAAACACCTAGTGAGGCTTAAGTTCCTCCACTCTGCAGCATAGTTGAAAAGTCTCATTAATGCTTGTGGAGAAAGAAAAACTTTCGCTTTTCTTCCTTCCCTTCGCTCCACATTTATAACAAAAGGCATAGAGCTATTATCTAAATGAGGGGATCACAGCAATGTGCATTTTCTGGTGAGAATTTAACTCTGAGTATGGCATTCCTGAAAAGGTCACTGCAGGCCATTTAGTTAGGAGATCTGAACAATCAAGAGCTGTGCAAAAATTAGGTTCTCATATAAATTAACTCCATGCTATTTCTCTTGATTTTTTTTTTTTTTAGAGAAAGTTATGGTCTTAGAGCAAATAGATTTTTCTGCAACATAAGTATATATTGTCTTTCAGTACAGCTTCTGACTAAAATTTATCTCTTGCTAAATGCAGACTAAATGAACAGTGTAGAATTAATACATTTTGTGCCAAGGAAATAAATGGGCACAGTGCTAGATCCTTAAGAGTGTCACTAATTATTCACTTGATTTGTGGCATCCCTTCTCAGCAAAGGTATGAATGCTATAACTGGGGGACTCTTTTACATTTCTGTCTTGGAAAACATACAGCTCAGAACTCATCAGGCACACAAACATGCCCAGCCCTCTTAATTTTGGTGTACTTAGAATGTTATTCCAGCTCCCAGAAATACATCTAGTGTTTGGGAACTGAGAACAAACCAGGATTGATCATTCCTGTAGGGGACCACAGTTTTATTCTTGCCTTTTTCTCTTTTCTTTTCTTTTCTTTTCTTTTCTTTTCTTTTCTTTTCTTTTCTTTTCTTTTCTTTTTTCTTTTTTCTTTTCTTTTCTTTTGTTTTCTTTTCTTTTCTTTTGTTTTGTTTTCTTTTCTTTTCTTTTCTTTTCTTTTCTTTTCTTTTCTTTTCTTTTCTTTTCTTTTCTTTTCTTTTCTTTTCTTTTCTTTTCTTTTCTCTTCTTTTCTTTTCTTTTCTTTTTTTCTTTTCTTTTCTTTTCTTTTCTTTTCTTTTCTTTTCTTTTCTTTTCTTTTCTTTTCTTTTCTTTTCTTTTCTTTTCTTTTCTTTTCTTTTCTTTTCTTTTCTTTTCTTTTCTTTTCTTTTCTTTTCTTTTCTTTTCTTTCCTTTTCTTTTTTCTTTTCTTTTCTTTTCTTTTTTCTTTTCTCCTTTCCTTTCCTTTCCTTTCCTTTCCTTTCCTTTCCTTTCCTTTCCTTTCCTTTCCTTTCCTTTCCTTTCCTTTCCTTTCCTTTCCTTTCCTTTCCTTTCCTTTCCTTTCCTTTCCTTTCCTTTCCTTTCCTTTCCTTTCCTTTCCTTTCCTTTCCTTTCCTTTCCTTTCCTTTCCTTTCCTTTCCTTTCCTTTCTTTTATTTTTATCTTTTTCTTGTTCTTTTTTTGGTGTATTTTGCCAGCTGCATTTGTGGAAGGACAATCCCACTTTTAGCTTCCATACCTTGAATGCATGGACATATCCAGATGAATTTTTTCACTGGAGCAGTGAATAGTTTCCAACCACACAATTCTCAATTGGGCACAACATGTCTTCAGCCTTGGAGCAATACAAAAGGACGTATGGGGGCTTCCATGGGTTTCCAAAGAAATAAGGACTTTCTCTTTTTTTTTCCCCACTTTATCTTTTATTTTGGTGATAGTTGCCCAGAAATTTAAATGATCAAAGGAGAAGGAAGGAGAAAGTGGCAGTAGAGATGTTGAGGAAAAGCATCATGTTGACAAGAAGTAGTTTTCTAACCTTCAGATGTTATTGATGAGCATAGGATTACTGCATTGAGATAAAAGTGGAAAATGTTCTGCCTACTTGAATTCTTTTAAAGGAGAAGTGGGTTTTCATATACATTGGCACACTGGGGGACAGAGTCACCAATGATGACTGCAGAAACAAAAATCAATGTAAACCACTGTAAAGAAAAAAAATCACTTTGTTTAGCCCTTAGGTGGCACTTTTTTATTTTCTGGGCAAGTTATAATTTTAATTTATCTTTGTGGCAGTCCTTGATGAACATATCAAGATTTGTCATTGCTAGTATCTTTATTGGTTTTGAAAAGGGAACGAATTGTCCTGGCCAACCTATATTTTAGAATGGTTTTCTCTTGAGGTAGTTATTTTTTTTTTGTGATAGTTTATAGATTTCTTCCACATAATGTTACCACAGCATGGTCTCCAAAATTAAAGCCCAGATGACCAAAACTGACTAAACAATAGCAGCTTAGGATATTTTTACCCTTTCTCATAAGTATGTCTGGACAGTATATGTCCACATTTCTTAAAGTCAGGGGAAAAGACTTATTTTCTTTTTCTGTATTCCTACTGCAAGGACAGGAAGTCAGCAGCTACTGTCAAACCAGAATTAGTAATACAGTTAGCATGCAATTGTCTTTTATTAGAAAAATTAAAAAAAAATGTTGGCATCAACATAATCAGACAGAGTGTGCTCATTTCTCTAAAGCTTTTAAAGTGTGTTACCAGAAAAATAATTTGTGTGTGGAAATATAAGACAGATTTAGATATTTGAGTGAAAACATAGTGAAAGACAGAGATGAAACTCCACCTTTAGAAGCCAGCCTCCCCATTAAAGCCCTTAAGAAGAAGGTTCCTCTGCTGGAGCCAGAGAAAAGGAGCTCAGGCATTGAGAGAAGACAGAATTTGGCCCCAAAGATGTATGGGCATAGAAGGAGTAATCAAGTTGAATGCCATTGTATCAAAGGTCCTGGCAAATATTCACATTTTGCATGGTCTTGCTGAGGAAAAGTCCAAGCTAGTTTGAGAATGCTTAAATGAGTAGCATTAAGATTAATTTGGACTCAGAGTCACCAATTAGAAAACCTGTCTCTTGTAAACATCAACCTCTTAATTAGACAATCTTGCCTTTTTGTTTTCTAACATCAACAAAATGGATACATTAGTGCCATACGAAGCTGCCTTAGGAGGATTAGCTAAAGGAAACCGCATATTGAACTTCACCTTTTAATTAACTTTTAATGAATTGCTCTCATGGCAGAAAGCAGTCACAGAGGGACTCCAAGATCCAGTAGTTACCTAAGATCTACAGTTGTTTTTAGGAGGAAAAAAAAGTAAAAGGCCAATTTCTTTGCTTCACATCTATTTCAGCTTTACTCATAGCCTGGTCTGTGGAGTCATTGTGTGATATTTGAAAGGAGGAAAAGCTGAACAAAGTTAGATGTGTAACTAATTGCATAAACATGTCATCTTTGGTTTTGTCAGTTTCAGTTACTGGGAAGCATATTTTCCTTATTTAGTGTTGCCTTTGTGCAGTTATATTAAGCCAAAGGAAAAAAAGACAAGCAGCAAGGGTGGGAGGGAGCAAGGAGAGCACAGAGGCTGGTGGGATGCTCCAGTTACAAGCAACCCAGCCAAGCCATCCCCACAGCAATGGCATTTCCCGAGCACAGCCATTGGATGGAGGTGAGAATCTCTAGCCTGGCAAGTAATCACACTTGGCACTCACTGTCAGGAGGACAACTTTGGTACTGAGTCTACAGACCATTAGGAATGAAATATCAAATGCTGGAAAACAAATGGAGGCTTAATCTTCAATGAAAGAGATCAGCAAAACGTGGCTTTCATAGTTTTGGGTACCTGGCATGCTGGAAACTGGTAGATTTTTACCAGTACTGCATTCCCCATCCCTTGGACCTTCAAGACTCTAGAGCTACCATAAAAATCAGTAAATTTCTCCTGCTACGCAAGGAGCAAGCAGGCGGCAGGGCCAAATTTGGCACAAATTTGTGAACATCCAGCTAGGCAGACCTAGGCTCACACTGGAGACAGGATTTGGCCGCTCTTAGCTTAAGGAGCCTCGGCAGTAGGCAGAATGGGAATCCACTCCATCCAATAGAATGCACATCCAACACTGAACTCCAGGGCTCTGGGGGAGCTGGGACCACCCTCTTGCCACCTGTGCCCCATGTCTCCGGAAAGCAGTGGCTTTGCAGCTGGACAGCATGGAGCCACACCACCACTATGAGAACTGGTTCAGAGCAGTAAAATCAAAAGCAAGCAGAGTCTCAGGAAATGGTGGTGTTCCTGAAAACCCTCCCGGCTCCAGTGGACCCTTCCATTTGCTGTCTGCCTTCTCCCCTCTAGTTGTTCTGTGTAAACATTTGCTCACACACATTTTTGTCGGCACAATAGCCTTTCTTACAGCAAACTTCCGCTTTAGCAGCCAAGACAACAGCATCTGCGAGCAAACTGAAACATTCATTGTTGTCTTTTGCTTAACTGAGTGTTCGCCTTCCAATATTTGTCTTTGTGACACTCTGGGACAGCCCAGAGCTGTGGGATGTCCTTCTGCAGTCTGCCTCAGGCTGGGCAATGCCCAGCAGAGGGACCTCCTTCCCAGCCACATGGCCAGCTTGGCAGCAGACCCTCGAGCTGTCCAGTTTTGGGGTTCCCTGGCAAGCCTGCAAGCATGCTTTTAGGTTGAGCGCTGTGGTTGGTAGCTGCATCCTGACTCCTGCCATGCACCACAGCCAGAGCAGCTGAGAGTTTGGCAAGTGGGACCCCAGAAAAGAGTTCCATGCCATGCCAACTTGAATGGGCTATTTCAGGGATCAGATTCACACCAGGCCCCAGCAGAGAGGTTCCTCTGAGCCTTACCAGTGCCAGAGGGTATTATATTCCATCAGGGATGGCTACAGATGGAGGCATACTGAGTCCCCACACACCTAGTGGTTCTCAGAGCTCTGGACTCTCACATTTTCCTTCATAACCCTATTTATGGTGTTAGGATTTTGGTTGTGGGGGTCACTTCATCAAGAGCCTTGGGTATTTATGCTCTTTGGTTAAATAGCCAGCAAGTTTGTGACCCGTCTAAACATCCATGACAGCTCTACAAGGGACTCAGCACCCAGGTTGCTGCTGGGCTATTCTTCCTTTCACTCTAAATCCACTTGCTGCTAAGGATCCCTGTCCCAACTTAATTGTTCATTTCATCCTTCTCATCTCCAGGTGGGGCTCCTCATTCACTTTAAGATTTTATGAGCTATTAATTATACATTTACTCTGTTAAGGTGATGATCCCTGTCACATTATCAGCTTTCTAGGGAGACTGTACATGACACACTATGAACATAGATGAGAGGCCGGGTGAGAAGTGATGGAGGTGTAGTTCTCTTGCACTCTTGTAATGACCAGCTCCTTCCCCTAATCCTTGGGACCCTCTTCCAACCTGCAAGACACTCAACCTGCACCAAGTCCACATAACTGACATATTCACATCTCTCAAATAAACACACATAATCAAATCAGGAGCAATCTAAGTGAGCAATTCACAGTCCTTGGCTTGAATATCTTTCATTATTCAAAAAACCCAAACAAACATGGAAGAAGAAATATATTCAGAGAAGACACAATCTCTCATAAGCAAATCACAAGCAGAGAAAAAGACTGTGTTTGTCAGGCAATTTATCCTCAGTGAATAATCCAAACAATCCTGATAATAATTACTTATTATTTATAATATACACACTGGCATAGGTGTACATAGTGCTTCAATAAAAGTAATTAAAATAATTTTGCATGAGCTTGTTGTATTAATGGGATAAGCACAAAACATATTTTTTCTGCTCAGTGTGCCACAGAAATGATCCTTGCAACACATAACAGGCTATGAAGTGTTTATCCAAAATTTCAGATGGATTCTTTGTGGGACTCAGCAGTGTAATATGGCTTAATTTTTTTTTTTTTTTTAATGCATCCCTTGACACGCCTTAGGTATCAGTTCTGATATTTGTCTCCTTTAATTGAGTTCAGACAGAAGGGTTCAAATTGATAGTCCATCTTTCTGTAGGTTACATATTTTAATCACTGTGATATGGCAACTAACGATAAAGGCACATATTAGACCTGGTTTTGCAAATTCTTTTTGCAGGATTCAGTATTCATTTTGCCTAAAACAGAGAATTAATAGTATGGTTTCAAGATGGAGGTTTAATAGGAAGATTTTCATTTAGAAAATCCAATCTAAAAAAAGCAACTTGGAATTTCCATTGTACAATTGTTTTAAAATTATGAAAAAAGTGGCCGGAGCAAGGTTTACCCCAATCTTCAATTAAGTGATTTCCAGCAGTTTATTCAAAAACACTTGGATTTTTTTTCCTCCCTAAAAGAATCTGAATATTATGCAGGATTTTGCAGACAAGCAAAATGAGACGCGAACTGAAAAGGTCCTTGGAATTTGCTTCCACAGCATAGCTCAATCCATGCTCTGAGAGGTACTCTGGATATTTCAGAGAAAGAATGCCTATTATTTGTTTTCAGGGCTCAATGCATTTCACCTAAAAATGTGCTGGCAATATGGTGTCAAGCAGATCAGTTGCATACTGTTTCTCCTGCTTTGCCGAACATTTATATGGTCCCAGAATTTCCAAAATAAGAACAGTTCTTGTAAAAAGCACAGTACATTCTTAAGTATGGTACTCTGGAACGACCTCTGCAAAATGTACAATCCCTAGCAATAAGCTTACCAGGAGAAGTCCTAACTTAGCCTCTCATTCTGCAGACCTCCAAAGCTTGTGCTCACTTTCAGAATGAAAACAGGCACATTGAAGTCAGTGAGATAACTCATGTGCTTAACATTTAATGCATGCGTACATACTGCAGTGAGTCAGCCTTGGCAATAAAATATGCCCGCAGCAACTGTTAAAGAATTCCTTAACTAAACTTCCAAAAAATATATTTTCTTTTTTATTGCATGATTGCACCATGTTGGGTAGGTTTTTGTAACTCCTTTAGTAAGATATATTTACTTTTTATTTGGAAATGCTTGGGGTTTGGGTTTTGTTTTGTTTTTCTTTTCTTTTTTCTTTTTTTTTAAACTTGGTTTCAGTGCTTTAAAAAGTGACAACAAACCCACAAATATTTAGCTCTTATTAATTATGGGGAGGGAAAATTTAATTTCCTGACTGTGTTTCCTATGTACACACGAGCCCCAGGAGTTTGCAGCAATCTCCGTAGCTGCTTGGGGGAAGCTGTTAGCTAAGCACACAGCACCAGTGCAGATCTGCCGGCCTGGGGAGCTAAAAGAGCAATATTAGAGGTTGGCTGAGGCAAAGTACCACAAGGCAGCTTTTATAGCTAAAAATCTTACAGGCACAAAGCATAGGGATTTATTTAATTGGCTTTCAGGAAATTAGGATGAGATACATTTCCAGGAATCAAGGAGACACCAGGCTGTGAAACTTCCAGTCCCTGCGAGGAAGGGGTACTCTTCTGTCAGTGAAAACATCAGCCGTGTTTCAAAGGCCCCAAGTTCTCTGCTGAGATTCCCAATGCTTGCAAGATACGCGATGGCTGGAGTCTGCCGGGAAGGGTGGGAGGTGATGACAGATACAGCATGAATTTTCTTCCTTCTTTTGTTCTGGAGGTAATTTCAGTTCTTTTCAAAGACTGGGTGTTAATAGTAAAGAAAAAATATTAGAAATTTAAAAATAGTTGGTCACATGTATTCCTGTTATATCTTTTTTTTAACTAGTGACACATAGCCTGCAGTGTGAAGGCGGTTTCTGAAATTAAGGATTAACCTGCATTTAACTTGCTCCTGTTCACATTGCTTTTTGACAAACACACCCATCTACATTAGAAAAGCTGCAGTGCTATCAACTACAACGATTTTAAATGTAGCTGGTGGTACTGCTGCAAATCCCTCACATATGCATATGTAAAGTAGTTTAAACCTTGATTTGGTAATTTACCAGTTTCAGATGTACCTATATAAATTCCACTCTGAGATCATAAATCTTTGGTCAGTTTTTCACCCACAGTGACTGGGACTTTGAGTTGTGCTTAGTAAACTACGTCGATTCCCCAGATGAAATTGTTCTCTTTATATTTCTCCTTTTTTATTACTCATCCCATCTGTGGCTTCCCAGACTGGCAGGGCTCAAAACTGTTCCTTTTCCCTGCTGATCTCTCAATGAGAATTTTTAAACACTACATGGAAAACACTATCTTAAGATCTTACGTATGTTTGGAAAAGAAGGCTTATGAAGATTTGTAAATCCTTATGTTTAGTGTAATAGAAAATTCACCGTTTAGATATATGACTTCAACCTGCCAATGCCCTGATTCTGGGATGGATTGGAAAGGGGAAATGGAAGGGGAAGCAGAAGGGAAAGGGGAAGGGGAAGGGAAAAGGGAGAAGGGGAAGGGAAAAGGGAGAAGGGAAAGGGAGGGAGGGAGAGAGGGAGGGAGGGAAAAAACGAGGGGAAAAAAGCCATTTGCCTGTGACTGAAATACCAGGGAATTAAAGAACCTACCCCAGAGAATATCTGCTAAACTTACTGTTCTTTTATTGTTTGTTGGAAATGACACTCAGAATGATGGTTACTTTTCTATTGAGAGGTCTTCTAAATTTGATCCACTTCTTGCAATCTCTGTAGCTAACATTTTTCACAGATTTTGAAGTGTTTATTTTAGTTTGCAAAACATCATCTAGCGTGCTTCTTCAACTAAAAAGCTCTTTGTATTGAGTAAATTAAAATTATCTCTATATTTTTCCTGGAGACAGACATGTCACTGTTGTGAGAATGGTATTTACACAAATTGTATATTGTCAGGTTACAAAACAGCAGCGCAAGAGAAATTAATTGACTTATTTAAAAGGGAAGAAGCTCCTTGTCTACTGCAAAGTTCCCATCATCCTACAGTTTAGTGGGGGAATATTCTTTAAATTATTTTAAGAATAAAACATAAAGTTAAGTAAACGCATATCTTGTCCTGAAGAAAACAAACCGTCTATAGAAATGAAAAATTGGATGGCTTCTTTTACAGTCTTTCCATTGTTGCTAATATTAATGTAACCTAGAATAATCTGATGAATAAACGTTTTTTTATGTTTAAATTTTGCACGCATAACATTCCACAGTCAAAATGCAGATCCCCTTAGGATTCAGGCTGGTTTACACTGTGACTACAAAGATCCCTTAGAAATAACTTGCATGGTTCCCCAGCAGTAGATAGTCAAGGCTGGGGGTTTATTATTCTGCTGACCCCACCAACTCATTCCCGCAATTTCCTGACAAAATTTTCCCTCATCTGTGACTCACACTACACCACACCACAGCTGGAGGAGCTTTCATGTGAGTGAAGAGAAAAGTAGGATCGAGATTGTGGGTGCCACATTCAAGGTTTCTGAATTACTGCATCTGTTTGCTGTCCACCTGCAGGTTTAGGAAGGACCAGAGTTTGGCTGTTGATGGACAGCCTGAGATCATTAGGAAGCTGACATTGAAACTGCGCTGTTTGCTTTCAGCAGCACTGGATTTGGGTTCTGCTGGCACCCAAGAACCCACCAAGCCCACAGGACACCATGAGATCTGCACATCTGCTTCTAAACTTTTCCTCTGCCTATCTTGCACTATATATTGCCCTCCTCCAGAAAGGGTGGGCCTTCTGCCCTTATGGCAGGTGAAGGAGTCTGGCATGCCTCACACCATGAAGGAATATGTTTGCAAGAAATCCAAATGCCAAAAAATCTCCGCATTTAAATTGATGCCCGTCTGCCCTGGAACAGCTTACTGGTTTCAGCCTCTGCACAGATGGAGGCACTAGGAAGTGGTCTGAATGAGCGTGTAGTTTCAAACCCACAAGTTAATATGGTGCCAGCAACAAATCCAGTTGGGGGGGGGGGGGGGGGGGCAGCAGGATACTCCATGAGTACTCTGAGAGGGAGACACTATGACTGACAGCCTCACTGTCTTCTCAGGTGCAGACAGGCTTTAGGAGATACTCCAAAGTGACTCCACAGTTTTGAGCTGTGTCGAGTACGGGGCCAGAATGGACTGAGCCTGGGCTTGCTCATGGCATGGAGAAGGGGAACAGGAAGCCCCAGAAAAAAACCTAGAGGCAATGGTGGGTCTTTGTCAATTTTATTCTTGGGTCAGCAGATGTGGCCCATACAGAGAAACTCTCCTTATGGGAAGCCACTTCATGCCTCATCTGAGCACCCCACTGCCGCTGCCTCAGGGGTAGGTGGCTGTGCAAGAGGAAGGGACACAAAAACCCACCGGTGGTGCAAAGGGCTAACTTTAGTACACCCACATGGCACATCCTCCAGCAAGGCTGCTGCCATCAATGAGGATTTGCAAGAGCTGGTCTCAGGTTTGACTTTTTTTTTTTTTCACAGGGAGTTGCTGAAGTCCCTTTGGAATATTAAAAGCCACATCATGGTGCTATACATATTAATGTGAGAGGATTTTTTTCTATTGTCTGTACCTTTCAGTCTAAGTCTGACTGACAGCCTTATCTATGATATCCAAGCCTTAGGATGGTGTGACTTGTAGATACACAACTACTCTTCTTCATCATTTATTTATTCTTTGTTTCGTTTTTCTTTTTTGCACTACTGAATTTTCAGTTTTAATGACTTTTATATTATACAACGTTGAGCTGACAAACTGTAGTTGGTGCCTTGGCCATTTAATGTGTATAATTCCTATAGTTGCAGAACATATTTGGTTGGTGCAAAAGCCGGAAATATTGATATTTCAGATAGTAACCTAAGGTCAACACAGTAGTTAACTTTTTTTTAGCAAAGTATTATGCCACTTAAATCTACAAAAATGTGGGTTTTTTCATGTTTTGATTTTAGTTTTTGTGCTGTTACACTATGCAATTTTTTTATGTTTGCCTACAGACGGGCTATCATTGGAATAGTTCTATTATTTGATAGTCAAATCAAATAAATAAGTCCAAAACCATATGTAAGAGAAAAAAGTCCTTTTTTTTTTTTTTTTTTTTTGTCTTCCCTAGTAGCCACATTTGTAGCCATATTTATTTTAAGTAGCCTTGGGCAAAAAGTTATGTGCCTCATTAATCTAAATCAACCTTGCAGGATTTTATGGCAACTGTTGTTGCTGTTGCCACATTATGTATGCTTTTTCCTTTTGTTCTTCAGTATAGTGCTTATGAAGCTAAGGAACAATTGTCACTTCCTATTATGCGAACTAAATGTACAAGAATTGATGGGGCTTTCTACCTAATGTTGTTAGCCTGAACCTGGTTTGTTTATTTAATGAACAAAATGTCACAGTGTATCTGCATCCTCCTGACATCTGAAACAGTGGCAGCTGCTGGTGGCAGATTTCCTGAAACTGGGGTGCAGAATTAACCAATTCCATTTGCATGTTAGCCAAAAAAAAAAAAAAAAAAAAAAAAAAAAAAAAAAAAAAAAAAGGGGGGGGGGGGAAGAAAGAGAGAGAAGACTCCCTTTTGAAAACATTCTTTTTAAAAGCACGTATTTTGTGCACAGATGTCCTGAGGACTATTGTATTGTGGGGGGTGGGGAGGAGCCAGTCTAATCCGGACACATAACCTACTTCAGTGCAAGTAGATTTAGAGAAGTTAATTGAGATTCAGAGTTTAAATTGATGCCATTATCAGGTAGATGCTGGGTTGTTAAATAAAAACTCTTAGCTAGAGAAATGTTTTTAAAATTGGGATTCAGTCTTGCCTCTGTTTTTTTAAATAGGCTCTGTTAAAGAGGAGATGCAGATTTTGCAGCTGTGCCCACCTAAAGATGTGTTTTATGCCTTCTCTAAGTCAGAATTTATAGCCATAACTAAATAGTGATAATGAACTCTTTTAGAAAGTGACAAAATCTGCAGGAATTACTGAAGACATTCATGCTTCTCAATTGCTAATCCTAATAATATGTACAGTGTTTGGGCATAAGTGCCCAGAAATCGCAGCCACCTTTTTAGCTTGGAATGATTGGTGGCAGATAATGTTTACTGGGCACCAGAAGTTTTCAAATAAAGGTAAAACATCCTTGAAATTAGTCTAGTTTAAACTGCTCAGTGGGAAGGCAATGCTGAGTCTCCACAGGCTCCAATCAAAGGGAGAGCAAAGGCAACCATTCAGGTTCCTTGTTTAGGGTGTTATGCATGTCCCCTGTTGCAGCCAGTACTACCACCATGCTTCATATGCAAAGAAAACACAATCTTTGGGTATATTACATGACAGTGCAGGGATCTGAACTACTTGGTAAAAGGCCCAGTTATGAGTATGTCTGGCAATTAAAAATAATTGGGAAGCAGGTTTGCCACTAACTCTTCCAAGAATGCCAGTTATGATATAATGATGTTTCATTAGACATGCTGAAAGCTGTGAGCTCCGTATGGCAATGGCAATTAGGAAGGATCATAAAGAAGGAAAAAAAAAAAAAAGAAGAAGAAGAAACATTAAAAATATCCCAGCTAAGATTAGCATAGCATTTAATGGCCACTTCATTAGCTAATTGATTTCTTATTAGTTACAGGGAAAAGCCCAGTTAGGGGCTCTGCACAGCTAATTAACAGCATTTACACAATTAGTCAGTTGCTCATTTTGTAACCAAACATTCTTGGAATCAACTGTGGCTGTGATGCTTTGGGCCATTTGATTAATTTTATTTTATTTTTTGCTAATATTGGCTTAACCTTCAAATAAGAAATTCACTCCCTAGGGCCCCACCATATTTAATCACAACATTATACAAACAGAGAAAGGCTACGTCACACAATCTTAGGACATGAATTGGTTCCTCTTTCTTTTATTTGCAAGTTGTTTTATTGGCCCCATGAAGTCAATAGCATTCAATAAGCAGAATCGTCTGTCTTCTCTCCTGACAGCTGAATTTTTGCCCATCAAACATTATTATTATTTTGCTGTTGGCAAATGGAACAATGTAGGTTTGACCACAACATATTTTTTTGCTTATGTATTGGGAGAAGTATGCAGGAGGTCTGGCTGAGATATTTATTTCTACTGCAGTTATTTCCTACTGCAAAAGAAATTATTTAGTAGAAAAATTGCCATTTAATAAAATACATGCTTTCACATTGGTTTATACCTTGAATTAAGGGTGAATGAGGAAAACTGCATGATGTTATAAGGGTCAGAATGGGACAGGATGGATTTTTACAGCACTTCGTTAGTAGCTCTGAGAAAATTGATGACCAGGAACATAATAAATAACAATAATAGCATTTAATAAAACAAACAAAAAGAAACTTCTCTGTTCATTTTCAGTTTATGGCAGCACTCCATAATCTCATAGCACCCAATTATTCTTCTGGCATAAACCCCATGTCCCTTTTTCTCCCCAGACTCCTATGCACCAAGAAGAGCCAAACTGTGATCTTGCTGTAGGCGGTAATGATATCCCCTCGATGCAGGGGCTCTCCTGTGAGACAGAAGCCTTTTAGCATTGATGCATATAGGCTGTTAGCACTGTAAGAAGATGTTGCATATGTGAGCAGAAGGTCAATGTTTTCACTTGCCAATTTTCATCAGCACACTGGGATTCTGTATGAAATTACCATACGCTAATTAAATAAACCTAAAACCTCGTGATGATTGATCAGCTCAGAGATTACACTAAATCATCAATATATTAATTATTATGCTTTGTTTTTCTTTCATTTCACTTCTCTCTCTTTTCTCTCTTTTTTTTCCTCTTTAATGTTTCCTCACAATAAGTGCAAAATGGGAAATTATTTTCATTTACCATTACTGTATTAATTGTGGCTAATGGAAAAACACTCTCAGACACATAATGGCAATTACTGCACTTCTCCCTGCTTTTTTTTTTTCTTTCTGTTAATGAGAATTTATTCCCTAAGTGTATTTGCAAACAGTGAACTATAATGGATGGTCATTTCAATGCTGCATTCTTTATGGTTTTTTTATTGTGGACATTTTTTCTTCCTTTGTTGGTAGTGCACATTTTGCTTAATTACTTCAAAGGATTGTGAGAATCAAGAAAATGTCCAAATTGCATCTTTTTAAAGTGGCATGTGGGCAATTGGTGATTTTTTTAATTTTTTTTTTCCCCTGAGGAAATCTGCCATATCTACCAAATCTAACTGGAAGCTCTGTCTAAATTCTGGTCAACATCTACAACACTCACATTGAGCTTCATGAATCAGTGAGGCTTTTCCAGATTCCAGATTACTGAACTGGTGAAAGTGAGCATTTAGGTGTTTGTGAGGTTCTGGCATTAATCTCTACAGGATCATATAGTGCATCAAAAGGAGAGGAGAGACTATGCACTGGTATCCTTGGATCTAAGTTCTTTTCTAGCTTCTGATGGAGATGGGTTTCTACTGTGTTCATTCTACTGTGTTCAGTTCCAGCACGCTTTCCTTCTGTGGATGTCCATAAATGTAGCAGCTATTCATGCACTTGAAAAGATAACACAAAGTAGTTTGCAACTTCCATACCTGACATCTATTATTCTGTTGCTTCTCCTTTGCAGGTACAAATGCAAATGCTATCCGCTTTGCTCCTCCTTCCCACATCAGCCTACAAATATTTCAAAGTATCTTCTCAAGGTCTACCACTTCGAAAGCAACAAAACAAAATCAATTTCTGAAATTCTTCTGTGCCACCAGGAGATCTCTCCAGCAGGCAGCTTTCCCCCAACATAGTTGTGCAACAGAAGCTGCATAGCAACCTCTCAGTAATGCAACTAGTTTGTCTGAAATCCAGAGAAAAATCAGTGCTCCTCTGCTCCTAGTCGTCTCCTGAAAGGGATAAATATATTTGCTCTGCCTATGATGGCTTACAAAGCAGTTTCCTTATATGGTGTCTGTTAAGCTGTGATACCCTAGACAACAGCTCTCCTCTAGGACACTGTAAGAACAGTAGAAGCAACTTTTCTGAATTTTAGTCTCATATGGTAATTTTCTGAACTGCATCACCCAGCTGTTTCTTGTTGTACTGGTTTTACTGACTTTGAAACACTCAGCTCCTTAGGAAAATGCTTTTAAATATCTGGTCAACCTAATTTGCCCACACCATTGGTTTTTAGAATGCTTGCTGAGTTTTCCAGGAGTCATGATGCTTTTCTGTGACCTGGACTGGGTTTGGTGCTCCTCTTGATGCATCGTGACTGTTGACTAACACAGAAACAGAGATTTAACACATTTAACCAGGGTATTTTGACTGGTGCTTTTAAAATCACCTGTGCAGTTGTGTCCCATTCCCCATGTGCAGAGCCGACAACATTTTTTGGTATTTGTACAGTACCAAATATTACCAAGGAAGTGTAATTTGACTATCTTACAATGAATTTGGGAAATCAGAGTTGCATTTTTGGCTCTGTTGTATAAAGTGTAGAAAATCCTGTATCTTCTCCTTGCCTCAGTTTCTCCCTCTACAAAATGATTACCTTAAAATCCTGAATAGACTGCCTTGAAAAAAGACAGGTGAAACTGTACATAAGACACAAGACTCACAACACAGCTCTTGATTTTTTGTGCGGGAGTCTAAACCCTGCTAGCCATGGGTTGGTGCACATCAGCTTTGAAGGATGTGATGCCAGCAGCTTGTATAGTTCGCTCTGTCTGCTGGCACTAAGGATCCTGCAGAAAATATTCTCAGGAGTTTTGTTTGTTTATTTGGTGGGAGTTTCTTTATTGTTTGTTTGTTTGTTTGTTTGAAGTTGTGGGGTGTTTGGTTGGTTGGTTGTTTTTTCCCCAAATATCTTTTTGTTGAGAATTTGACATTATTCAGGGAAGAACCACAATCCTGGTTTCACTTCCTAAAGCCTCCTCTCTCCCAGTCCTCATTTTCTAATTAAAAAGAGACAGAGCAGCAGTTTTTAGCAATTAAAGGGATCTGTCTGCATGTGTGACAAGTAGGGTTTGGGTTTGCCAGTCTTTAGGCTGCAAAATCATCCCTTCTCTGCTCTGGAGCTAGCTATGTTGTGTGGTTTCTGGAAAGAAAATACTAAACACAACTGGAAAGGTAAACCAACATTATTATGATCATCTAATAAAATAATATGGAAAAAGTCCTGCTGGGAGAAAGAATTATTCGTTCCACACACTCCCTGAAATTGTCAGACCTGGGAAACCAGTATCAATCCCAAGAATCAAAGAAGGGTGTCCAAATTCAATAAAGAATATGAAACACGAACATCCAAATTGCAGGATAAAACAGAATATGGACAAGATATGCAGAAACTATTTCTGGACAACATAAAATATACAGAGTCAACAAATGATGCATTAAAACTGACAGCATAAATATATGCTGACTTCCCTCCCAATGCTTCTCTTACCACACTGTCTTTCCCTGTAATACTTTCTTTCACTCTACTGATATAATCAATGTATGGGGGAAAAAAAAAACACCAACAACAAAACTAAAATGAGAGAGGGCAAAAAGAATCTGGGAATCTCTGCTTGGCAGAAAAGTTAGTGTCAACCAACAAAGTTCAGTGATTCTCAGAGCAGCACGTAGAAGGTGGTATGGGATGATACTAGATGGTTAAATAGCGTAATAGAAACAAATGAAAGTGGAATAATGGCCTTAGAATACAGGCTGACCATTGTGTAGGTGAATAAATGAGGAAGAAAACTTCTTACATGCTAAGGAAGGTCTCAATGGGACGTGCTGTGCTCCATGTATACCTACCAAGAAATGTTCATTTCTCCAGTGCAATCAGGCTACCAATGCAGCAGGATTTCAACCTTCCATCATGCGCAAGCTGGGCCATAAAACTGCCTAAACACACATGAACCTTTCAATCTTTCTTCTGAATTAATCTCTTCTACAGCTCTGTGAGGAAAATAAGGGAATCAAGATTGTTTTCTGGCTATGTTTATCTGAACTTGCACGAAACATTTCAGGAAAGGCTTGGACTGCCTAAATCCTAGAAGGCAAGTGTGCCTGCATGAGATGTTCCTAGGGACATCCACTGAGGAGCCATGTATTCCACTGGTGAGCAAACAGATGGGGAATGTTCTTGGCAAAGAACAAGCTTGTGGCATCTTAACTGATCTCTGAGGGCTCTAGGAAGCTCCACTGCCCAGCTGTATCAGCCGTACCCTGATTGCTCCCCATAACGTTATCTCCCTGGTCTGGCACAATAGACAATGTAGGTAACCCAAAATGACAGTAATTTGTCATGGCCAGGGCATTAAGTCTTACTCTTATACTTTTATGAAATCAGAGGATGTAAATCCTCACTTTCCTTTAAAAAAGATCCATATTTTTGTGAGGCTGGGTGGACTGGATATCAGGGATCAGGGAAGGAGAATGTGGTACCAGTGAAGGTTCTCACCCACTCAGCCCTGCTGCCAGTGTCATGCCTAGAACCTGTGACCCAGGTCTATGTGATGCCCCACCAGCTGACAGCAGCTTCAGAGGTCATGGACAGACTGAAGTAGTGCAGCACTCAAGTGGCGTCCAGAAGTGAGCTGCTGGTGAGGAAAATGGCAGTGGATAGTGTTTTCTATTCAAGAGGCTTTTTGTCTCTCTTGTGGAGAGAGGAGGGGAGAGAAGCTAGCTAGACTCAGAAGAATTAATGGTAGCAGATGGAAACTAGTTTTCTGAGATACGGGTTGCTTAGACTAGCCTGAAAGGTATCAAACTAAACAACAACTTGGTGGTGAAGGAGAGACAAAGTGGAAAAATCAGGATACACAGAACAAAATTAATCAATGTGCCAAAGACATGCAGAAAAGTCTCTAATTGTCTTCAAGAATTTCAAGGAGCCAAGTAACAGGCAAAAAGAAAGGGACTTGCTCACTGATCAGTGCACACAAACTCCACATGCTATTATAAGCCGCCAGCAGGAAAATTGGCATGATTGCAAGGTAAAAATCAGCAGTACAAAACTTTTTTTGCAGTGACTGATCAAATTAGCATAAGAGGACGGAGAATGACAGTCTACATTGAAAATGGCATGAGCTGTTTCTGAATCACTTACAAGTGCTCTTAAATGTTTGTAAACTGCTGTTGGGAAATGTAAAGCAGAAGATGGGGGGCTGTTGGTGCCTACTGCTGCCTGTCAACTCACACTAGACACCAGGATGAATGGCTACTTAAATGCCTGCCTCTCAGGTGTAGAAGAAGAAAACCTGTGTCATCAGAGGATTTCCTTCCAAAGCACACATGTTGGAACTTTCAAGTATTAAAATATGCTTGGAATTTTGCAGAATTACAGATAATGATTTTCCATCTCAGAAAGGTGGCAACAAACACAGGGCAATGTGGGATGTGGCCTTATCTTAAGAGACAGAAGCTGAACTGTGAACCACAACAGTAGTTGTTTAGGCTCAGATTGACTATGTCTGTTTATGCAAACCACGTAAAGTTCACAACAGTAATATATTTACTTAGAGTTTCTAGGAGTTTAGTTGTACAAAACTGGAATAATTACAACATAAGTTGAACTGAGAAGAACAGAAATAGTAAAATATGAAAGATTGAACTCTTTTTATAACGTTTTATAAATTCTCCAAGAGCTAAAAACATAAAGATATGAACGAAGGCTTAAAAACAGGCAAGTGCATTTTGGGAAGAGAAAGCTTGCATAGCAATTAAAAACATTATATGGAAGAGAGAAAAGTAGATAGCAGTAAGGATAAATTATGAAATTAAGAAAAATGACACGAAAGGAAAGCAATAGCCAGCAGAATGTAAGGAGCTTTGAGTAGCTAAGGACAAAAATAATCTCGGTAAAAGTGTCGTTTCACAAACTGATTAGACATGGCAGAACTGTCAATAAGAGACTGAAATAGTCAATAAACATTTCTTTACTCTAGCTGGAGGAGGAGAAAAGGAGAAAATAGGTAGCGTATTTAAGTCAAGCAATAATGATAAAATATATCCTCCTTCCACACTAACTAAAGATGATGTTAAATTACAGACACCAAAATATGACATTTTCAAATTATTGTGTGTAAGACTTTCAGGCTGTGAGCTGAGAAGAGTGGTGATCATTAATGCTGAGTTTCAGTAAATTCTGGGGAAAAGGAACACTTCAGAAAAAAAAGCGCAGATGCATCCGTATTTACAAAAAGCAGAAGATATACCCCAAGAAACCCAAAATTATTGATAGCATTCCCTCCTAAAGTAGGGGAATAGCAGATATGGGACCAGATTAATAATCACTTAAAGGAAGGAGATATCATTAATGATTTTTTATAGAAAACTCTTATCAGACTAACTCAGGATAAATTTTAATGTGATTATAACTTTGGTTAATAGAAGTAATAGTATTTGCAATATAATAAAATTCTGGCATAATTGCATATGGAAACACATATCTTGAATAATAAAGCAGAATTTTATACAGTCAATTAAATAGACTGAAACTGAGTTCAATGGTGCATAGAGGACCAGCTGTAAACAGGGATCCCCATCAGGATGGTGCCTTCCTTGTGGGTTTGGTTTTATTGCTGTTTCCCATTTTTAGCAATAACTTAAGGATCAAAGATGGAGCTCCTCACAGTGAGACAACAATATGGGGATAGTCACATAAATAGAGAGAAAATACTGGACCTGTTCAAATAAGAAGTGTTTTGGAGTGGCTGAATGTGAAACGAGCAGTCCAGGAACAACACACACATGTACTTTCAGGAGAGCTCTGCTGGAGAAGGAGAAATTTTCACAAATGATATTTGTAGTCAGAAATAAAATCACCTGATCACAAACTCTCAGCGTGGCACTATGACCAAAAGAGCTAAGTCAGTTCCTGACAGCATGAAAATAAAAAAAAATAAAATAAAAAAAAAGGAATAGAGAGTGGGACAGTTTCCACTGTTCTTGATATTGGTGCTGTGTTGGCTAGGGTCCTGTGTCTAGATCTGCTGCCCAAAATTCAAGAAGGATATAAAAAAACCTGGCATAAGTTCAGAGAGAAACTCTGAGAATAATTAAAGGATATCTGAAAGGAAAAGATTTAAGTAACTTCCAAAAGAGAAGGTTGACAGTGACTTGTTCACAGCCCATCTTCCTCCACAAGGAAAAGATGTGGGTAATACAAAGCTTTTCAGTCTGGCAGACAAAAGTGCAATGACTAATAAGACCAATGGCTGGAAACAGAAGCCAGGCAAAGTCACACTGAAAAAAAAAAGAAGGTACATATTCCTAACAGCAAGGATAATTAATAATTTGGAATGATTTAATCAGGATTGTGCTAGATTCTCCATTAATGGAGATTTTTAAATCAAAATTAAACACTTTTTGAAAAGAGCTGTTCTGCTGCAAGCAGAGCTTTTAATCTTGAAGCATGAATTAATATAAGTTCTAGGAGCTCATTTATATGGAAAAAATGTGAGACAATCACAACAACCTCTCTTAGCTCTGAAACTGGTCACTTTAAGAATCTACAACTACCATGTTTAGATGTTTCTTCGTATAACACTTAGAGTATTTCATTTTGGTTTTGTGATGAAATTTACTTTCCTACATATTCAAAGGATTTCAGATGTCAGGGCTTTAAAAAACACAGTGCAACAAAGGCAGATGCAACTATTTTCAAAAGTAGAAAATTTTGGGATTAGTCACAGGATGAGATTCAGCTTTAACAACAGTGATCAAGAGAGGAAGCACTTCTTACAGCTTTTCATTTTACAATTTTATTAGTTCAAACCCCTTAGGAATGAATATTCCTCACCGGCCTGATAAAAATTCATAGCAACAAAGTTAATAAAATGTCTTGTCACCTGACAAATCTGGTAGGAAATATTTTAAACAATCTGTTTTATGAAGTAATCCCCTAAGCCCTCACGGCACAGTCAAAGAGTTAATTTTAAATAGTCAGAGATGGTGAACTGTGATCCTCTGTGCCAAAAGATGACCCAATAGCCTTCACACTAAAGTCAGGAAAAAGATGGGGAAATGGTTGCTGAGAAATGAAATGGCAAGAGGAACTCCATACCTCCAGCTACCTGAATCTATGAATTACTGTTTTCTGGAAAACTCTTGACTTTCACCAGTATTCATTGGTCAAAGTATCTCCTAATTTTAATATTATTATCAAATGCTCTCTCTAAAGTTTACCTTAAATTGTCTGTCCTCTCTTCAAGTGTTTTCACCCAATCATTTTTGCCATTGATAGCAGGTGACCCCACATTCCATCAAGAGTGTTGCTCTCTACCTGCTTTAACAGGTATTTAGTGATCTACATGGTTGAGCCTTTGTGGAAGATGTTCAGGCCTTTGCTACAGCTAAAAAATCAGTGTACAGCATAGCTCCAGCTAGGATGGCTGATTGTCTTTCATCAGGCACAGTATTTCCTTTAAAGAAAATAGATTGATGGCTGAGCTCTTTGGTCTCTGCCTGCAGGTATACTTTTTTCAGTAAGGAAGTATAAACTCAGTCACACTGAGTCACTCCATATATGACCACCATCAGGATGATGGTACAGGTGGGTCATGTGCATACTTAAGGACACGCCCTGCCCAAAACAAGTGGGCCTTAAAGAACATGGCTCCTTGCATCTTGCCTTGTATGTGGGACAACAAAGCACAATGACATAGTAGCCTGCAAAAGAGCTTTCCCTACATGTGTTTGTATTTATACCACCCTTCGCCAGCAAGCATTATTTTCCAGCTGGGCTTCTGCTGCTCTTGCAGCTTGTGCACAAAGGATGCTCCCAGCAATTTTCTGCCTGAGATGAAAATTTCTCCCTTTCAAAAATGAGGATCTGGTTGAAGAGTACTGAAGAATTTCAGCTCTAGTACTGTGTGTAAATTGCCTTTTCCTGAAGACCATTTTCCTTCATTCTGTACTGCACTTTAGTAGATCATGTGTATCCAGTATTCTATACTTTTTTTTTTCTTTTTGTAATGCACAAATGATTGTGTAATTAACTTTATAACATCTGGGAGTTAAAAAAAAAAACCAAAACCAAAAACCAAACAACACCTTTCCCCTCCCCCCCAAAAAATAAAAACAACAAAAACCTATTGTAAGAAAAAAAGTTGCAAAGGGGAAATACCCATGAGCATGAGATCATCTGTATATCACTACACACTTTTATTAATGTTTGACTCAAAGGGATCATTTTCCCTAGATTCCTTGGAATCTACTTCTTCGTTTTCATCAACATTCTGGCAATATAGAAAACATTGTCGTGTGTTTAATTCTAAAGTTTGCTGTTTTCTTTTTACCTTTGACTTGTGACTCTTAAAGTAGAAGAGCAGATTCTTTTTCCCTTTCACCTCTGCATCTCAGATGTGACCCGTGGGTATATTAACTGAGGCTTGGCATCATTCATAACTGGTGTAGAGTGGTGCAGCCAGCTGCCTCCACATCTGCTCTTCCCTGGGTAGAAAGAAGGAGAATAGGACAAGGCATTATGGGACAAGGTGGGGAACACCTGTGTTTGGCAATCCCTTAGCTGACAAGAGATTTCTTATAGTAGTCTGAAGCCATCTAGTATAAATTAGAGGTGTCCCTTTTGGATGCAGGAAGGGATCTGTGTGAAAAGGTTCAGATTTTGTATTATGTTAAATTATCTGATCTGATGGTTGACAGAGATCATCACTAGAAGAAGAGAGAGGCAAAATATGTCGTAGCATAACATGAAGTTTTGATTTGTGTCACTCTGGGATGGCCACTCAGTTCACTCTTGAGTGGTGAAATCATGGTAAAGATGTGAAGCTCATCTCACCAAGTGTTTATACCATATGAGGACATGTTTTGCCCATGCCACAATCTCTGAAAAGACACTAATTTATTTTTCTAATGAGGTGTTAAAATTGCTCCTTGTATACTCTGTATCTCTGTAGATAGAGCACTGTTCTGATTAACAGGGCATTGTCAACATATGAAAATATGCTTTGCCACATAATCAAACACATTTGTTAACCATTTGAAAGGATGAGAGTTCAGAGCCTTTCAATAGGAAGGCATACTGTGCACTTTGGCATGTGGGAGAGACAGTAGATTGATAGCAAGGCTTGTGCTTCTCCACAAGGTCTCTGCAGATTCCAGCAGTGTGCTCAGACTTGAATTATTCAGCACTGGATCTTCATTGAACAGTAAATGGCCTCTCCAGCTGCCTACTCCTGGACCTCTCTGTCTTTACGTACCCTGCTGCCATGCTTATCCTCTTTGACAGGCTGCCCAGGGAAGTGGTTGAATCGCCATCCCTGGATGTAGTTAAAAACTATCTAGATATGGTGCTCAAGGATATGGTGCTCAAGGATACAGTGATGGCCCTCATAGAGTTGGATAGTGGTTGGACTTGATGATCCAGAAAGTCTTTTCCAATCACAATTATTCTGTGATTCAGTGATTCAGCGATTCTGTGACAGGATCAAGGCCATGAGGGAGCTGTGGAGGAGCTGCAGGGGAAAGAAGTGCATCTTGGCACAGCCACAGGCAGATCCCCCTAGGGTTCCCCTGTCCCAGGAACTAGCCCTACTACTGCATTTGCTCAGCAGGGCTTGGCTTTCTGCAAAGCCACAAAAGCTGTGGCTGTTGCTCCTCCTGTTGCATCCAGAGGATGCAGGTTTTTCATCTTCCTGATCCCATTCCTACAGGGATAGTCCTGCAAATGAATAGACTGCAAAATGATGTAATAAGACTGAAAACTAGGAGATTTTCTACCTACAATGTTGTTGGAATAACTGAGAGGTGGTGGAACAGCTTACACACCTGGGATGACTTCCATGGATAGGTACTTGCTCTCCAGGAGAGACCATCAGGGAAGATGAGGGGGCAAGGGGCATACTCTCTCTCTGAAGGAGCAGAGTACAAGGAGCTTTTCAGTGTGATGTAGGGTGGGCTGGAGGTGAAAAGCCTATGAGGATATCATGATGGGAGGATATTACAGATGTACCATCAGGGTGAACAAGTAGATGAAACCTTCTTGGATGCAGTGGAGGAAGCCTCTGCAGCACAGACCAGGGTTCTCGTGGGGGTGTTTAATCTCACTGACATCTGCTGGAAGGGCAGAATGGTGGGACACCATCAGTCCAGGAGGTTTGTGGAGACTGTCTGGGACAACATTGAGAAGCTGGCACTGGGTGGGCCAATCAGGGTTGAGGCAGTTGTGTCTGCTATTCACTGACAAGGGAAAACAGGTTGGGGATATTGGAATCAGCAACAACCTTTCAAATCACAGAATCACAGAATCAACCAGGTTGGAAGAGACCTCCAAGATCACCAAGTCAAACCAATCACCCAACCCTAAATAATCAACTAGACCATGGCACTAAGTGCCTCATCCAGTCTTCTTAAACACCTCTGGGGATGTCAACTCCACCACTTCCTTGGGCAGCCCATTCCAATGGACAATCACTCTTTCTGTGAATAACTTCTTTCTAAGATCAAGCCTAAACTTCCCCCTGCACAGCTTGAGACTGTGTCCTCTTGTTCTGGTGCTGGTTGCCTGGGAGAAGAAACCAATCCCCACCTGACTACAACTACCTTCGGGTAGTTGTAGACAGCAATGAGGTCTCCCCTGAGCCTCCTCTTCTCCAGGCTAAACAACCCCAGCTCCCTCAGCCTCTCCTCATAGGGCTTGTACTCCAGACCCCTCACCAGCTTTGTTGCCCTCCTCTGGACACGTTCAAGCAACTCAACATCTTTCTTGAATGGAGGGGCCCAGAACTGGACACAGTACTCAAGGTATGGCCTAACCAGTGCTGAGTACAGGGGCAGAATGACTTCCCTGCTCCTGCTGGCCACACTATTCCTGATGCAGGCCAGGATGCCATTGGCCTTCTCAGCCACCCGGGCACACTGCTGGCTCATGTTCAGCCTACTGTCAATCAGTACCCCCAGGTCCCTTTCTGCCTGGCTGCTCTCCAGCCACTGTCCCCAGCCTGTAGCGCTGCATGGGGTATGGTGGCCAATGTGTAGAACCCAACAGTTAGATGTGTTGAATCTCATGACGCTGGGCTCTGTCCAGCCTGTCAAGGTCCCTCTGCAGAGCCCTCCTACCCTCTAACAGATCGATACCTGCTCCCAGATTGGTGTTGTCTATAAACTTACTGATGATGGACTCAATCACAATATCACAGTACATAAGAGGCTGGAAGGGACCTCAAGGGATCATCAGGTCCAACCCCCCTGGCCAGGGCAGGATCACTTAGGATAGTCCATACAGGAACGCATTCAGGTGGGTTTTGAAAGTCTTCAGAGAAGGAGACTCCACAACCCCCCTGGGCAGCCTGTTCCAGTGCTCTGGCACCCTCACTGTAAAGAAGTTTCTCCTCATCTTGAGGTGAAATCTTCTGTGTTCTAGTTTGAACCCATTGTTCCTTGTCTTATCACTGTGAACCACCCGAAAGAGCCTGGCCCCCTCCTCCTGACACCCACCCCTCAGATATTTATAGACATTGATCAGATCCCCTCTCAGTCTTCTTTTCTCAAGACTAAATATCCCCTCATCCAGATCATCAATAAAGATATTGAACAGGATGGGACCCAACACCAATCCCTGGGAGACACCACTCATGACTGGCTGCCATCTGGCAGTGGCACCATTCACCAACACTCTCTGGGCCCTGCCATCCAGCCAGTTCTTAACCCAGTGCAGAGTGCTCCTGTCCAAGCCACAGCTTGGCCAGGAGTTTGCCATGGGGGATGGTGTCAAAGGCCTTGCTGAAGTCCAGGTAGACTACATCCACAGCCTGCCCCACATCCACCAGCCGGGTCACCTGATCACAGGAGGAGATCAGGTTGTTGAGGCAGGACCTGCCCCTCCTACATCCATGCTGGCTGATCCTCATCCAGATGAGTCTTGTAAATCACCAGAGAAGGAGACTCCACAACCTCTCTGGACAGCCTGTTCCTGTGCTCTGTCATCCTTACAGTAAAGAAGTTTCTCCTCATGTTGAGATGGAACTTCCTGTGTTCTAGTTTGTATCCATTGCCCTGTGTCCTATCACAGGACGCTATTGAAAAGAGGCTAGTACCTGCTTCTTGACACCCATCCTTCAGATATTTGTATACATTGGTAAGATCACCTCTCAGTCTTCTCTTTTCCAGGTTAAACAGTCCCAGGTCTCTCAGCATTTCCTCATAAGAGAGATATTCCAGTCCCTTAATCATCCTCATAGCCCTCCATTGGACACTAGTATAACCCTGTCCCTCTTGAACTGGGAAGCCCACAACTGGACACAATACTGCTGTTGTGGTCTTATGCTCCAAACACAAGAACTGTCCATTCCAGTGCTCATGAAGACAAACAAACATATCAGGAGACTGTGTTGAGTAAAAAGAGAGAGCTCGTGGTGGAGTTCCAATGCAAAAGGGCATCGTATAGGGGATGGAAATAGGGACATTGCATGAAAGAGGAATTTAGAAATATTGCCCAGGCATGTTTGGTATCAGGGAAACCAAACCTCGCCTAGTGGCAATGTTTCCAAGTAACATCAAGGGTAATAGGAAGGGTTTCTGCAGCTACATTGGTAGTAAAAGGTCAACAAGGAAAATATGAGCCCATTGTTCAGTGGGAGGAGTGACTTTGTGATGGTGGACACAAACAAGGCTGACATAGATGCACTTGCCTCTTTGCTGAATCTGTCCCTTGTGTTAATATCTGTATGCTAGTAAAATATGTTACTATGAAACAATCTATAACACTCATTAATTATTTCATTGTTAAATTGTTCATGTTTACTATTTTTAAAAAAATCTTATGTACTCATGACTACAACATCTAAAAGCAGGAAGATAAGAAAGAGGGGGGAAAAAAAGATCTGTTAGTTTTAATTTTACACCAGTTCTCATTCTCTCAGCATGCTTAGTAATATGGGCTTAAGTTGAAGTTGAATTTACATACTGGTAGGAAAAAACAACCAACCAACCAATCAAGTAGAAGCAGTGGTTGCTGTGAACCTGTCCAGCTTGTGGAGACATTTTCCACTGAAATAGTTCTTTGGAGGCAGAATTTTGCCAAGATGCAACCCTCCAGCCACAGGTGACCAAAAACCATGGAGTTCAGCAAAACCTGGAGCCCTTAGGAATTAAAGTTGCCTTTCCTGAAAAGTTGGATGCTGCTTTGCTCTCTTTGAGCCTTTTAATTCTCCAGTGCAAGCAGTGGAGTTTCTTGCTTCAAGTATTGTAGGCCATTTTAATATTAAAAAAAAAAAAAAAAAAGAAAAAAAAAGCACATTCCAGGACAAAGCAAGATGCTCCTGTCCTGACTGCAAGTAATCATCTCCCAGGTCACCATGCACCTGTGCACACCTCCTGGGCTTCATGGGGTGATTGCAGAGCATGTGCACTGGCTGGCTGTTTTCTCCCCTGAATGAGGGAACTTTGTTGTGGGAGGAGAGGTGCTTCTGGTCCAAGAGGTCATGAGGAAGTGAGTTAACAGGACACAGGATGTTAGGGGTTGGAAGGAACCTCTGGATATCTTCTAGTCCAACCCCACTGCCAGAGCAGGACTGTATAATCTATTGTAGGTCACAAAGGAAGGCAGCCAGACAGGTCTTGAAATTCTCCAGAGAAGGAGACTCCACAACCTCTATGGGGAGTCTGTTCCAGTGTTCTGTGGCCCTTACAGTAAAGAAGTTTTTCCTCATGTTGAGGTGGAACTTCCTGTGCTGCAGTTTACATCCATTGCCCCTTGTCCTAATGAGTTGAGGAAGACTTTGAAATGCAGAAGAGGAAATATTTGGCAGATAGGAAGAGGCAAGAATGTTCCAGGTGTAAGGGATAGTATGAGAGGCGATGCAGAAATGAGTGGGAGAATTCTGAGAGACAGGGAGCTTTGTACGCTGCTCTCTCCAAAGTACCAGGGATGTGTCTTGATTTTAAATCTCCCACCACTTTTTGAGTAAGGAATGAGGTCACTTTCTTAGAAAATTTCCTAGGACTATGTCCCAACACATGAAAATCCTATTAAAATATACAGGCTTGCTGCACTAAGCCTGTAATTTTAACAGGTCAGTTGTTTTAACAAGATCTATTTCAGAGTGCAGACTTATTTTCTGAAATATGTTTTGGATTAGTGCAATGGAAATACGTTGGTTTTATAGGTCAATTCTCTACTGTAAATTGCTTCTCACTTGTAATGGCTTTTTATCCCCTAGCAGGTTTAGTCTTTTAACAGGAATTCACTGGACGGACACACAAGTAGTTCAATCTCAGAATAAAAGCTATTTTGTGATGCTAACAGTAACAGTGGACTTCACTCTAGTGGCTGGATCCTCAGCATCAGTGGTGTGGTTATTCATGCTGCAATGCCATCCCATTGCCAATCCTGATCCAAGCAAGGGTAATAGAACCTTGCGGCTATTCTGAGTTACAGTTATCTGGAGAAGCCCTCAGAGGAGGTGCTCTGCATTGGGAAATAGCAGGAATGCCATAGTCCTATGCCCCTTTCTTCCCAACACAACCATAATCAGACCTCACATACCTCTGGGATCTTTCCCTCTGCTGAGGAGTTCCCCTCTCACTGATCAAAGAAACTCTGAGCTGCAGGAACTGGGTGAAGCAAGCTTAAAGGAGATTCACTCTGAATATTTAACTCTGGACTAACACAGTCATGGCTAATGTTTCCCAGGATACAGGCAGATGGGACTCACCTCACACAACTTGAACTGCATGCAGGCGAGACATCTGGTCTGAGCACATTGACCGGGCTCCCACTGCACCAGGAGCAGCAGCAGGGACCTCAGCAAGCAAGTCACCCTCCCCACCTGCCCTGCTGTGTGCAGTGACTCAGGATCAGGAGTTTTATCTTTCTCCAAGCGTAGCTTGATCTGGACATCCAACTTTAAGACGCCTCATACTAGGAAATGAACCCTATCCTCTACTGATGGCCTCTTGCTCCCCTTTTTAAGTAGAAAGAGAGGCATCTGCCATAGAGGAAGTGGATTTTTGTGACTGTGGCAGAACTGTACCTGGGAATAGACAATACCATACCATACACAGATTCTTTGTTTACCTTTCAAAAAATTCTTGCAACATATGTGTTTTGATAAGGATGTTTTATGCTGCTTACTACACATCAGTAATATTTTCCTGTAAACAAAAGTACTCAGTGGAAGGATTAGTGAAATTGTTTTCTACGTCCAGAGGACGAAGAGTGAAACTGTTTATTAAATTCAGACAAAGAAAGCAACCTCCCCACCCCAAAAAGGTAAAATATAGTTATTCTTATTTTGGAAACAAAACATTTCAGCTTCTCATTAGGAAATGACATTTTGAATATTGGTTAATATTTTTTAAGAAAGAAAGAAAGCAAAAAAAAGATTAAGAATCAGGAAAAAAGTTTTGATTACACATTAAATGAAGCATTCTGCATTGATTCAAAATAAGATTTGTGTTCTGATTATAATTTTTTGTCATCTCTCTTATGTTTTGTTTCATTTGGCCACTGAACCAAACAATCAGCTGTGCCTTGAGCTCAAGTTTATATGTTTTGAATGCTAATGGCCACAAGAAGAATAACTCAACATAAGAAAGTTGCATTTTCAAAATTAATGAGGTCTGCTAATTGAGTTTATCCAGGTAATAAAATCCATCTAATAAAATGTATCCATCAAATATAATTCTTCCAGTTCTATAAAAAATATATGTTTCTTTGCCTGTATATCATCTGTGTGGAGATAATGAATACCTTGTGACATTGGGGTCATAGGTCAAATCCCAGACCTTATTACAAATCTAGGGAAAATTACTTTTTCACTGACCTATAGTACGACCTAATAGTCTAGGAGGAGTTAAAGGCCAATTGTTCATTCAACATTGCCAAATAATACATATATAAGTGTGTGTATATATATTTAATAACACTGATGCAATGAAAACTTACTGCTGTAGATATGGGTTTACAGCATATCCACAGGGATTTCTCATGCGGATCTCAAGATATCCAAAAGCAACATAACAGCAACACTCTGAAGTGCATGTTTGAAATGAGTGATGACAGACCTTGGTGTGTAAGGTAGCATTTTGGTGTTCTGCCAGTGATTTGCCATAGCCCCAGACAGTGCATCTTTAACAAGCGTAGAGGACAAGCCTTTCTCTTGCTTTGAAGGATGTGGGTTAATTCCAGCTACTTTTTTGGCTGTAAGGAGACAAGGTGCTCAAGAGTGTCACCCCATGCAGCAGTTCCACCGGTACCAAAGACTTTCTGGGAAATGTCAGCCCTTCTTTGCTGCAGTATATGGGGCTGAACTGTGAATCTGAAATGGAGAAATAACCCAGATGCTTAGAAAAGCCTCTGGAAAAGTGAACCTTTCTCAGCTCTACAGCATAGCCCGTCACATGACCTTACAGGGAGGAAAGGATGGATGACCCACATGGTGTGTGGGACCAGGACCAGAGAGCAGGGTTGAGAGAGTGGCATGGTTACTGAGGACCTTGTAACATCTTGAAACTACACCCTAAAAGGTTATTCCAGACAAAGATGTTGGCACTCGTAAGAGAGCAGTTTTGATTTGAGGAGGAGGGTCCTGCTTTTTCTGTGGCTGAAGATATTGTCCAGCACTAGCTATTATCAGGTCTTTCATAAGAGCCTCATGCATTCAGAATGGGGGAGAATTAAATAATCACACATGTTTTCCACATTCATTTGCTCCCTTCTTTCAAGGCTCAGCCACATTCTTAGCACACAGGTCATTCACATGTGTCTTTCTTGGCAAACTTTTCTACCAATTCCCTTCCAGCCTGCTCCACAATAACATCTCCCATGTTTCCTTCAATGGCTGTGTTGAACAGGATCCTGTGCATTTGAGCCTGCCTTGATTTGCAGGTCTGCTGCCCTATAATGACTGACAAACAGGCCACAGATTACTTCCATTTTATGACTTGAGTTTAGGGAAATTGAGCATCCTAATTAAGCACAGATGTAAGGTTAAAGTGTAGAACAATCTGGACTGGTTTTCATTTAAGTCTCTTTCTGATTCATTTGGTTCCATAAGAGAGAGTCACAATTAGAAAAAAATATTTTGTCAACGTTGAAAGACATGTGATGTAGAACTGATTGGATTAAATCTGAGTTCATGTGAATTTTGGCAAATTCAATTAGGAGAGGCCTTTGCAAGTACTCTGTGGAAAACCTCCAATGGCTTTGCAAAATGTATTTGGATTTTCCAGTCCATAACGCTGCATGTGTTGACAGCGCAGCATCTCTGCATAATGTGTGAGCATTACAAACAAGTTTCTCCACTTTGTGTGAACCATAAGGTCAGGCATAGTGCAAAACTGAAAACCCTGACTCATTTGAAGATTCCCAGAACGTGCAAAAGACCAGGTGAGGGTGGGGTCAGGGGTGCTGTGAGGGAAGACTGCAGTGAATGGCTTCAAACCACTTGTGGTAATACAGAAGTCATAAGCTAGATGGGAGCACTTTCTGAAGCAGAGGTGGATTTTTGTGCAATTATTTGTCTTGTGGATGAGACAAAAGGCCTTAATTTCTGGCTGCAATGTCTATGTGCCGTTGCCATGAAAAGTTTTAATATGTGATATCAAAATTTGTTAAGAAATGTATTTCGAGGTCTGAAGATGGTGGGTCTAGTCCTGCTAGGTTTTGACAGTTGTCTGTTTGCTCTTGGTTTTTATTCATAATCTTTTCATGAGGAAAATATTTGTGGAAGTACCTGTGTCAATCCAGATCTAACTTTTGTTTGGGGTAGCGGGAAGATTGACTAAGTTTTGTCCAACCCCCTTGTACTACTCAACCTTTCTTCTTCAAGCAGACAGAAATACCTCCCTGCTAGAGGTAGTAAGACTGAAAAGGTTCGCTTTTATTTTCTGACTTTGTTCAAGATAAAATCCAGCTCTAGCTTGCCCTACACTACACAGGAATGTGCACCAGTTTTAATGCTGGCAACATACCTTGTTGGTTTATATTATTTTTAATAATCCTTTTTTCTGCCTGTGCTGGCAAAACATGATCACCAGGACCCCTTTGGCTTGATAACCGTTCTGCACTAACCAGGCAAGTAGGAAAAGCCTTGTTTTCTAAAAACAGTTGTTTTCCTTCTCTTAGAAATATGATGTTTTGTTATTGATGCAAAATGAATTTGTCTTTCTGGAGTCTCTTTGTGTTCTCCAGTCAGACACTGGATAGCACTGCACATAAAAAACCAAACCAAAACAATAAAACCAGCACACTAAAATGGACCCCTGCTATACAGTCAAAATAGAAAGCAAGGAGAGGGCTTGGTGAAAGAACCACGAAACTAGTTGGCCGTTTCCCATCTCTCCCTGTGGTGAGGGACTGTCACATGTGCCTGAAGTCCCCTTTTGCTGTGGGTTTCTAAGAAGCCTCTAGCTGTGTTAGCTTTGCCTAAGCACTTGAACTGTTTTCAGAAGCTTTAGAAATACTCAGGGTTTTTTTGATTCAATTTACCAAGCTCCCTCTTTTTTTTCTTTTCCTTCTGTAAAATGTGGGGGGTGAAAAAGTCACTTCATGCTTTCCTGAAAACAAAGAAGGCAAAACCCCACTCCATGAAAGCCCTCCAAAATGAGCAGCCATTGTTGTGACAGAGCAGATATTTAGGCTGGAGCAGCTACAGCTGCAGAGCTAGCTTCTGGTTCAGCCATGTCCAGATCGATAGCTGAGGTTCCCAAGCAAGCTGGATCCCTTTGCAATGTTACATCACAGCTTCTTCAGTTTATGTCTTGCCTGCGCCCAGAGCCTCTCAAATCAAAGCTGTTTCACTTCTCTTTTTTGTTTGTTCTTGTATCTGGTAATTCTGCCAGCACAGAAGTTGTTTACTTTGACGCTTTTCACTGTAGCTCCCTTCTATGTATCTTCCAGTACTGGCTCCCAGCACTCAAATTTGTATGAAAACATGGCAATTAAGCTTGCTGATGTAGCTCATACTCTTGTTTTTATTGACAATTCTCCCTCACAGCACAGTTTTCTGGAGTAAACTCTGTGTTCCATTCAGTCACTAGGAATTTTGCCTTTTCCTTTCATGAAGACAAGATTTCCTCTGTCATCTTCTGATACTATCATGAATTTGCTCCCTTTTTTTATCTTTGCTTGCTCTGAAACTTGCTTCCTATATGCTTAAGTATGCTGTTTATATTTCTCACAGTGCCCTTCCCCTTAAATGCTCTTCTGTGATTGAAAATCTTTGTAGGGAAGTCCAGGGAAATTGTCTCTGGAGAACCTTAAAATAATACCTGCAATCTTCTGCAATCTGGTATACCACAAGGCAGAAGAGGAAATTACACTCAAATCTTTTGTACCATTAAAACTGACATGGAGATTAATTCTTCAGACTTAGGTGGAATTTGAGCTGGCTCTTCCACCTTTCTAAGTTTTAAACATGTAATTATGTCTCTATGGGGAGAACCTGGATAGATTTTGCATGACACAATTATTCTTCCCCTTGTCTGGCCATCATGAACAATAAGGCAAACTTTCTTGATACTTCTTTGGAAGGGTGTATGCAAATCCCATTAACAAATTAAATACTACGAGGAAAATCTTCTTGAAGCCTTGCTGTAGTTGTTGGGAAGCCAAGATGGGTCATATTGCAAACATGAAAGGAAAACAACTAAAACTGGTGATCTCTGTTTTGGAAAGAAACTCTTCCTTGGAGGTGGTTTGGAGGCATGTGGGAGTGTTTATTTGTATGGTATATGTGAATTATTTGGTTACATCTTACTGAACTGTGTAGTATTAAGTTAATTTTTATTGAAGTACTTTTTCAAATCCCCTGTAGCCAAACCAGTTCCTACTGGTATGGTCTTAGTATGTTATTGTTAACATAGAGCATAAAATGTTACCCTTTTTTTTCTCTCTCTCTCTTTTATTTTTTTTAATAGTACTGTTGTGGGATTCTGTACAATTAGCAAATGAGAGGCCACCGTTTGTCTCTTCTTGCCATTCAAGGAGATAGATTTTGAAGTTACTTGGGTAAAATAGCAGCCATGCTACAGCTTCCACAAAAATAGGTTTCTGCATCAGTTGCCTGGGATTTATGATCCTAACTTTTTTTGAGTTGATGGACTGCAGGACATCACTTCGGAAGCAGAGCTGCATCATGTAGGTGCACTGACAATATCTACTTTTCAGCTCCAACTTAAGCATGTAACTTTAAAACTTAGCATCATACAGATACCACTGACAAGGAGAAGTCTCTTCCAACCCAAAACATTCTCTGATTCCAATCTATGTTTCACTGAAATGGAGTCCCTGAAGCATAACTCTGTTAAGCAGTATGTGGGGTCACATCTAACTTAAGAACCCTTCCTCCACTCCCCTGGAAGCTATTACATGTCACTCTCTAAGTATCTCTCATCTCTCTGTGTCTTCCTTCACTGCAAGGAACATGGTTTTGAGGAAATGTGCCTTTCAGAGATGCTGAGACAGATACCTGTCCCACTTACATTGCTTTTGCATGAATATGAAGTCCACAAGCAAAATTTGTCCAAAGGAAGGATGTTATTTCAATTGTTTGGAAATAACAGAGTAAACAAAGCAACAACTCTTATTATCATAAACATGCCAAATCTGTGCCACAGCTGACATGGCAACAGTTTTCAACACATTCACTGTTGAATTTTTTTTTTTAAGAGGCTTGTTCACCCACTCGTGCAAAATCCAGCTTCTGGTCATGCATCCCCCAGCCTGTAGTGTGACTTGGTGCCATTCTGCCATACTAATTTCAAACTCATTAAGAAAAAACCCAAGTGACATATTACTCTGTGCACTGCATATGTATATGGAAGCAGCTAATAAAGTCCATGCTCGTGCCAGGCAAGAAGGGGAAATTTGAAGCCTTGTTAACACTTTTGAAATGAGAGAGAGAAAAATCTCAACTCTCCTGAAAGTGGCCTGGATTAACTAGTTTGGAGATGCATCAACCTTGTCAATTCCAGGAAACTGGTTAGAAATTTTCCATCTAAATCAGAACGGAAACATGAAATTGACAAACAGTTAGCAAATTATTCATGCCCAACCTTTGTTTTCCTGTAGTTCTCTTTCGACTTGCCTCATCTTATCTGGAATTACTGGATGTCTCTCCCGTGGACTTATTGGAAGCTTCTCTTATACTTTGCTTTTTGTCTAGAATTCTTGACAAATTTATGTACAATTTTGTGAGTTAATGCAAAAGTAAGCATTTATTGTATGGAGAATAAGTACTGAAAAACAATATTGTTTTATGTAAAAGCCATTCTGCTGTGGATACTGTATGTGCAATCTAATAAAGCTCTTAGGAACACATAAGAGAAATGTGAGGTCCTTCACTTTGGGGTGAATTTCCTGTATAAGACTATGAAACAATCTATTGTATACATCTCAGATTGAAAATAAAAGGTAGAAATTCATTGAAATAATCATAAAACTATTTTTCCTATACTAACTACAGCTGTGGGGCATGTTTCTATGGAAACAGTTTTCCTTATGTGCTTCTCTATAGCTAAAGGTCTCAAATGGACCTTCTGTCTACTCATTGCCTGTATAAACTGCAGATTCTGTACAATAATTTCTAACACAGATCAGCTGAATCTCCTGATATGTGTCAGAAAACATTATCAGGAGGCAAACACAAGTTATTGCAGGTTCCCATAAATTTATAGATAATCAGGTCCTTAGTGGCAAGTTGGCATCTTAAGTGTAAGGACTGTACTGAGGAGTTTTGATTAGAGGTCATTGTCCTACCCAAAGCCATAAAACACAGCAATGAATTCTGCAGCTTCATTTTTGCTGTACAAAGATTTATGTTGCTTTGATTTGAATAATTTATGCTGCATTCTGCATTCTAGATATCAGATGCTAAAAACAATTTGTTCTTTGTTGACATAAGTAACACACCTGCAAAACTGCTGATTAAACAAGCCATGCACCTTTAATATTTTCCTAACAGTAAACCACTTTTGTAGAGAAAGAAGGCATAAGTAAAGCTGATGTTCATTCAGCAATACCTGACAGTGCAAGCTAGCTGACAGATAAAGCCACACAGACTGTGAAACAGCTGTTACTGAAAAACACACAACAAATTACCTACCTTTTTAGATATCCTCAAATTATAAGTAGCTAGTCCACACTGTGCAAGCTCTCCTTGCATTGTTCACATTCAGAGACACTTAAAAGTATGTAAGTGCAATCATTTTGTATATGCACACATAGTATTCTGTGTATGAATTATGCAGAAGCAGTTAGGAACATCGCCCCTGGTATGCACAGGTGTTGGTCTTGGTTCAGTAGAAGGCAATAGGTACATTTATATTTATTATTACAACTGAAAGGGTTTGTTTTCAAACTGTTCATGCTATCATTGGCAGAGCATGTGGCACAGTCATGCACATGGTTACCAGAATAAAATTGTGTTATAGCTACTCCTAGTAAATTATGAAGATGGCAGGCAGTAACTTTTGTGTCCATGATACTGTATAGAAGAGTAAGACTCATTGTATCCTACTTCAAAGTTAAGCATGACTCTTGGAGAGATGCTTAGGATTCTTTTGGAGTTAGCAAAGAAGAACCTTAAGAAAGTGAAAATGCACTACGCCTCTGAGACATAGGTTGAGATTGATGAGATAAATGAAACAGGACAAATTCCCCCATCATCCCCAATGGTGTGGCCCCTTTATTCAGCAGAGATGAGGAAGCCCACAGCACCAGCTTTAACTGGACACCTAACATTTAGATGAGTAAACAGAAGTGTTATGTATGCAGTTCTACTTCTCCTTACCCAATACCTTCAATGTGACATTTTAAAATGTGATTAATTTATGCATTTAATTTAAAGTCAACTTCACTTTTCATCAGCTACATTCTTGGTTTACACTTTATGCTTCACACATGCTCAGTCAAAGCACACAGACAAGTCTAATACTTTATATAATGATTTCCTCTTTCTGGTTCCATTCCATGGCACAGTGTTTTGTGGACTTTTTCATGGGAGAATTTTAGACTTTGTGCTTTACATATAATAAGTAAGTGTACATCCTGCATAAATGTACTTGGGTCAAGCCACCTGGGCAGACACACTGAATTCAGTTAATGAGTGGCAGAAAGCAGTTGAGCAAGGAGGAGTGCAGTGTGTGCTAAAGCACAGCTCTGCCAGGTTTGGGGAACATCTGAGGACAATGTACTGGTTCAATACTACGGAGAAACTGTGTGTGCGGTCCACACACCCAGTCTCTGCTGCTGCCACTGAGTGTTATCAATCAGCCATTTGTTGGGAGGAAAAGTCCACACTGTAAAAATGACTACAGATTTCCTGAACTCACTGGTATTATGACTGTTTATACCAGGGCAGCATGTGCCCAGAATAACTGGGGGTTGCTATAACCATTTTGTGATCAGGTTGTGGCCTCCTGAAGGAATCTGTATGTGGAGTAATTCTGTTTATTTCTGTGGAATTTCATGACATCTTTTCCTGGGTACTCAAAAGAGGTGTTTTGCATGTTGAAAG
Organism: Indicator indicator; assembly: GCF_027791375.1. Lineage (NCBI taxonomy): Eukaryota > Metazoa > Chordata > Aves > Piciformes > Indicatoridae > Indicator > Indicator indicator. The sequence continues at coordinate 74,201,039 of NC_072010.1, forward strand.
CAGTTGCAAATGTGTGGAAGCTTTGTAAAAACACATTCAAGGAAATGTTGCAGAGTGAATAAGAGGCTGTGGAAAATATCAAACCAAGTGAGGGGAAACCTATGGAAGAAGAGGACCTTGAGAGAAAGTGAGTTTTGTTAGGACAGAAAGACCTAAATAAACAGATACATGCTTTGTTTGTGTTTTTGACTCACTACCAGACGCTCTTCAACCACTTCATTTATATCAGCCATCTAAGACCTCATACCAATGAAACATCTCAGAATCCCATTACAGGAAGGCTTTGCTGAATTTATTATTATTGTTATTGTTATTATTATTATTATTAAATTTTAAAATTGTATTTTATTTTTTATAATTAAGAGTTATTTACTGGTGAGTAATGTTATTCACCGTCAGGCTCAGGGGTTCATTACTCTTATCTCCAGATTGATTGGAGGAACTTGTGCAAAAGGCAGCTAATAAGGACATACAGCCTAAATCTAAAACATTTGCTACCCTGATTTGTTTGTTTGTTGGGGGAAGTGGGGGGTGGGAGGATATGTTGGTGTTTTGTGGGTTTTTTTTTCAATTTCTTTCCTTTTTTTCCTTTTCGTTAACATACTCATACATAACCAAGCCTACTGAAGCTATATTTAAGCCCCCTGCAACTGCTTGAGGTTACTCCTCTTCTCCCAACAGTCAAAATGAATCTCTGTTAAGGTTAAACATGAAGAAAATTAATAAGCTAGGAAAACTATATTAAAAAGAGTCCCTGGAGTTAAGCAGAGCAGTGTGAGCCAGAAACACCACTGGTTCATAGCCTTCTTTGTCCTTGACAAAAGAAAATTTTGCAGGAAAAGCTTCCAAATTTGAACATCAACATCTGTGGGTCCCTAAGCACCAAGAGCTTGCTCCTGGCCCTGGAGACTGAACTCACACTGATGATCTTAAATCTCCTCAGCTACTGAGCTAAGTCTCCGGGTTCCCGTTGCCTTTAACACCAGTGTTCCACTATCTGGTTACAATCCTACATTTCCCACTCAAGTGAAGAACTGTTCTGTTGAAAAGGTTTGTTTTCAACATTTACAAATGCTCTTTGCCACTATTGCTTTAGCATGCTTCATGCCAGAGTGCATTTAAGCTATCAGCATCTCTATCTCAGCTTACCCTTTGAATTATGTAAGAGTTGCAAGGGCTGCCTATCGTAATGTTTTCTTCATTAATCAGCCTTTTAATTTTGTAATATACTGCTGCTAGGGGTGAAGAAATGTCTGATTTCAGTTTAGCTTTCTCAGTAGCTATCTGCTTGCATACTTCAGTCAGTACTTTCCGTGGGATGCAGGAACCTGGATAAACTTCCCTTTAAAACCTCTGTTCCAAATGTCAGGTTTTTTGTTCCCCTCTCCATTTATTAAGGTAATGTACTGTTGCAGCCTTGCAGCAATGCTGTAGCAGAGCTCAAGCTGAGACCTGTAGGAAGGGAAGGTGATTTTATTTTACAGCAGAACTGTTCCGGCTGGCTCATGCCTCACACCCACCAACTCCCAAGCCCCAAAACTGGGTCCATACAGCCCAGCCAGCATTCCCAGCCAGATCGATTTCCTGACAGGCAGACAAGGGGCACTGCTTGGTGACTCCCCTTTACTTCTCTTGGGGGTTTAGACTGGTGTCATCTTCTGGTTCTGGATGTACCCCATTTTAGAAGTTGTCAGTGATGATCCTCTTTCCTCTCCTCTCTTCCTTTTTCCTTCCTATCCCACCTCTGACATCATTGGGATTTATTTTTTCACCTTCACCTCTTTTTCTGGATATTTTGAGGGTCCAGAACCATTGAACTCTCACCCTGGTTTTGGATCCCCTTTGTTTTCTAGAACTGAGAAGCTGCATGTAAATATGGAATGGCTACCATGACCTGCTAAAACATATAGTACTAAATGTAAAGTGCTAAAAATATATATCCCTTTGACCTTTTCATTACTTTGGTGCTCCCATGCTCAACCTTTTCCACTCATTCTACATTCAGACTGATTTTAATGTTTCTATTACGGATTTCTACACATTCAGAGTGATAGATATCTATAGGAGACCTTGGTGGTCCCCATGAGGGATTTCTACAGTTTTCTGGAGATCTATTCCTTCTTTGATCTTTTTAGTGGAGCTCTAAGCTTTGTATTACTCTCACAGAAATCTCTGCTTTGTTGTGCTGGGAGCAGCTGATACTCAATGAACCTCCTCTATTTCATCTTCTTTTTCCTTTGCACCCACTCTGACTGCTGAAGGCTTTTGAATGAGGGTTTGCTGCCCTATCAGTAACAAGGCTGGCAAATCTGTTGGCATGTTTTCGTGTCTCCAGTGAGGCTGCACATCCTTGATGACCACTTCTTTCTTCACAAAAGGAGACCTGAATATAGAAAGTATTTGGTATCAGTGGAAGAGCTATGGGTTTGTCCTAAAAGGTCTGCTTGCAATATTTTTTTCACTCTTCTCCACAGTTGTACCACCTTAATTGTATAAAACAAATAGCAATTATTAACACAACTGTGACTTTAGCATTGGCAAAGAGTTATGTTACATTGGCAAAGAGTATGTATAATTAATTTCTTGTTATTAAAATGTTTAACAGTCAGCTGTTACCATGTTATCTTTCCACAGGATTCAATTTCTCGCTTTTAAGGAGTTCAAAGTTACACTACACCCACCTTTCTTTGGAGAAAAGAAACTTCAGTCCTGACCATCATCCTCTGCGTACTTCATTCAGTGTAGTATTATTTTTTTACACAAGATACTGCTGCTGGGTGTCTCTGATCTCCGTTAGTATGAGGCATTGTTGTTCATTGCATTCAGACACGGCGAGTACAGTTGTAAAGAACACAGTGTCTGAAAAAAAAACAAAAATATTCTCACAGTTTTCTGAGGTGTAACAGATCTAGTATTCTATACTTCATGCAGAAACTCTGGGAAGACACCTCATCTCTGCAGCCAAGGACACAACAGAGGTAGCTCTACTAGCACAACAGGAGAATGCATCCTGGCTGTGTCTACATTAGCAAGTAGTAAATCCCAGCAGAAGCTGATCTCTAGAGCAAAATAGTGCTGGGAACACATCATCCATGTAATTTTGGGGGGGTTACTTTGATCTGTGTCTAGTCAGATTCTGGGGAATGTTCTCCCAGTACTGATTAGTGCACATCAGGTCAGCTCCTGGTGTATAGCTTCCAGAACTGGTCATCAGATTTATGTGACAAGTACACACCTGAGCTGAGCCAAAAGGTTTGTGTGAACAGACAGCTGTGCCCAGGTATGAGCTGGCTGTAACATCTTCTTCTGTGGGAGCAGGGAGGAGAAAGGGCGAGAGATTATGACTGGACGGAGGGGAGTCCTGTTTATATGGGCTACAGTAGGTACTTAATTTAAGTACTCATGTTATGAGGCTGATAACTATAGGCTTTCTATATGAAGGTATTATCTATTAGAGGGAGATTCAGAAAAAGTCCTGAAATCAGATGCTTTGAATAGATCTCTTAGAATCATAGAATCATAGAATCAAGAAGGCTGGAAGAGACCTCAAAGATCATCGAGTCCAACCTGTCACCCTACACCTCATGACTATCTAAACCATGGCACCAAGTGCCACGTCCAATCCCCTTTTGAACATCTCCAGGGATGGTGACTCCACCACCTCCCTGGGCAGCCCATTCCAATGGCCAACCACTCTCTCTGTGAAGAACTTTCTCCTCACCTCCAGCCTAAACCTCCCCTGGCGCAGCTTGAGACTGTGTCCTCTTGTTCTGGTGCTGGTTGCCTGGGAGAAGAGACCAACCCCCTCCTGGCTACAACCTCCCTTCAGGTAGTTGTAGACAGCCATGAGGTCACCCCTGAGCCTCCTCTTCTCCAGGCTAAACAGTCCCAGCTCCCTCAGCCTCTCTTGAGGGACTTGTCCCTACCCCTGGGTGAGGCAGTGAGACCAGCCTTACAAATTAAAAATGTAAGTGTAGTGGTACACTCAGCAGCATGGATGTCCATCCAGGCTCTGATCTTGAAACCCTAAATGTAAATGGGAGGACTGTCATGTGAATCTACCTGAAAATTAATTCCCAAGGTCAGGCCTTTGGAAACATCTAGTTAAGCAGGCAAGCAATTACAAAGTATTTCAAGTGTGGTGATGCATTTAAATTCATTTCTCAATGACAAGTGTTGAGCAGATCCACAAAGAGCATCTCACTCAGGAATGGGGTGTACTCTGCTACTCCACTTTTTGGGATTGGTGGTGATACTGGCAGTTTTCAAATTTTACATCAGATGTGCATCAGAAGTGTGGTTACCCACAAGTTGTGATTTTTAGGAACATATAGAAAAATACCTTATTATGTCACCTAGTCTAGATTTCTAGATAGACATGAGATCAGCTCTGCAACTGACCCATACAGCTGTGTATGTCATGTAATTCCTGGTGAAATGCTGATATTTTTTCCCCTGTACAATACACTTTGTTTAAAACTAGGGTTAGGTGTAGATTGAGGAGGCTATGCTACTTAAAATTTGTCAAAGTGTCTTTTTAACAAACTGAGAAACCATTGCTAATATTTTGTACATAGTTTTGCTTGGTAAATAAAATTCAGAATTTTCAGTAATAATTTTGGAAAGTCATTACTTTGTCATTCTTTATGTTGAAAATGGCTTCCAGTAGGAGATCTGAGTTTGACATCTCCTGTTCAACTTGGCAAGCAACAGAACCATGTGTAGTCACCTGGTTTGCATCCACACATCTAACTTTGGGATAGAAAAAAATGGTCACTGTTGAAAAATGTCTATTCAACCATTCCAGCCAAAAATCTTTCTTAAACTACAATTCTGAATCAGCAAATATACAATTTTTCCACCAAGGGGTCTGGTTTATTTAAAAATCACTTTAGAAATTTGAAGTGCTCACAATTTGTATTTGACTTTTTATAGAATCTGTCTATTATAAAAGGTTGTTGTACTTGAACACAAAGGATCTTAAGGCATAAGAGCGCTGCCTGGTAATGCACAAACAGACCACAAAGGGAGCTTTTTTCCCTCTCTCATTCACATTATGATTCTTTAAAGGACAATATCATTTTTATATCTCCTCCCTCAAGCAGCATGCAGTCTGTGTCCACAGAGACTAAATATTTGTCATGGGAAAACAGAAAAACAAAGCAGAAGAAATAAGCTAGTTTGAAAAATCATAAAAAGTAAGGGACAAAAAAATGCAAGATGTATAGCAGTTGTTAATAGTAAATTATTTTTTAAATTAATTGCATCTGTGTGCTTCTGGAAAAACAATCACATGAGCTATTACATCAAATTTTAAATAAGGAAAAGCATTCAGAACACTCCAATGCGTTTAACTTGCATATTCATAAAAAGTAGGGATTAGTCAGTCCCGAGTATTTACACATGTATTTGACTGCCCAGACTATAAACTTGGTAGTCCTTGATTCTTACTCTCTGCACATCTTCATGAGCACACAAAGTTAAAGCAAGCCTGAGCTAAGGAGTTAACCTGTGCTTTCAACAGCTGAGGTCTATGCTCACTCCACTCTTTCTGTGAGTGGGAAAGGAGGCAGCCTCTGGCAGAGGAACAGCAATAAACAGCTGGTGATAGTAACTTCTTAAACTGTTCCAGCTAACTCTGCCAGATTTAATCTAATCATATCCCTCTTCTGCTGTAATGGAAAAAAAAAAAACAAACCAACAATGCGTAATTACTTAAACCTACCCTCTTGAATGCAGTCTCTAATTTGAGGTGCCTCACCTTTTGGTGATTTAGGAGATATGTAGGACATGACTTTTTGAAGAGCACTTTACTTAACAACTTGTTAGGGTTGAAGACAACAGGAACTGACAACACACCAGTTTTAAATCTGGATATGTTGCCTCGAATTAGGGAGAGAACAGAGACAAACAAATGACTGGCCACTATTAAAGCCCAGGCTCTGCTCCTCCCAGCCACTCTGGTAAAGGATTTCTGCATCTTCATCACATAAGCACAAGGTCTACATCCTGTGCAGGTCCTGTCTTTCCTTGAAGCATCCCTTTAAATATCACAGGAACCCCTTTGCTGTTTAGTATTTCCATCTTCAGAATAGCAGTTATTTTTGGGCTACTGGTGATTCAGATGAATCTGACAAGTAGAACAGGTGAGATGGGTCAGTTTGATGGACAGCAGTGATTATTAATTATTTTTTCCATGTAATCTGGTAAGACCTTTTTTGCTGAGAGGCAGAGACTCCACAGAGATGCTGTGAAGATATTTTCCTGCATTTGGCTCATGAGAACAAGATGTGACGAGCTGTGTGGCCAAAGGCAGGAAAAAAAAGAGAGAGAACCTGTTGAAGTTATTATCTGTATTACGGAAAATGCCTAAGGATCCCAAGCAACAGGAAACTGCCAAGCAGTAGACACAACAAAAGCAGAAGCAATGCTCTAAACTTTATAGACTGCGTAGATAAGGCACATAAAAGAAGAGAAGACAAAAGGTTCTCTTTGATTCCCATCTTGCAGGTGAGAAACTGAGGCAGAGAAAGGTTGAAAACTGACTTACTCAACAGTACACAGGAAATCCCTGGCAAAATCATAGGTCACAAATCCTGGATATTCCAGACCTTCAGCAGCATCATCACCAAAGCCTTTTTTTGTACTCAGACTCCTCTTCTAGCTTTCACTGACGGTTTGTATCTGCATCAAGATTTTAACGTTACTGCAGAGCTGGCCTCCTTATTTCCATTTTTCTGTACAAAATTTTATATATATAACACTATATATTGTGCTTGATGCCACACCTTAGATCAAAGTGTGCCTCCTTTCAAAGACAAGCTGTTAAACTTCAGACAGGTTTGGCTGACCCTTCTCCTTCCCCAGCATGACCTTCCTGAATACTTGATTGAGTCATGGGAAGGACAGTGATGGCTCAGGGATAGGCCATGATGACCTCTGCTTAATGCTAACAAGTTTTATTCTCTGTGAACGCAGCAAGGATTCATTAGCGCAGGAAGGATCCAAAAATATATAGGATGAAGAAAATTAGGCAAATTAAAGATGCACTCAATTTTGCCTCCTCTAAAAAGGATTCCCAAAGGACCACAGTCTGTTTAAGTAGTTTAAAAAGCTGTGGTGTCTACAGGCAGTGTACTTAACTTCTCCCTTCCCCCTTGCACTTTTAGCACCTAGCTCCTTGTCTTTTTGTAGTTGTCAGAAGGGTTTGTGCAAGTTGGTTTTTTTCCCTTACAGCCCAACTCAGGCTCTTTGCACATTTTCCTGAGAGCTTTGGCCCTCATCCCTGGGTTCTCCTTCATGAGCATCTGACCAGTCCTTACCAAACCATAGTGATGCAGGTGCAGCAAGTTGCTTTTTGGGTCACCCAAGTCTGGAAAGGCACTCAGGATCTCCAAAGCCTGTCATATCACTCTAGTTGCTCTTTAATGTGGAAAGCAGGAGCATCCCACCATAGTAATCAATTGATGCTCTCCTTGAGCACAGTCCATATGAGGGTTTCCTCGGAACCTCCCTGCAGCAGGCAGGAGAACGACTGAGATCTGATAATCTTCTAATTAATAACACGGAGTTAGTGAATAACTCATGCTTTACAAATAAGTCAGCGCATGGAGGTCTCAAGACCCCAGTGTATCCAAAGGAAGCCAGAGAGAAACTAATTGACATCTGTGGGGGCTACAAGGTCTGTTGGCTAGCCTTGCAGCTCTCCACAGCTGCTCTTGTGTACCCAGAGGAGCTAAGGGGAGGCTGCAGGCAGCCAATTTTTAAACAAAACCAGAAACCTCCGTAGCCTCGTCAATGAGTGAATATTTGCTCACATGAATGTGCATTGAGAGGTGTAAACGGGAGCACATGGTGTGATTTGGGTGCACAGCAGCCTAAGTCCTGCTTATTTAGCAACATTGAGGACAGAATTCACCTCTTTGAGGAAAAATGAGTGAATAAACACTCTCCTCCCTGGCAGTGACTCCTACCCTCTGCCCCAAAAGGAGCAGCATTACTATGTTATAAAACCTTTTACTTCCCACAACTTTTCCTCACTCAGCATTAAATGAGGACCCAGTGCAGCAAAAGGATCTGCAGATGTCAGCCCCAGGCCTCCATTTCCTTGGGGCTGATATTTGGAGACCAAACTATTTCTGAAGTCTATGACCTTACTACCAAGCACCTGAGACTCTGTGGGCAAACCACTGATAGTGCACTTCTTGCCACAGAGGTAGTGGGAAAGTACAACTGAGGTAGAAAAGTAATATCCACTGGGAAAATAAACTGCAAAGTCCCTCAAGTTTGGGGAAAGGAGGGAAAATATTCTACTTTCTGCTTCTGCTGCTAGCAGCCCTACTAGTGCAGCAGCCCCACTGGTGCTGAAGGGTGGCTCCATGACTTCTCAGGTGTCCCAGACATCACCTTCCACAGCTTGAGCATCTTCTGTAGAGGTTTCTTGGAGGCCAGCACCAAGCTAGGGCCCTCTGCATCACACAGGCTCTAGGGCTGACAGTTCCCCTAAGCTAGGCAAAGGCCATGAGTAACCTGCAGCCCTGACTCCTGGCCTGCACCACTGCTTTCTTTACAGCACAAGCAGAAGTAAGGTGACTTAAACCAGTAATTTCAAAACTTGGAGATTTCACATGGCAAACACAGGGAACTTTTGAAATTGCTGTAAAATACATGGCAGAGTTTCAGTTTTCCTTATGTTTCTCAGTCTAGTCAAGTGTAGTTTTCAAGCATTTCTAAATCCAATTCATCTACAGAATGTCTGTGTGCTTGTGGGTAATTAGCTTGGAAGATCTCTTTGTTGCCTCAGCCTGGCTCTGTATAATGCACTCTGGTGAGTTGGAGAATTTAGTTCACTTAGAATGGGGTCATATTAGAAAGAAGCTTGCAATCCTTAAATTGTCTCTGTTATTGGAGAAAATAAACTCTGCTCCTTCAAATTCTATTTACAGAGGCACAACACAAGCCCCTGTCAGTGTGTCATGACCTGCCATGTATGGTAGGTGCTCCCCAGGGTTGTGTCCTGTCCCATTCACAGGCAGTTCCCTGTGTTAACTGATGCCAAGGGTGAAGTACAGGCACAGTATAAGGGAAAACCACAATGATGGGATGTTCTGGGAGTAATGAAACACTAGGGAAATTAAGAGCGGGATGTATGTATCTGAGAGAGGTTTCAGTGTGCAGTTCTAGGGCTGAGCATACCAAATGAAGTTTGTAGTGTCACTTATCCCATTGGTTTTCCCCTGGCAGAGTGTAGCATTCTGGCTACTTCCACTCTTTATTTTGATTGCTAAAAATGGGGCAGCTGAACTCAGGCAAACTGAGAATGTCTCATCTGGGTGAATATCCCTCCCACTGATGGGTGTGCTGATGTTGTTTCACCCCATAGAAAGTTGAAGATGGTTGCGGGAGGGGGGAGGCGGGGGTGGGGGGAGAGGAGGGGGTGGAAGACAATGTTGTGGGACTGGTACCCCAGGGAGCACTGCTGGCTGCACTCCCCTCGTCTGCCTTCCAGGGGGCTATCCCACTGAGTGGGGAAGTAGGAGAGCTTTCTCACTGATACTCACATATAAAGCCAGTAACCCCCTCTTTCCCAGAGAGGGGAAGGAAGAAAGGGCAGAGGAAGGAGGAAGGAGCAGAGGGCAGGCTCACACACACACACCATGTTATTCTCATCACCTTAGAGCCTCATTCAGTCAGGGGTTTAAAAGCACATCAGACTGCACCACTCACTTGCTTCTACCTAGAGCTACTGTTCCCGGGCTTCCCACCTCCCCAAGTCTCACCTACAATAATCCCTATCATAAGCACCTCTGCATAGCCCTCCTCTGTATAACACGGGGGTAAGCCTTGCTTGCTGCCAGTGGTAGAATGTCTCCATTGTGGCCCCGTGCAAGAGCTGTATATAATCTTTCTCTGCCAATATATGTCTTCATGACCTGCCCCCCCCCCTCCCCCTCCTGAAAATAAAACGACTATTCTTTTCTGGTTTAAGTAGATTTCATGCAATAAAAAACATTTTATTGCTTCCAGTAATTGGTATTTAATTTGCAAGCCTTTACAACTTGCAAAGAACAGACTGCTTTAGCCAGGGAGCTGGTATGTGTGTGCACTTTGTGGATTTTATTCCACTGGCACTTGCTTAGTTGACTGGTGTAAAACGATACAATTATGGTTTTGCAATCAGAAAGGCTGCAGATAAAGACCTGGAGAGACATTATAAGGTCCTGGGTCCAATTTGAAGCAGCAGGCAAGACAATATAATTTTAGGGGGCTCTGCCAGCCTCAGACATCAAAACTTGACTCCTGTTAAGTGTTTTCCATTTTACTGTCAAAATATCAAAGGCTGTTATTTAAGCCCGGAGTCTCTTAAAGTTGACTTTCTTTCTCTCTCCTTCTCCCTCACCTCTTTTTTCCTTTTAACTACCCCGATAAACGCGAGGCAAGGTAACCTGTGAAATGCTAGCCCCTCTCGCTCCCCACCTCGCTGCACAGAGATGCTGAAGCTCATCGCAGCCCTTAATCCCTTTTTGAGGTGAAATCTCGCTCAATTCCTTTCGACGGCAGCTGGGCGGGGGCTGCAGGGGCGGGAAGGGACTGGGATCTACCCGTCGAGGGCCGCCGCGGCCGGAGGTGACTGCCGAGGCCGGGACCAGCTCAGCTGGGACCCGACGGGACGCGGCTGCACCTTTCTTCGGGGAAACGCCGCTGCGGCACCCACTGATTTCCCCCTCGGTGGGTCGAGGCAAAACTAGGCAGCAGGGGCTGGCCGGAACAGCTCCCTGACCCGCATCCTGGACGGGTGGGGACCGGGTCTGCGAGTGGAGGGGCCCGCCCTGCGCCTCTCCTGCCGTTCCTGCCGCTCCTGCAAACCTGCCGTTCATACAGCGTCAAGGCCCGGCAAGGCGCGAAAGCGGCCCCAGGCAGGGCAGTGTCCCGCCCCATCTGACATGGGAGCACCGAGGACCTGCGGAAGCCCTTGGCCGGTGCCGTTGAGCTTCGCCAGATTTCGGAGAGCGGGGGGACGACCACGAGGCTCGTTTATATGTGCGTGTCCGTGTCTGTGCGTATCCGTGTCTGTGCACGCCCGCCTATGTGCACGGATCTGCCTGTGCTGTGTGAGTGCCCATTAGGGTACTCACCGCCGGGAGATGCCAGCACGAGCTCCAAACACACCTTTTAAAACCACGCGTGTCGCTGCCACCCTATTCTAAATGTGCGGTCAGAGAGGAGTTCCCCCCGCGGCGACGGAGCACGTGTCAGCTGGGGAGTCAGCAGCTCCCACCGGTACTCTTCAACGACCCGGAGAAGAAGAGAGGGGAGCGGGGTCCGGCATCCAACAGGAGCCACCGAGACTCCCCTCTAGCCGCGACTCTGGGCTCCGAAAGAAACAGGCGATGTTCCTGAGTTGTACCTCATTCATGTTTTAAAATATAAGTATATGCCAGAGTTTCCGATTGTAATAAACCCGCAACCGAATTACTCCTTCCATTGAATATTAAATTATTATCTTATTTAAGTTTCCTCTAATGTTTCAAAAAGTTCATTCTGCTACCGGGAAAAGGAGAGAAGAGATAGCTGTGCCCTTGAATAAATAAATAAATAAATAAATAAATAAATAAATAAATAAATAAACTGTCTTCTGTAGGAAAGAGGTTAATATACTCAATTATTTTCTGAAAAAGATCATAACATCTGGAAATTGATATCAAATGGTGTACAATCCCTGAGAGACGATAAACTTCCACTGTATAATATTTCCACTAGAAATCTTAATAATCCCATAAATCTTCCATGTGAATTGGGAAAATGTAACAGTTCATTGAAATACTCATTGGGAAATAACTGAAAAAATGTAATAGTTCACTGAAATATTCGTGGGGTTTTTTCTTTCTTTGGTGCTGTTGCTAACTCTGTGCATGTGTGTAAATATTCGTACTTCGTTTTAAAGACATTCACGGAATATTCCCTTGAGCGCTGCATACCATAAAAGAAAAATATGCCCTTTTGACTTATTAATCATTATTACAGAGTTCAGAATCGCAGCGTCCCTCACACATTACTGGAGGACGCAAACAATTCTATGCGTGTATTTTGTTTTGCTAAAATCAGTACAAACTGTACAGCTCGGAACTTTTCCCCTTCTTTTTCTGCATTTTTTTCTGATAAACTCCTCCGGTTCTGGTCGAGTTATCCGAGGCGACTGAAGTCAAGGGGGCTACTCGCCCATGATGTTCACCCACTAAATTATGATTAATTACACACAAAGGTAATTGCTTACTGTAATTCACCACGTGAATGTTTAATTTTGCAGAAGTAAAAGTAGATCAGGAGTTGAACGTGTCTAGTCTCCCTGTAATGAATATACGAGTAATTAATGTGGTTGGAAAGAGGCAGCTTTAAAAAAGTAAATAAAACTGTGATCTAGAAGAGACGTTGTGCGCTTTTGCATGTGCCTCTATGTATAAGAGAGGAGAAAGTTTGTGTGGGGCTTTTTTATTATTGAATTAATGTATCCCTTTGGTTACGTTGCTCGAAGTCGGAATAAAGACAATTAAGCCCTTAGCATTTCTGTCACACTCCATTAATTACTGTAGTCTCTCCTGTCCCGACCGCTTCGTAACATATTCATCAGGTACGATAGCCGTCCAGCAGCCTCGGCTGGGGAAACAGGCTTTTGTTAGTTTAAAATATAGCCTTTCAAACGTTCTTTATTTTACTTTTCAGGCAAGATTGTTTTCCTCTCTTTAAAAATGTTTTTCTAAAAATAAAACTCAACGTAAATGTTTGAAGATTAGATTTGCGGGGAAACAGTTTAATTTTCACCATATGTTGCCACAGAGGCTTGTAGATTCAAAGAAGAAAAAAAAATCATCTCCCTACTGAAGCTTAAAAAAAAATTAAATAAATTTAACATATAAATGTATTCTTCTCAATGCGTTTTCCTCCTGTGGGCCATTTTATGGCTCACAAATAAATCTTTAAGATTGTAAAGAGAGAAGGGGGAAAAAAAGGGAAAAAAAGTGCCCTGCTGACGGAAAAGCACGTCCTGCCATGATAATGTCTTTTATTAATATTATAGATGTGTAGAGTGTTGGATGGATCAATCATATCCATTCACAATCAGGATTAACAGAGCCTATTTTAATGAAAATCTATTAGTCTCTCACTTGAGACACGGATGTTGCTTAAATCAATAAACAGCATAAAAGAGAATACGACTCAGGTTTCTAAATTAAAAAAAAAAAATCCCATCTATGAAATGTGTTAAGACGTCTGTAAAATCCTGAAACCCTCGATCGATACTTATAAATATTTAATGTTTGGATTGTTGTTGGTTTTTTTGGGTTTTTTTTTTGTTTTGTTTTTTTGTTTTTTTGGTGGGGGGTGTGTGTGTGTGTGTGTGTGTGTTTTTAAACACAAATTGAAAACCATTAACACTGCATCCATTCTTATTATTAAAACAAATTGTCCTTGGAATTATGTGTTGTGGAAATGGAGCCAGATTGAAAGGGCATCCTCTGAAATATGTTTACTCGCTTTCATGTAAACCAATAAAAATCTGCAGAAGTATGTAGCGTGAGCAGAAAGGTTTGATGTACAATGTCCATGATTACAGTCGCTGAATTAATCACGAGGGGGGGAGAGGGTGGGAGGGAGGGAGGGAGGAAGGAAGACGGAGAGAGAGGACTGAGTTATCTATTCAAAATCTCGCTCTTCGGGTCAGCGCTTTGTACAATGTGGATTAAACTGATGATTTTTCTGTTTGCTTATTTGCCCCACTTCGTGCGTGAGGAGGGAAGAGAAAATCAGTTTCTCCCTACGTCACACCATGAGTCAACGCACAAATGTAAACTCCTTTTATAAATATGAAATCCAATACTTTGCCTTGGAAATGCTTAAAGCTAATGTGACACTTAAACTCATTCATAATTATTCCTGTCGTTTTACTCGGAGAAATACCGCAACGGGCAAGAGGTCCCTTTGAAAGAGGAATTAAATCAAAACCTCCACGTGTATTGATACCACGCTAAATAAATGCTCTTCGGCGATACTGGGTGCAGGACCGTTCCCTGGAAGGGCCACATTCTCTATTCGCAAATGTCCTATCGCATTCCTGCCAAGCTCACTCCCGGCCTTCGCACCCCTCACCCCCTTGCTCCGCAGACCCCAGCCCGCCCCCACGCCACCTCCTGCCCCGGCAGCCGGGGAGGTGGGGGCCCGGGGGTAGTCTTTAAAGGACACTCAGCTACATAGGGCCATCGGTGGGGCAAGCGAGGAGAGGATAAAGAAAAGGGCGGGTGTGTGGAATGAGCGGGACCCACTTTTGGTCAAATTAAGATGCTTAGCAGGGCAGAGCCCTCCTGTCTGGTGCCCCGGGGCGATGGCGAGTGGGTATTTGGAGGGTACAGGGCTCTGCAGGCGACCCAGCAGGTCGTGCTGCCAAGGGCCGACTGATAGCCGGTCCTCCAAGGGACTAAAGGCACTGGGAAGTCCGGGAGATCCGGGTCGCGTTTGCCTCGGCAAAAGGTTGCTCGGGGTGCTGAGCTGATTAGCATCAGCAACTCTGAGGAGTGCTGATCACTTCTTAGTTTTGAGACAGGATCCCAGGACTCTGTGCCTGCAAGGAAACTGGGTCTGGAAGGAATCTCCTTCCCACCTTCCCTCCCTCCTCCCCAAGCCTTGATCAGGAGCAGCAGTAAGCACAATTCCCCTCTGAACCCACAGCCAAACTTTGTGGCGGGGTCAAAAGTGTCCCCCACTTTTGTCCATTACCTTCCCCTACGTGCCCACAGCCCCTAGGTGGGCTGAGGAGGTTGGCGGGGAGAGCATGGCAGGGACAAACGGGGTCTCTCCCCACCTCCGCTCCCCACCGCCCCATTGGGACGGGCCGGGCTTGTCATCCCCTGCAAAACTTCGCGCTGCACCGGGGCGCTCTGACAGGCCCTGAGCTGCTCCCGCGGGGCTTCCCGGGCCCCCCGCGCTCTCCGCCGCCTTCCCCGCAGGGTTTCACGGCGTGGGGCCGGCCCCCGGATCCCCGGGGAGGGTGGCCACTTGCACCGTTTCTTTTCTTTCTTTTTTTTTTTTTTTTTTTTTATTATGGTTATTCCCCCCACTTTTTTTTTTTTTTTTCCCACCACACCACACCCACACCCCCTTTCCCTTTCCGGTGCTTTGTTTCGCTTTTCGCTTTGGGAGCGAGTCTGAGGCAAGTTTCCCCCGCTTCTGCAGGGCTCCCCGCCGGCGGCCTCACCGCTGTCGTCGAGCGAGCCGCGGATTGCTGCGCTATTTGTGCGCCCGGTGGCTGCCCCAAGCCGAGCTGCGCGCCGCGGGCGGCGGGAGCCTAGAGGAGGGGGGTAAATGGCTTTCCCACCGGCCGCCTCCGCGCTGCAGGGAAGTGCGGAGGGAGGGATAAGAAGAGCGAGGAGACATCAGGACTTTTTAGTTCTGTCTTAGGGAGTCTGGATTTGTCCCTGTCCTCGGTGCAGGAGCCCCGGCAGCTGCAGCGGGGAATCTCCGGGAGAAGCGTGGGCTGCAGGCGTGGGGCTGGGCTCAGGGGGGAGCAACGGGGAGGAGAGCGGAACGAAGGCGAGGGGGCGGAAAGGGGGGGGATCCGGAGGACGGCATGTAAACTCTGGCAGCTCGGGGAAGCCGAAGAGTACCGTGCCACAGCGGGGCCGGGGAAGCGGAGAGGGAAGCAGAGTTAGTAAATATTTATCCTTATTTGCTGTTTGCTGCGAGGGTGGCAGGCACGGGGAGGGAAGGGATCGATGACGGTCAAGCGGGTCTGGGGAAAGTTTCCTCGGCAGCGGCTGAGCTCCGGCGCAGGGCGGCGGAGCCTCTCCCCTGAGGAAAAGTGTGCCGGTGTCCACACGTGGATCTGTGACACCCTCGCACCGCTCCACCAGCGTGTGAGACAACCCACAACGAGCCCTGACACAGGCTGACTGTGTAGGAGAGGCACAAGCAGCGTGTCGTGCCAGGATCTTCTCTTAGCCATCTGTTACTTCCACGTCTATCGTTTTCCTTTATTATTTACGTGGTGCTGTGTGATATACATTAGAGCTTGGAATTTGATTGGCGTTTGTGATGACAAGACCTGTTTGTTAAGTTGTAAGGGCTTCCTCGGCTCCCTCACTCGTTAAATGAACTCTGGAGGAAGGATGCCACCGAGACACAACAATATTATAAATGTCAGGGATATCCGCAGTGCCGAGATCAAATGATCAGTCCTTGTCCCCTAGATAATAATTTTAAATTCACACAGGGCGAGACTGATTTTTTTTAAAAGCCCTTTATTAATTGCTTCCTCGATTATTATTTTTCCCCTCCTCCTACGGAGGTGTTAACTCTGGTGCTGGGGGCACCTTTGGATTAATTAAAAATATTTCTAGCGTTTTAATATTCTGGCAATTTTCAGAGCAGTGCAACGGTTCCCCGGAAAAGAAACAATGGCCCCTTGCTCCAGCAAGGAGCCTCCTTTGGTCACAATTCAGAGCAGAGGGTGGCGTGGTGATGGGGTCTGATTATCTCGAATTCGAGGCAGTGCGAAGGACGTGAAAAGCCAAACGACCAGAAGACGAAATTCCTCCAAATACCGAATAACCTTTCGTGTTAAAGCCCAAGGAGAGGAGGTAACAATAAATAACTGGAAAGTCCTCTCCGCTAAGGATCAAACGGGGTGGAGAGGCGCTAGAAATGCCGGCGCCGTTATCCGGAGATGAATTTCAGGCAGCTATTCAAGCACACGGGATAATAATTATTCCTGGAGTTCCCCCCAAATAACAGCCTACCAAGAACAAGGTGGGGAAGTTATTGCCAGTACTATCTCAAGTCCGGCAGGATACGTTTCGTTAAATTTAAAAAAAAAAAAAAAGAAAAAAAAATGACGATTTGACGATTTAGTTCTCTATTTGCCGTGTACAAAATCTAGCGTTAACAAATTACCTCTCTGCTGCACGCAGCAGGATAGCTCTACATCCAAAGAGATATTTTGTATTTTAATCTTCCCCAACAGTCTCTTCAGACGACATAATAACAGTAAACAAGAAAATAGATCCTGCAACATTTACGCGCACCTGGAGAGCCCCTCTACCTATGGATAACACTCCCTCCCCAGCTAAGCAACTCCTTCCAAATCCTCCAAACACACCGACACGAATCTCCGAGACACCTCTCAACTTGTTTAAGTGCAACACACGTCCCGCTCCGCGCGCCCACCCACCCGCCAGAACAGGCAACACGTTTAACGCCAGCATTTTCGGTTCTCCGATTATTTTGACTATTTACTTAAGCGAAATTATCTAAATAGCAAATCAGGTAGAATTTCCAATGATTACAACAAATGCACATCTCCAGATTTTTATTCATTACCTTTCTTTATTGAACATTCATTTTCTTTTCCTCTTGACAGCGATACATTTAACTGAAGGAGCACAGTTATTTGATTAGCTAGGTCCGTTTTCACTCACAGTGTTGCCACGCACAGGATGTCCTTACAATCAATTAAGTCTTCCTCGTCTTTCATTTCTGCAACCCGTTTACAGAATGCAGATACCTATTTTCATGTTTTCCTCTTTCCTCCCCCCTCTCTTTTATTCCTCTCTCTTCCTCTCTCTCTCTCCCTCTCTTTCACTGTTGCCTCTTTGCCTCCCTAAATCAAGGTGCAAAGATGCCAAAGAGTGATGAAATGAAAAGAAAGCCAATTGCTGGACTGAGGTGGGGGAGATAGCTGCTAGGAGTCCGCCTGCGACTATGGAGCAGTCAGTAATTGCTGGAGACAGGGAGAGCTGGGGGTTGGGCTGAGGTAGCCATGTATAAATAGTGTGATCTCAAATTGAAAGGCATAAATAACAGCAGGAGTGATCTAACCCTATACAGCCCATCTTCTACGTGCAAAAACAGCGTGCGGAGGACGGCCACATCTCTGACTGAAAACAAGTGGATCTCTGTGGATAAGATCACCGGGCAGCCATGGAAGAACTTACGGCTTTTGTATCCAAATCTTTCGACCAGAAAAGCAAAGAGAGCAGCAGCGGCAGTGGCAGCAGCAACAAGAAGGAGACGATCACGTACAGGGAAGTTTTGGAGAGTGGGTTGGCTCGTTCTAGGGAGCTTGGAAACTCTGACTCCAGCCTGCAGGACATGACCGAGAGCAGCAATCATTGCCCGGTGCATCTTTTCAAAGATCACGTAGAGAGCGACAAGGACAAACTGAAAGAGTTCAGCACAGGCAGGACGGCGGAAGGTAAGATCGGGGCTGGGCTCCCTCTGCCCCGTGCCCCTCGCAGGCAACCCCGACCCCTCCCCGGCCGCCTCGGGCGCTCCGCAGCGGGGGTGAACCGACCACGGCGGCCTCGGCCACCCCATCCTCGGCCCCGGCAGGGCTCTGCCCCCGCACCCTGCTTCCCTCCTCCGGCCGCCTCCCTCCCGCAGCGGTGGAGACACACGCTTAGAAGCGCATATGCCTGCACGCGTAACGTGAATATAGCCCTGAAAATACAAGTCGCAACTTCGGTCCTCCCACCTTCCCCCGCTAGCTCCTGTTCACATCCGAAATCGATCCGGTGCACTAGGCGTTCGCTCGCCCAGGGGATGGGGGCAGATCAGGACGTCAGGTATTTTTGTCTATCTGTGCATTTTTGTACGAGGAAACCTTGTTCGGGGAGTTTTAATGCATTAGGAGAAGGGCCTGCTTCCGGGCTGTCAGGATGCTGCAGCTTCTGGGAGAAAGCTGGATATGGAGGGGGCTCTCCCTGAACGTTTTGCCTTGTGTCAGTTTATCTGAGACAGCGACTGCGGCCGGCCAGGAGGAGCGGAGCCTGAATGTAGGGGAGATGCCAGGGCAAGACGCAGCATTCCTGTGGAAATAGGCACGAATCGGCCCTCCGCCCGGTCTCTCGGTCCCTCGCCTGCCCTTCTCAACTGGGCCAGGGCAGTACAGCATCCTTTCGGGGTGCTGGGACTACCGGCCGTGGGGTAAAACGTCACCCCTCCTCTTAGTGGAAAGAAATGACTATTTTAAAAGATGTTTTAAACCAAGCAAGCTAAAAATGTCGCACAGTCTCACAGAGGAAGGAGACAATAAAAAGGGCGGGGGGATTAGAAAGTTGAGAAAGTGTCTCTAGGCAAATTAGACAGGTGGACCTAGCTGGGGAGCTACTGGCTAGCTTGGGGTAATAAAAAACGGTTAATAGGTTGAGGAACAACAGTCTTTCAGCTGTTTCCTACTGTTTGATCTTGTTTAATGCAACATTGAACGAAAAGCAATTTAATTTACAGCCCAAACGCTTATTTAGTATCTTCCTCTCTTCCACTCCCTCCCCAAACAGAAAGACAGGGAATCATACAGTGGGGTATCCCTACTTCTGCACAGCGATACTGCACAGCGCTGCTGATCTTTCTCTGGTAGAAAGACTGCAAAAGGAGAGGGCTCAGGAGGAATCACTGGCAAAGGAGATGGATTTATAAAACGAAAGGAGGGCATATTCCAGGAAAAAAAAGTTAAAAAAGAAAACAAAAAAGTATAATACGAATGAACAACAACAACAACAAGTCTCTACTACTCTCCTTTTTTCCTTCTGTATCAAAATTCTGGCTTGTATATTTAGCTAATTTAATCTGTGGAGAGGGGCTGGGGGTGGGGATGAAAGGGAGGAGTTGGAAAGAGCTGAGATGCTTGTGACAGTTTAAATTCATGCCAGGTTTCAGTCTAATTTCAACTGATTCTGGCGTGTGATTTCAGTCCCACCGATATGCTAGTTAATATTTCATACCCATCACGGACATGCTGTAGCCGCGGATCAGTGAAAGGAGAAAGAGCTTTTGAACGCTTCTGATTTTCCCTGGTGCTAGGTTAGCACCCTAGTCTTTTCATAGGGGTTCCCCTTACAGCAGAAATGAAATCAAAACGCCTTTAAAACCAACCATCGAACACTCCCCTCAGGAGGCCAGACCCATCCCTAAATTTTATGCAGCTGATAATTCAGCCCGAAGTGGGAGATAGGGAGCCTGGAGGAGCGATGTCAGCCAGGGACGGTTCTCGTTTTGGAAGTGAAAACGAGCACATCGGTTTGGGTCCTCACTTTGCTTAAGCACAAATGCAGTTTAGGACGTTTTATTATGTTCTATTAATTTATAATTTACAGCTAGTCATTTGCATTTGGGCATGTCCCCAAGTATGTATGCGAATGTCTATGTGCATGCTCACGTTTGTCTGTGTACATACACACCTAAGTGTGCATTTAGTGAGGAAACGGGATTTAATTCAGGATCCTTTGGACATATGGCTTCCTCCGGCAGCCCCACAGTGCCCAAAAGGTGAAGCAGGACAAAGGAGGCAGCCGGAGCAGACTCCCATTCCGGGCTTCCGCCGGTGCGGGGCGGCCTGGCCTGGGATGAGACTGTGTAGGTGTCTAGGGGAGCTGGCTCAGACTCCAGAAGTGCTCTCTGCTCCAACACATCTCCTCTTTTCGTTTGCTGGATTTAAAAGAGGGCCAGTGCGTTAAGCCCCCTGGAATTAAGGAAAAAGGAGTGGGGGCAGGGACGTGGGGGAAAGAAGGAAAGAAAGATAACTTACCAAAGCAAAAAAATTCCTCCTCTGCAAGACAAAAAAAAGAAGAGCAACTGTCTTCCCCTGTTGTCTCCACAATTGTTGTCCGCTCTGGACAAGCGTGCACAGGGGCTGCCGCCAGTCGCAAGCTCACCCCAGCTTTCTTGGAGAGAAAGGTCTGGGGAAAAAAAGCAGATTGCTCTGTTGATTTGGAGGGGCTGGGGTGCACCCAGAGTCCGTGAGTCCGTTCCCCCACACCGGGTGGTGCAGGTCCGCCTCCCCAGAGGTTTTGAGCTGCCGGCAGGTATTTTGGGGGAGGAACGGGTGATAAAGCGTAGAGGGGGGGGGGGGGGGGACGATCTCGGTCCCATGGAAAGTTTCTCTTACGAGGAAAATACTTTCAGCGTGGCTTCACCACGACAGTGTTGGGAAGCTTCTTGCATGACCGTTTTCACTTTAGAAGAAAACGGCTAAGGAGGAATCCTTTCCCACCGTTTGGATGTATCAGGGACTGCTGGCTTCCCTACCAGCCCCTTTCCCGAACGGTCTGTGCCAGCTGATGGCACGGCTTCCTCTTTATCCTGGAAAGAAAACTAAAATTACATTTTTATACATATTTTTGCTGATCGGGTACCAGCCAGGCAAAGCAGCGCGGCTCGCTCCCTTTCTTGGCCCAGAGCTGGCAGCGGTGCTCAGCCTGGCCGGGTGCGCCCAGCCCGAGTCCGACCCACAGCTTGCCCCTCTGGCCTGCAGGGGCCGGGTTGCGACATCCCCCTCCCTGCCGTCGGTTGCCTCCACAGGTTGAACTGAGTTTGGGGATGAAGAGAGGGGAGACCCCCTTGTGCTGCAGAGAGAAACTTCGGAGAGGTGCGACAGGAGGCTCAGTGTCATTTTCCTCTTCCCCCTCCCGGCAGGGATCTACGAGTGCAAAGAGAAAAGGGAAGATGTGAAGTCAGAAGACGAAGATGGACAGACTAAGCTCAAACAAAGGAGAAGCAGAACCAACTTCACACTAGAGCAGCTGAATGAGCTGGAAAGACTTTTTGATGAAACGCACTATCCGGATGCCTTCATGAGGGAGGAACTAAGCCAGAGGCTGGGACTGTCTGAAGCTAGGGTTCAGGTAAGAGAAAGGCTCTGTTCCTGGAAACGGCCTCATCTCCTTCATAACTGCCAGTGGATACTAGCACAGTGCCCCACTTCATCCAAAGTGGGGAGGTGATGGCAGGGACTACATGTGTGATGGGGAAGTTGCTTGCAAATCCGATGTGCCTGTCCTGTCAAACAATAACTCTGCTCTGGGGATAGATGCCCATGCCTTGTATTCCCGAGGAAAGTGTATGCAGGGTAGCAATAGCATTGACAAGTGTCTAATAATTTTTAATGTTTAAAAAAAATGTATTTTGCTTTGCAAAGGTGCAGTTAACTCTTCCTTAATCCTCACTTACCACTCCTTTTATGGAGGAAAAAAAAATACAGAACAGAAAACAATCACTCTGAATAAGGCTAGACAGTTTGGGTGCTGAGGGACAGGATTAGCCAGACATGGGGAAAAGGTGCCCACTCTGATTCGCACAGCAAGCCTATGAATGCATGGCACCCCATCTGGTGGAGTCTTCCCCAGTCCCTCCCATTCTGCCTCAGACACAACTAAATACCAATTAGCCCTCGAATCCTTGAAAATAGGTCCTGGATGCTGTAGTTTTGAGGGCATCAGAGATGTCTGTTTGGGTGGCTCTACATCGATTATTTTAAAATTTGATTTTCAGTTTGATGTAAGGGGAAAATACCCCCTCCCCCTTAAGCCAATTAGAGAATGCATCCCCAAAACAGATGTTGTATAAAAAGCCCAACAACCTAGAAATAATTAATAAGATCAACCTGTGGCTCTAAGAGCAGGCCTAGAAATGGAGAAACCTGAAGGAGATCCATTCTTGGTTATAACTGTGTACTTGGCCTAATAGACTCAAACCAAAACTCATGATGAAAAGTCATGAAGTCAACCCCTCCTCTGAACAAAACACCTTCACATCCTGGAGATAAGAGATGTGCATGCATATCTATGTCTGCCTGTACTCCTGTACCTGTGTGCACCTATAGGTGTGGTTGTGATTGTGGCTGGGGCTGTGTGGGCATAGGTGCACGTCTCCATTCCGACCCTCACCCACAAGGGGAAGACAAGGCATGCAGCCCCGAGATGCAATGGGGACGGCGTTTGCCTTGTCCCCCTCCTTAAACACGACCCACCGTGGCAAGTGAGCAGGCAGGATGCTCCTTAGCGAGCTTTGTCCTGAGTAATCCACTACCTCTCTCTAAAAAACTGCCTTCTGGAGGCAAATCCCGAAATGAATAGAACAGCTAGGGTGGTTTTGTTTTGTTGTTGTTGTTTGGTTTTGGTTTGTTTAAGGCTCATTTCTCCTGTCTGCTCCTGCCTCTCTCAGTAGAAAGCAAGCTGGGCAAGGCATGGTGCTGGGCACATGCCTTAGGGAGGGCAGCTTGCAGGGGATATTGCAGGGATTCAGAATGCTGCTGGCCTGTTTTCTTCTAGAAGATTGATCTAACCACATCATATAAATTAATGAAAAGATTAAACTTTTGCTGAAGGGGACATCAACTCCTATGTCATCTTCCCAGATCTTCTTACTTGGGCTCTGTAATATCTTTCTAAGGCCTTGATGTACTGTTTCTATAAAAATAAATTACTTGTAATTGAATTCTGCACTCTTTCTTTCAAGTACTTTATTACTGAGCAGCACCTTAACAGGACGTTCACAGTTACAGGAAAATTGGTGCTTCAAGTGCTTACAAATCTTAAAACAGCACATCACACACACACACAAAAGTTCCAAAACAAAACACCACCACCTCCAATCCCTTCCCGAATCTCCCCCCCCCCCCAAAAAAAAAAAAAAACCCTGAAACAACCAAACAACAAAAAGACAACAAACCAACCAACCAACCAAAAAAGCCCCCAAATCCCACCTGATTCAGGAGGAGATTATGAGAGAGAACAGCAACAACAACAAAATTAATAAATTTGGTGATCTTACAAAAGAAGTTTTTAGTGATGAAAATAAAACTACAAATAAAAGAAATATCGGGGGAAAAGGAGGACAAATAGTTAATTAATGGGGAAATAGGCAAAGAGCTCAATATCTGTCAATAAAGGGAAGCAGGAAAAAAGAAGGAAAAGGGAGGAAAAGAGAAAGGTGCTTTTTTGTTGCTTGTTTTGTGGTGGTGTTTTTTTTTTTTAATACTTTCAGAATTGTTCTTTAATTCCTATCTGAGCTGCTTGTCCCCTGCTGTTAAAGGATATAGTTTCAATTTAGTGTGGAAATTTGCTGTAAATAAATTGAAGCTCCTATGGTAGCTAGTCCTTATTAACCTTTTATTTTTAGTGTTGTACTGGAAACTCATATCACCCAGCTGTCAGGGTTATAATTGAAAGTTATGAGACCATAGTGAGGAGCAGGCAGTAATTCAATTACAACAAATATCTTTGGGTTTATGGTGCAGGGCTAAATTAAATGTCATTATTCACTGTCTCTAATGGAAATCAAAAGGAAATCAGATTAGAGCATTTGTGAAAGAAATCACTGAGTGATCCTTAATGAAGAAATAACTGTCTAAAACAGTGTACTGTGCTTTACTTAGCATATTCATGACTAATTGGAATTGATCGTGAATCACACCAAGCCTGATTTATTATCGCTTAACGCAGTGGCTAATTCATCACTTTTATTCCTCATAACCTTATTTTTTCATAGCTAAAGGGAAAGGGCACTTCGTTTTCCAGATTTAAATATAATTTCTGCTTGAAAGATGTTCTGATTTGCAAGAGAAGTTGTTTAAACGCTGCTTAAATTTCTCATGACAATTTATACTCCTTTGGGGGTGGGGACGGCGCATGGGGAACACACAGAATGAGATTTCTTGCAAAGATTTACAACCGTAAAAAAATAATTTAAAAATCGTCGCTACAGTGTGATGATATTTTGCATGTTCATATTTAAGAGAAATGCATGAATCCCTAACAATCCTGTTAAAAGAAGCTCTGAATGTTAATATTTGCGTGTTGAGCGTAGCTATTGTGCACTGCTGGTGCTGTGCCGGGTATTTCAGGGCAGCGGTGCCCAGTTAGCGTGGGGAGGGTTGCTCTAACTACGGGCCAGAAGCGACTGGGGGAAGAGGGAGCGGCCTGTCGGTCGGTCCGTCTGTCGATCTATCCCCGCAACCGCCCGCCCGCTGCGCGCTCACCCCCGGACACCCTAGGCAGTAAAAATGGTGATCCGAATCAGAGAAGGCCAATTTCTACTTAGGAAAATCACTGAGGTACCCGAGGTAATTAATGCCTTTGGAAGCCTTTCTTTGCACTAATTACTCCGTTGTAAATGACCATCATTAAGGCAATTGAAGAAAGCTTGAAGGGAAAATTTGATGTAGGAAGTGCAGTTAGTATTAATTAACCGTATGATCTCTTGGCAAGTGCAACAACATCAAAGGTTGTAGGTGTTTACTTAGCTACAGGATTTTATCAGCGGTGAAAGTCAATGTTTGTCCATATTCGATAGGTTTTAGTGTAAGAATAAGTGTCCTCAAAACATTTTGGTCCGTGCCTCTGATAATCCTTTGGGGAGAGCTGCTAAACCGAGCACCTTGGGAGGGGGAAAGTAACGAAGGTCTGAAATGCCCCTGGAAAGGAGGCAGGGGAGGCGCAGCGCAGCGGTAGCTGGAAGTGCTGAGCTTGTTTGAGGCATGACGGCTGGAATTGGGGCAGGATTACTGGATTACAGGCATTTCTCACGTAGGGGCACAAGCCCTTCTTTTACATCTCAGCCTCACGGCCTGCAGAGATGTTGCCCTTGTATGTCCAGAAGCGGTGGGTTTTTCTGTTTGTTGGGTTTTTTTTTTTTTGTTTGTTTTGTTTTGTGGGTGGGTTTTTTGCTTTTGTTTGGTTGTTTGGGTTTTGTTGTTGTTTTAACATTTGACCTACTCTAGTTGATCCTGCTCTCGCAGGGAGCTTGGACTAGATGATTTTTCGAGGTCCCTTCCAACCTCTAACATCCTGTGATTCTATGATTCTGTGAAATGATTCAGCCCCTTATGCGCAAATTCAGTATCTCACATCTTCTCGGAGATCCATATCGTTTCCAAACCCAGGCTAGGAAAGAACAGATGGCCAGATCTCTTAGGTATCAGATCCCGGAGGCTGAGCTGTCCCACGCTAGCCGTCCCCGGGATGTCTGAGGAGTGACTGTAAAGGGAGACATGGTCGCACCCGGCCTGCGTGTGGCCTTTTAAAAAGTGTTTGTGGGAGCGGCCCTTTGCTCCAAGCGGGTGGCACAAGGACCGCCGCTGCCCTCCCGGGGAGACAAGGGAGGCCGTGGAGACTCGATGCAAAGTGGCCGGCTCTAGGTCTTCCCGGCTCTGAGGGTGCTACTGATCTCCATAAATTCAGTTCCCGCTGAGAAACCACACCAAAGAGCAAAGCCCCCTCAAACAGCCCTACCGCAACACATAGAGGGTCTCTCTCCGTCCCTGGGGTTGAACTCTCCCCCTCGGCTGCTCACGAGAAGAGCCCTCAGCAAAGTTGTGCAGAGTCCCGTACCACTCATCTCCCTTCTTAATCCCTGAGATAATCCTCCTCTAGTAGCTGCCTAGTTTACCTCTGATTTTTTGTTGGTTCTTTTTTGTTTGGTTTTGTTTGCATTTTCTTTTCGTAGGTCTGGTTCCAGAACAGGAGGGCAAAGTGCCGAAAGCAGGAAAACCAGATGCACAAAGGTGGGTGAGAGGTACGGGACAGCTGAGGGGTGGTGGCTGAGGGGCCTCGGGGTTCCTCCGCCGCTCACTTGGCCTTATCTCTCTCCTCAGGTGTGATTCTAGGAACCGCCAGCCATTTAGACGCCTGCAGAGTGGCCCCCTATGTGAATATGGGAGCCCTGAGGATGCCCTTCCAACAGGTAGTTAGCTCCGCTTTTATTTTCCTTTCCCCGAGCAAACTCCGACCTTTTTTTTTTTTCTTTTTTTTTCTTCGGGTGGAAGCCGGACACGTTTACAAGTGCCATTTATATAGAAGTTGGCACGTATTAAAAACAGACTGTAAAATTTCGTGAAAGAGCCTCCGCCCGGCTGCTAGGAGCTCAGCGCCCCTCATGTGCAGGGAGGGGGCCGAAGCGGGGGGTCCCGAGGCCCCAGGAGGCGCCGCCAGTGCTGAGTCTGCTGCTGCCGTGCTCATTCAAGACCCCAGGGCCGCCCGCAGACGTGGCAAAGGCGGCCTGGGATCCCGGGAGTGCATCTCCTTGTTGGGGCAGGGAGGGCTGGGAGAGAGCCCTGACAGGCCCTCCCTCACCTGGCAGGGACGCATACGCCCTGTCCCCGTCCGACCAGGGCTCTTAGGTCTCCGGCCGGCGCTGGACAGTGCTGTGAGAGAAGGCTGAGGATCTCCCACCTGGTGGGCGAAACAGAGAGGGGGAAAAATTATGGAGACCCTTGAACTGCCGTTCTCTCCTTCCTTCCCAGGCGGGTTGTCGAGGCCTGGTCCCTTACGACGGAGCCGACCGCCCAGAAGGTGGTGGGGCTTCCCCCGCAGTGCCGGCCAGCCGGGACCTGAGTAGTAGCGGAGCGCAGGCACTGGCGCCGCTACGGGGTCCGGGTTTTTGAGCGAGGGAGGTGCAGCCTCCAGTGCGAAGGCCGCCGGGAAAACGGGGACGAAATTCAGTCCCGCTTCTAGCCACCTCCTCGCCACTGCTTGTGACTCCCCCCGTTTCCCCCCCCCCGCTTTTTTTTTTTTTTTTTTTTTTTTGTCAATTAATCGAGGAATCGATTTTTCCCAGCCCAAAGGGACCGTCTACCACCTTCTCCGTCTCAAAGACACGTGGAGCTGACAGATTAATTGTATTGATTTTTAAAAGACATATTTGGACCAAAATAATTAAATACATAAATAAACTCTCCCCCACTCCTCCCCGAACCTACCCGGAGCTGAAATCTCTCAGTCAACCCAACGTGTTTGTATAGGTTGAGAAAGCTCCAAAGCAAACAGCAACCCGGTATATAAAAGACGAGCGGCCAAAGAGTTTTTAGCAAGGTATAAATAAACATCCCTGGAAAAAAAAAAAAGAAAAAAAAAAAAAAAGAAGCTGTTTAGCATTTGTTGTCGCCCATGTGTTGGGCCGCATATATTTCATTTATTTATTTTTAAATTTAATTTAATTTATTCATTTATTTATTTATTTTTCCATACGAAGGCGGTTAAGCGTGACTCTGTGCCTTCGGCTAAGTGCGCTCCTGCCCCGCCCCCGCGTGCGGAGTCTCTGCTGACAAGTTGCTCTTTCAGCCTGAGGGCTAGCGAGAAGGGCTGAGGAGGGGTGGGGGCTGGTTCAGCGGCTATGGGGTGTTGCGGGTGGTGTCCATCAGCGCGGGTCTGACGCCACGTCTCTGCCACCGCCCAGGTCCAGGCGCAGCTGCAGCTGGAGGGCGTGGCCCACGCGCACCCGCACCTGCATCCGCATCTGGCTGCCCACGCGCCCTACCTGATGTTCCCGCCACCGCCCTTCGGGCTGCCCATCGCCTCCCTGGCCGAGTCTGCTTCCGCCGCTGCCGTGGTGGCCGCCGCCGCAAAGAGCAACAGCAAGAACTCCAGCATCGCCGACCTGCGGCTGAAGGCCCGCAAGCACGCCGAGGCCCTGGGGCTCTGACACGCTTCAGACCAGCCCCCCCTACCCCACCGCTCCCCGGGTGCCCGCGGCGGGAGTGTGTGTGACCCGCACGGATCGCCGCTTTGCTCCTCCGCTCCTGCCGCTCCTCCTCCGGCCGCGGGGCCGCCCTGCCGCCTTCTCTCTTTTTTGTTATTCTTGTTTGGTGTGGTTTTTTTTTTTAATTTTATTTTTTTAGTTTTAAATTTTTATTTCTTTCCCCTGTCCCAAGGTCTGTGAGTGCTCGGCGGTAGCCTCTTCCCGCTGCTCTTCTCGCCCTCTTCCCCCAGGGACTTGGCTGCCGGGGGAGCCGGGTGAAGAGCGGCCTTTGCCTGCCGTTGGTGCTGTGTGACACGGTGGGGGACTTCCGCAGGGCGAGGGCGCCCGGCTCTATCCTGGGTCGGGCTCACAGCCACGCACTCACCCACGCACCCACCCGCACACCCACCCGCAGGAAACAGGCACCCACAAGTCAGAGACTCCGCGGAAGATAAAGTAGGTGGGAGGAGACAGTTAACAAAAACCAACACACAAACAAAGAAAAAAAAAAAAGAAAAAAAAAAAAGAAGGAAGGAAACGATTTCTAAATTATGTTAATCTGTGAACATTTGGGACACTTTGGATTTTTTGACCCTGGCAAAAGTGATTGCTCCAGCATAACGTCATCCGCTGCTGTCAGTTTTGCTATCTTGTGCATGTGTCTAACTAAACACCTTTTGAAGATCACAAATATATTAGAATGCAACTAAACAAATAGTAATAATAATAAATAATAAATCGTTGGGGCTGGTCTCCATTAAAGATGACATTTCTTTGTTGCCAACAGTATTATTTCACTGCCATGAATCTCTTCCATTACTGAGGAGCTGCTGCTGCAGAACTGGTTTGAATTTAAATGTGGAATTTCAGATCTGAGGCAAGGCAGTTTTTAATTTTCTTTCCCCCTCTTCTTTCCGAAAATAAAAAAAACGACAAAAAAGGGGCAATAAATAATAATAATAATAAAAGGCAGCATGTCTCAAATGGCTATATCCTTTGACAGGAAAAAAAGAGAGAGACTAGAATTTGTTAATCCTCAGTGATAACTTGAAAGATGGGAACAATAAGAAATGCACCTGTTTTGCCAGAATCACCTGAACTCAGTTAGATGCATTGTGCCACAGAAACAGGTCAATTTTTCTAAGTTTCTTTCCAAATGTCTTGATTTTTGAATCAAAATACTGTTTTTTTTTTTGTTTGTTTGTTTTTTTACAGGATGTAGAAAGAATGACTTATGCTACAAAGATGGACATATGGTTTGAAGGCATAATACTGATGCAGTGTTAATTTTAGTGAAATGCAATTAAGTGCAGTAAAGTGCAATACTGTAAATACTATAGATTAAAAAAAATAGCCGTACTTATTCTGTTAATAATCAATTCTGCAAGAACCATAATTTAAGTCGTTTATGCTCAGACATGTGCATTGCAGCTTCTTGCCAAAATAACAGTCTGAGTCTTCTATGAATGGATAAAGTTTTATGCATCACATACGGGAAAAAGGTAGATGCCGTGATTTCTAGTGGAGTTCATGTGCCATATTTCTGAGAAGTAAAGCTGAAAAGTCTGTGTGACACTTTTGCAATCATTTTAAGTAAAGAAAACCACAATAAAAAAAGCAATGCACGGAAGTGTTTTGTAAGTGATGGACAAGTTCAATATTTGGACATTTAAGTTTTGCCTGTGATTTAGACACCAAATCTTAAGTTAATGCTTAAGACAAATAAGTAGCATGAATTCCAAAAGGATGGGAAGTAAGGAAATTGTTTGAAATTACATTACCAAAATGTCTGGGTTTACTGACTCCCATCCTTTTTACTTTCTATGCTGTTATGATTTTTTTTTTTTAAATAAAATTTTTGGTGCGGAGGAGAGAGGAAGGTACAAATATTGACCTTATCTGCATCTAACAAGATAGCTATTTGTTGCCTTTGTTACCAAGACCCATGTTCCGGGAAGGTTTATCCTCTTAGTAGTACCACTGTTAAGCCTGCTTTTTATGTCTTGCTTAGCAATCCATTGCTGGTTTTGGCTTTTGCTGATATTTATCAAATCCAGATATTACAGTAGGACAAAAATCCATGCTGTAGGTAAGTTCTAGACACATCTTCATTGTTTCTCCTTTAAAATTTTGGTATTTTCTGTCAAGCAAAAGTTTTGGAAGGTTTAAGTCGTGTTGTGCCCTTTCCCTTCTATTTATTATGTGAGAAATAATTATATTTTGGATTTGCTAGAGCTGATAAATGTTCCCTGCCTTTTCTACCTCTCTGTGAAAGCCCAGTACCTTTTTAAAGCAAGGCCAAAATATTAAGATAATGTTACTTGTTGTTGACAAATACAGAGGAAAGCCTCATTCAGGTAACCATTTCATATTTAAACAAAACATTACCTAAAAAGTGAAACCTTATAATGTATGAATTTGTGGCTAAAATACGAAATATCTGGAGTGCTTTCAACACTTCTAACGTGCATATCTGGAAAATAATAAATGTTACTACAGAGAAGCTTCAGGCTGTAGAAGGTTGTACTGGATACCCACAGCCATGGAAGGAGAATTTGATACACTGTTGAAGGCCCTTCGGCGCAGAGCTTTCTATTGAGTGAGGACTGCTTGTTATCTGTACTTGTGATTCAATTATTACCCTTTCAAATCTTCTTTTGAGAGTTTAACAGAGGTTTATGTGATTTTTTTTTCCCCAGTCCTGTGCTGGACTTCTGCAAAGGAGTTTTTTCACCCTTGAACAATTCTGTAGAGTGAGCTAAGTTGAAGCTGTAGGTTTGGGATCTGAATTTTCTCAGATGTTTCTAAGCGAGGCTGATCTTACAATGTTAGAGGATGCACGTACAATATGCACCCATCTCAGACTGGAAGGAATAACTTTTCTGCATTTGCTGTTTTACTAGGTACAAACACAGCAAAAATGCTTGCATTTTTTTCCCAGAAATTTCACTACACACAGCTTCTTTATTCTGCTAAAAAAATAGTGGTAACATGAATGCAGTTTCCTGCTAACATGAAACAAGGCTGGTAGTGTAGCATACACCTTCCCAGAATAAAATATTCTTGACTTTTTTTTCTGATTGCCTTCAATGGATGTCTCAAGGATGGTCTTACCCTCTACCACAGAAGGGAAAAAGGTGGCAACATTTATCAGCTTAGCCTGTTTTGAAGGAGGTAACATATGCCAGCCTGGGGGAAGAGGCGGGGTGTTGATGTGAATCTACCAAGGTGCTTCATGCTGCTCTTGCTTTTCATTTAGCACAAAAGGAAATAAGTGCACTGTGAAAGGGTTGTAGCTAAAATTGGTTCTTGCTTTGCTTAATTCTCATATGGACCAATTGCATCAGTGGTGGTATAAAACCTTTGCCTTGGTTTGGATTATGTATGCAGGTGGCCTCCTTTCCTTGCCATCTTTACACTGTGGAGAAGAATTAAGGGGTCCTACCTGAACTACCATGTAGTGGACTGTACTTTTCCCTAAGTGTGAGTCACCATGGCGGCATTCATTGAGCGGAGCTCCTGTGATCCATACAAGTTGACAATCTGAACCAAAGCATCCACTCCATCCCTGTTAATTTTTTTAAAAAATTATTTTATTTGACAGTCCAAGTTCTGAGGTGATTATTAAAGTTTAAAAGTATTGTAATTGTTCTAGATTCTCAAGCACAGCAAGACTTGTTTGTTGTCCACCATCATCCAGCCTGATCTTTGTGTAGTCTTTCATTTGAAAAGTGCGAGGTTTCCAAGATCATCCAAATAGCAGCTGCTGGAGAGAATTCCCGTGGAGGAGGCTTTCATTTAGTGTATGGGGATTGCTAAAGAATCTTCCTCAAAAGTTTGGTCTGATATTTGGAAAATAACTTGAATGAATGCCAAATGAATAATGTTGTTTATAAATAGATCTGTTAAAAAAAGGCTTTATGCTTTACATTGGCCCCTTTATAATAGAAAAAATAGTATCTGAGGTTTTTTTAATTGTCAAATAAGCTTAAGTACTTCATCCATTTATATCAAAATAGCAAGCTGACTCCATGGTTCATTTTTATTGACTTGGAAATGTGTGAAAAAGGTTATATTGGAAGGTTTTTTGTTTAGTAGGGTCATATAGATGTAGTGACATTTTGGTTAATATCATAATACTTAGCATTTATATAACGTTTATTTGCAAAGCACTATATAAATGTTTATTATTTAATCCTCACCCATTATGAAGTAGGTAAGAATTGTTATCCCCTTTTTTGTAGAAATGAAGGCATATAAATCAAGGGCCAGGTTCCATCAGCCATTGTCAGCACTGAGTATTATTACTTTTGGTTTTGTGATGTAGCTGTATCCCCCAGATCATCATCTGATATGAACTTTGTGGTGCTAGACACCTTTCAAACTGTAAGTAGCAGAGGCCCTGCTTCCAGACACCTTTCAAAACTGTAAGTAGCAAAGGCCCTGCTCCCAGGAATTTAAACTCTGTCCTTGATTTCAACAAAAGTCTTAAAGGGAACATTGAACATGATTCAGAGTGGCAGAATGTGTCTGTGAGTTATTTCTCCAGAACATGAAATTGCTGCCCAGTACTCTGACCTTGTATGTCAGTGGGAATTTGGTTAATGACTTGGTGGGGCTGAGTTGCAGCAGTGCTAAGACTAGAACCAAAAATTCATATTCCCAACAGGATGCACCAATTGCTAGAAAACTTTGATTTCCAACTTCCCCTACTATAAATTTTTCACACAGACGAAGAGTGTGGATGTCAATTCTTTGCATGCTTTATCTGCTATATCTTTCAGTCCTATGTTTGCCTATAAAACAATAATAAGACAGGAATTTGAATTGACATAACATTGGCAGAATGTTGACTGTTGACTCAAATTCAATAGACATGTGGAAATCCAGATTCCTAAGGCAAACCGAGGTTATGAAGTTTTTTTTTTTTTGGTGACAAAAATACACATTTTCTGCTCTTTTAAATGTGCTAGGCAAAATAATATTTTTTTAAAAAAACAAATAATTTTAGTTTTTTTTTAAACATCATTACTTTGGAGGTGGCAGGCTTATTTCCACTTTTGTTTGAGGAAAACTTTCAAAGTGTAAGAAAAATGGATTACACATCTTTCTTAGAAATGTGTTTATTTTTATAATATCTAATAGCTAATGTGCCAGGTGGTGTCCTTGTAACTGCTAATTATACTCCACTCGACAGAGTGGTTGGAATTTTTTTTTGTGTTCCTGGTTAAAAAGGATGGTGAAAGTGTCTCACTCCTCATCTGTAAGCAGTCTACTGACCCTGTTATGTTTTCTTTCCCTCATGTGTCAGAATTCCCATGGCTAGCAAGATTCCAAACAGCTGTGGCTTACACGGCAAGAGCTTCTTACTAGGTTGCTTGAAAATCTCTACTGGTTGCAGTAAGATGTGGCAGGGCTGTAGAAGGCCTGGTATTGCTTGGAAACTGAAGAAAATAAAAAGAAAAGCAGTGTGCTGTAGCAGAGTGTGGTCTCCTCTCCTTAAGAGAAGAATAAAGCCTTCTGCTTTACGACTCATGATTTTTGTAAAATTGCATCTCTAAGTCATGTCTTTAAAAGGTACAACATCAGTCCCATCAATGTAACCTTTCTAGCCAGATCAGTGGAAGGCCATAGGCGTTGGTGTTCGAGGCATTCTTCAGAAGGGGTATGATACTAGATATCCCTCCAATTTTGTTTTTTCTGTTAGACAGATTTGATGCTAAAAATTGGTGCCTAATCAGTATATTGACCTAGGAAGTTGCTGATTTCCAATAAATAATTGAAAGTTGATGCAGTTCATACACCTTATATTGAAAATTGATATTTAACTAAAATCAATTCAAGAATGTAGAAAATATCAGATTTTAAAGCTGATGATATTTATTGAAAGGCAATACTTTCACTAATCTCGGCTTTCGGTATGTATTAATTACATCAAAGACAGGCAAATATCTCTGTTTCTTTGTATTAATGTATATGGATGTTTTATTTATTTTTTTCATTTGAAAATTTCTAGATGTGTATTATTTTAATTATGTTGAGTGTAAATTTGACAATGCCTTGCATTTATTTTTATATTTTTTAAACCTGTTACTTTTACAAAACTAAAAGCAGCCAGTATGATTTGCAGTACCGTTGCGTATTTTGGTTATGTACACAGTGTGTCTGAGTTTACAGACATTTCAGGGATGAAAACAACAAAAAAAATTTTCCAACACCAACTCGTCTTAAAAGTTTGTATCCCTTTGTTATTGTGGAAGAGAAAAAACAAACAAGCAAGCAAACATCTTTTTTTTAAGTTTCAGTTATGCCAGCATGCTCCTACATGAATTCACCAGACATGTTGAGTTCCAATTTCAGAGTGTATTATGTTGAATCACATTATATGAATGTACATCTTGTAAAAGTGAGATATGAATAAACTTATAAATATTTGTAATCATGTGTTAATGGATACCCAAAATAACTACTGCCAAAGGGATGGTTAATAATAAGGCATTTCCCCCTGTTAAATCAGACATTTCTTTTCTGTATTTTTTTTTAAACATTTTATTCACTTTCTCTTTTCAAGGAATGAATGCAATTCATCTTTCACTGTAGCCATCACACTCTCACAGGCTTCTGTGTAAGCTTTGCAAAGCAAGTTACAGCTTAGTGGTGACTTATCAGAAGTTACTTTTGCATCCCATCTACTACTATAATAATTTTGTTTGGTAGCCTATTTGTTTTAAAAAGATTTATAGTTTTTCCTTGTCATCAGGAGGACCGTATTTGATGGTTCCAATCTCTTGTCCATTCAAATCAATAGGAGGGGCACTAGAACAGGCTCTTATTTTTCAGGTGATTAAGGATTTTTTTTTCATGTCCCTGCTTGTTGGTATGCTAGATGTAAATTTATCCTATAGTTTTACTTTCTCTAGTTGTAATGCAACATTCTGATGTTGAAAAGGATACCCAAGGCATCTTCTTCCTGTTCACCGTGTTGTTTCGTTTATAACACTGAAGCAAACTGGGTTAGTGGAAATCTTTCTGTTTGGTTACAGCCTGTGGATCGGGTACTAAGCTTCTGAACTAGTCACAAGAGTTAGGTTAGACTTATTTGAAGTTCAGTTTGTCTGACACTTGTGTTACATTTAAACTTTGTCAGCCTTACAAAATGGGTAGTTCCATGTTCCAAGCCCTTACCCCAAGACTGCATGCCTTTCTTATTCCTTGCCTGCAGCTGACTGTGTAAGCTGTATAAGCTGAAGCCAGAACCTGTACATAGCTTCCCTAAACTTGTATTTTCTGCAAGTGTTTACGCCTGTTTGAGCTCTGACCTGGAAGATAACTGGAAAGGAGTTGGTACAATATTCCTACATCACAATTACTGTTTCTCCCTAAGCCAAAACCACAAACTGACATCCTGTTTTTCCTATCATTAATTATGTAAGAGACAGGCTATTATGAGAAAATTAATTCTTCCTTTCTGTCTCTGAAAGATATGTGGGCAATGAATGGTTGTCAGTAGCAAGCACTGTAAGAGCATTCAGAAAAAAAATAAAGTGATAACAGTGTGTGCTGAAAGATTAGCTTCACCAGAAGACCATCTAGTAGCAATCTACAAATAAATATGTTTTAACACTCTTATTTTTGTCTATTCATATTCAGTTCAGATGTTGAAAAGAGAGATAAGTTTTCTTGCAGTTTGTTTTTTAGGAGGAGATTATTTCCATCTTCATTATTGTTAATTAGCATGTTTTATTTCTAATAACTTCTGTTACTTTCTGAAATAATTTACGGTTCTGAGGAAGGCTTCCTCTTTTTTTTCTTTGGGTACATTTTTCTTCTTCTTTGCATGAAAATTTAGTTTTAATTAAAAAAAATTATACTTTGACCCTATTGCCATCAGCATTTTTGGCTACTGTCTCTAATTCTCTCTGTAGGATCTGAATTGAATCGGATAAGAATAAACACTGTAACAATTTTCTTATGAATTGTCAGTAAAATTTTCCTTTCTTTCTTGAGTAGCTTCTCTTTTAGATTATCATTTTTTGAGCTGCAAACATCTGAAAATAAAATTATGAGGAGCTACACATGAATACCTGTGAACATGGGAAATTTTACCAATATGTGTGGTTCAGTCTTGTATTTCCTGCGTTTCCAAGAGTCGAGTTAAATTTTGCAGGAGCAACCACAGAAAGACAGATCTATACTCAAAGACCACATGTGAATGACTGGAGATTGGACAACAGAACAAAGGGAAATGTATGTAATTTCATTTCCCTGAATCAAACACTCAGGTTTCATAACCAATACGATTAAAGGTGATGATCTTACTCTCACGTTTAATTGCTGATTTATAATTGCTACCAAGAGTCTATAAAAATACAGACTCAGAAAGCTGGATCCAAAAGAGAGTTCTTAATGCCTCACTCTAAAGTTAGACTTCAGAGGAATTTAAGCACTTAGTTCCAAAACCTTAACACAGGACTTCTGGCTGCTTCTCAAACTCTATCGAAGCCTGAGGGCTGTAATTTCTCCACACATTAAATTTCTCCATGAGCCTCATGTTCAACTTTTGTGCATACCTGGAACCTGACAGATCTTCGTGTCTGAGAGGCTTGCTCCTTTTTTGGCCTGAGTTACAGAAACCGAACATCTCTTCCATCTTGCTTAACTTCAAGGATCTGTCTAGTGAGTCACCAGGACTTGTTACTCACCCTCACGCCACAGGACTTCTTCAACAAGGGTAATTGTAGTAGGTGATGCTCTTCTGAGGAGAACATACGGGCCCATTTGCAGACATGACCCATCCCACAGGGAAGTCTGACATCTCCCTGAGGCTCAGGTTAGTGATGTAAAAAAGGAAGGTCTCTGATCTGGTGCAGCCTTCTGATTATTATTATTATTAACAGTTTGGTTGTCTACATCAGAACTCATCAGTGGAGGCAAGCAGACACACTTTTAAGAAACAGACCTCTGATGAGTATATTAAGGTGTGCCTTAGAAGCAAACTAGCTCTGCTGTAATAATATTTGTAGACATCTCTCTTTGGACAGTCATGTCCAGTTCTGTGGTAAGTATCTGCCACATGTTCCCTTCATGTGTCTTCCACTGGAAAAATGACAGTGGTTCCGCCACATTGTTTTCTTCAGACAAGGAGATTTCCTTTTGCAAAATGACTCAGTAACCAGTAGATTCATAGACTGCAGTCTATGTCCTGCAGACATAGGACTCTGTAGTCTGAGTTTTTCTGACTTTGTGATGCCTGAATAGGTGGGGTAGACGAAAAGGTAGAGATCTTTTATACAACAAGCTAGTCATGGATCTCTTGAGAAGAGTTAATGTAGATGATACCACTGCTGGCAGTATAGCAGACAAATGACCTTTCTGCTGTGATTTCTGTTCTAACTGGTTTCCCTACTGAGTCTTCTGATTTTATAGTCAATTAAACTACAAATTGTTTTTCTACAAATCCTTGTGAAAAGGAATCATGTTTTCCCTAGGTGGGCCTCAACACACTAATTTTTGATATTTCCTAAATATATCAGCTTTGCAAAGTGAAGTTCCTAGTTTTCATGAAGTTTTCAGTTTTCTCTCTTCCTGCAAAATACCTCTTGAGGTTGCAAGAAAAAAAAAAGCTCCTGAGAGGAGGGATATAGATGTACATATACACATAAATGTTAATATACAAATCTCTCAAAACCTGACAGAGTTTAAGGTGCCAGTTACACAGCTTTAAGGTGTTTAATGAAGCAATCGCACACTGTTCCATCTTATATTATCCATTCTTACCACAGGACCTCTGTCTCTATTGCTGCATGAGGCAAACTGTGCTCAGGGAGTGAATTTGGTCTGTGAAGAGAATGATGCCATTATCTGGGAGTATTCCTCACGTGTGCGAGATACTGATAGGTATCTGTATGCAGGCAGTGAGAGAAATCATGGCAGTAAGCGTGAATTTGGCTTCATCATTAGCATAGGTAATTATCAGGTAGGAGAAGTAGATCTAGCCTGCTATAAACTTTCAGGCTGATACATTGAAGGTAGTAAGACATTTCCAGGATATCACGAAATGTGTGCTTTCTGTTTTCTGGAGGTTAAAGTCAAAAGATCAAGAGTCAAATGCATAGAAATGCTCAGCTTTAATTGACGCAAGCTGTGTAGGTTTGGGACTTTGTGGAGACAGACAGCATTATGTAACAGTGTATATTAATGTTATATACCATTGACTTATTGTCTTACATTAGGCAGGTCACTGAGTCTTTCTGCTTCAGTATATAAAATGGGTTTAGTGATGCTCTTCTAATGTCTACACAGGAATGACACTCTCCTAGTATGTACATAGGGGGATTGTGACCATAAATTCATTAATCTTTATAGTACACTGATATACTAGATTTGCAAGCATACACACAAAACCCAAGAGGCAACAAGTAACTCTGTATTCAATGCAATGTTCAGAGGATGTGCAGTAAATAAAGCATGAGGATAAAGAGAAATATTGAGCAGCTTCTGTATTCACTGGACACTGTGCACTGAATAAAGCTGGGATCCTGTGAAAAAAAAGGAAGAGACATCATATAGTTAAAGAATATATCATAAGGTGCACACACATGGGAATAGAATTTGTTTGCACAGTAAATGCTGGTAACAGTACTTCCTGATTTTTTTGGTGTTTAATGAATTGATGAACACTTATTTTTTTCAACTTTAAGAATCTTTTCCTTCAACATTTATATATGTAATTGTCTATAGTTACCTTTTTTCAAATTAAAAATAAAAAGACAGATTGCATACACTACAAAACCATTAGGACTGGGATGCTGGAGTCTCCATTGAAGCCTTGAGATCGCCTGATCCAGAAAATAACCTGTACTCATAGGAAGAGAAAGATAGTTATGATGTCTTAATCTAACCTTGGATTTGGTCATATAAACCATACAAAGGGATGTAAAACTCACTGACACCAAATGTACATGAGCATTGGAGCCCTCTGATACGAGGGATGGTTGAAGGAAAAGGGCTTAGGGCCTTTTCTGATTAGCAATCAATAAAAGGTAGGTTCTTAGATCATGTAACCTTTCAGTGTAGTGTATGTCTCTGCTTAACAGTAAAAAATAGGAAAGGCTCATAGACATTAACCGAGACTGTGCATTAACCTTAGGCCAAGTGATATTTTGACTTGGCAAAACCAGTCCCAGCTTCTTTTGCTTTCATCCCATCCAGATGCATTTCAATGTGTCCCATACATTGTGAAATATTCTCCATCATTAATGTGACCTGGTGCTGATGGATATGTAATTGTTCAGAACGTAGAAAGCTCTAGGCTGCAAGAAGAAGCCAAGCTAGATCGAAGCAAGTGGAGCAGCTAGAAAATGCAGAAGCTGGCCAAATATGAAGTGATTTAATTAGGAGATGCACAAGCTCTAACCTAG
Source organism: Indicator indicator (assembly GCF_027791375.1). NCBI lineage: Eukaryota > Metazoa > Chordata > Aves > Piciformes > Indicatoridae > Indicator > Indicator indicator. The sequence goes on from NC_072010.1 coordinate 74,240,737, forward strand.
CGTTAGAGGGTGAGATGAATTAATGTTTTATCACTGGTTGACAAATGAGGTCTTTCTTCCATGGCTAATTTAATCTAGTGTATACCATGTTTGCCAAGGACTACAAGCACGTATATGGATGCTTGTGGATGAGCTGACTTTTCTGTATATCTGAACCCTGGGACTATTGATCATGACAAAAAGTTTGCAGGAAGTGCCAGCCATTATTTATAGAGAGATTGCTACATCTTCTTTTGTAGTTACTAACTTTGGTATAAATGGAAAGATGTAGTGTTCATAAAATACTCATGTCTCGTGGTAAAATTAGAGTAGAGTCTGATTTTTTGGGGGGAATGATTATTTCTGGGCCTCATATAGTTCATTAGTGTTTGAGACTTGCACTTTTACAGAGGCAAATAACTTGTGTTGTCCAGTGATGGGCAGAGATTTGTTTGCCAGTATAAACAGGTGTCTGTGGCTTTGGAAAATCCATCTTAGAGTTGTAATGGGTGTCAGGACTTGAAGTAGGGTGTTGTGCTCATGGGAAGCTTTCCCCTTATCAGAGAGGCACATGATTCATACATCAGTGCCTTGGAATTGCTTGTTCCTTCATCCTCATTGCTAAATAATTTGGTATAGAGTATTTGGAACTTCTCAGTTTGGAAATCAAGCATGTCCAAGTCTTGAGTGGTTTCTAATAACTTTTCTTGAGAAGGATTCATGGAGAAGTTGAAGGAGATTTTTTTTTACCATGAATACTGTCCTTGAATAAATGATACACTAGGTGATATTGTGAGTAATTTTCATGAACAAGAATAGTGAAGAATAATGGAGAAGATGCTGCTGAGTTCAAATCACTTATCTCCTTAGAATGTTCAAATTCTAGTTCTTCATCAAAACTATATGTATTGCAAGAAATGAGAGAATTAGGTTCTCAGACCTGTTACGGTAAATGTCTCTTTCTGGACCTCATTTACCTTACTTTTGCTGTGGCAGAAAAGCATAACGTTTCTTGGAAAGTGCTAGTTTCTCTCAGATTGTTTTAATTGCTTTAATTCATCTGCTCTCTTAGTTACTCTGTGTTTCCTTACTCCTTTTATTCGGACACTTTTTACACATTCAGTCTTGCTTGGTAACTGTAATCTACAGTGGTCTTTCTATAAATAGGCTAAAACCAGATTGCTTAAGTTTTCACAGGTTTCTGAAAAATAGTGATAGAGGTCTCTCACTGTCAGAGCAACACTGAATTTTGAAAGAGTAATAGTCATACTGTTATCAGGCACCATAGCACAGCTGGGTCACAAGCTAGACTAGTCTCAGCGTTTCACTTGAGTGGTAATCTGTGAAGTTTATAGGGCCTAGCAAGTTATATTTTCTTGATCTAAAGTCTTTATGCTTACATGAAGGAAGGGTAACACTATCAAGGATCTGTGAATCATCATAGAATGTCATAATATATTGCAAATAGAGATATATATTCTATTGATTTAGTGTGCTGGGTTACACCCATCCTGAATGGGGCTGAAAGAACCCAGCCCCCAGGTGGACAAAAGAAACTTAATCCAGGTGGGACTTGGTTCCTTGCCCCCCCCAGGAGAAAGGGTCCCTTGGCTCAGAGGTGGTCTATTGCACGCCCCCTTCCTGTCCAGCAAGCCTAGAAAAAGTGCAGACATCTCGCTGCTTGCTCTCTTTCCTGCCTCGTCCGCTCAAGAGAACATCGAGCAGTGCCGCTGCCTCCGGCACTGACCACGTGGCCAGGGCCTATTTCTTCCAACTGAATCCACTCACATCCAGGGGAATACAAGGCCATCCAGGCTTGGTTTTGTATATTCTCCCATTTACCCTCATTCCTTACCTTTGTGAACCATCCCCGTTACTGATATTTATTTATTTATTTATTTATTTAGGTAAAAAAATTTACCTCTTCTACTTCCAAACCAATTCCAGACTATTTCTTTCATGAATTTACTTCTCTTCTCCCCTACCCCTTTTTTTTCTTTCATCCCTCTCTACCTTGCTGGGAAAAAGGAAGAGGGGAGGAATCTCAATCTGTTATTCAAGCTCCTAAACTCCACTCAGAGGTCAGACCAGCATAATATTTTTGGCGCTTCCAATGTGAGGCATGGAAAATAATATTTCATTTGAAAAGTAATACTTGATTGGGAAAGTAACCCAACACACTTAGATGTTAGAATATCTTGCTAATAGCCACCATTCTTTGCTTAACAGTGACTTGTTTGTTTTCTGGTGATATTGAGTGGCTCCAGACTTAATCTACAGAAAGGATCACATTTCTATAGATATTTCTATTGGTCATTAAAGAACACCTTCTAGTGCACAAATGAGGCTGCTGTCAAGATACCCCCTTTGGAATCTACTTCGCAAAGTGGTTCAAAATAGTTCCAATGCTTTATCCCTCAAGGTATGCTGCAAGGCACATCTACCTACTTGGGCTCTTGGGGATTGATATGGGCTGCCTTTGCTCTGCATTTTATGCTTTGAGGAATTTTTAGTTAAAACAAAACAGCAAACCCGAGTATTTAGAATATCTGCACATCTTTTACAACGCCACTAGGACTGCTTGCATACTTTTGTGCGGTTCTGCTGAAGGTGCAGGACAATTGCTGATTTATGTCCTCTATGCTGCTAGCCCATGTTTCAGGTCTGAATTACAAGTCTGTTGATATCTTTGTCTGTTCCCCTGACCATACTTAGAAGTGGACCTGGATGAAACTTGTGTAACACTTTGCTCAGTTGTGTGTGCATTTGTGGATTCTTTTCTAGGCTGTCATTCTATTTGGACTTGACTTACCTGCTTTGCACATGTAATAGTTGACAGAGAAGCAACTTCTGGAATATTAGTTTCCTCCCTACTGCCAGAAGTATGGCATGTTTTCTTTGAAACAGTATGCTTTTTTTCAGGACAGCTGCATGAGACTACTTTATCATGTACAAAACTGACCCCCAAGGACAGTCTCCCAAGTTCCTTGAACTGAATGTTAGTTTTGGAAATTGTATATGAGACATCTGAAGATTACACAAACTCCTTGTTGCAGGAGGGCAAGGTTAAAAAAGACTTCCCAATTAATCAAATAAAATTACCCCAAATTCTACCCAGTAGTGAAATAGAAGGTTCTTTTCCAAGCCTTCAGAGACCACAGGGCTAGAACATAAGAGCTACATGAATCACATTCTGGGGAGCTTGTTTTTTATGTAAAACTTTCCCCGGTCCCCCCTCTTGTTAGTGAACCCCCTCCTCCTCCTGTTTTATACATTGGCAGAAGTCCCAGGAATGTCACTTCTGTAAAGATTGTGTATGTACATGCCATGTTGTGTTTACAAGCTTTAAGAATTACTGTCTTCGTCAGTTAGATCTACATTTTGAGGTGAGATAGGTTTTTATCTTTAGTAAGATTATTATTTAAAGACATTGTACCTACATTACACACAGTTGAAAGAGATGGCATAGTTTAACTTTTTTGTATGTGGACATAGGAATGAGAAAGAAGTAATGTTTATTTCAGAAACTAACTGTAGCTATGGTAACAGATGCATGCTGTATTTCATCTGGGAAACATAAGCAGCCATGTTAGAAAAGAAAAGGTTATTCCAATTATGACTTTTAAATACTTCCTTGCATGGATTTTACAAGTCAATAAGTACAGATATAGTTGGACTAATGAGTATTAAGTTAATTTTGTTACTCAACAGTGATTATTCCTGCAGTTAAATACTCTTCTCAGGTTATGGTTAAAAAACTGTCTGAGAAATATTTCCCAGAGAGCCACTAACAAAACAAAATTTGACATTTCTTGAGTGGAAATAGGATGCAAACTTCTCATAGCTGTCCTTGTTACTGTTTTATATCTGTGGTGTCTCTAGCAGGATAACAAAGATTTCTAACTACATGTCCACAGGGAGAATGGGTTATGACTGAATATTTATGTAACTGGTACTTAACTGCTTACCTAATTGGTAAACATTTGTGTTAGGGGTATGCGGTTCCTACAGACACATTAATGAAGTTTCTAACTTAGATTGCTTCTTGTTAATGATTCAAAACAGTGCCATCGTTCCAAAGCCTTAGGTGTTGTCCCTGACTGCTGTTTTGCTTCTGTCATATCTGTATGAAGTTCTAAGTCCCTTTAACCTCTTGCAATATCAACTGCTTCTGAAACTGCAGTAAGAAACATGAGAAAGCACTTTATGTCTTTGTTTATAACAGTTACAGAGAGCTCAGAATGCGTGCTAATGATCTCAGTAGTGACCAATGATTATAGAATTTTTCAAGCAACGAGATGTTGAAAGAGAGAAACAAGAGAGAAAGTCTTTGAACAGTAAATTAGACCACTAGCGTTGAAAACCTGACACCAGCAGCCTGGAATTTTCAGGGGAAGTTCACACCCATCCAGAGGATCAATGTAGGATACACCAATGTACTTTTAAAAACATTATTCTAATAGGTGCTAATTTTCAAATTAGCAGTTAGAGAGAAGTAGGAAAATTAAAAAAGAGGTACAGGTTCTGTATCGCTTCACTGTGAAGGAATTAATGTTATCATGAAAGAAGTATGCAGAGAAAAACAGGTAAATTGAGCACAGATCTGGCTTACATACATGATTTGGCAGCAATTCCAAAGCTGAATCCTTGACTGGCTACTTTCTTTGTACATGTCAATTTTATTACACTTACTCTAAAATTTGCATACAAAATTGGCCTGTGCAGATCTGGGAAGGCCGCATGAGAGATCCTGAATGGCTGCTCTAGTTTAATAATCCTTCCTCTTCATCATCACCCCTGGAGAAAAGAATTCCATTTTATATGCTGGACAAGCTTCATGGCAAGTGTGGTGGAATGAGACTCTTCACATATGTGTCCAGAATGTCTGTAAAGGACTGAAGGCACGAGGAATATGATTTCTCTCCTTATGAAGGATTACACAAAACTGATTCTTCAAACACCTTGTCCCCAGTGAATCTGTTATTAAAAAAAAAAAAAAAAAAAAGGTGCTCATTCTGGAGAGATTCACTATTGTAGAGGAAGAATTTAATATATTCAGGTTTTAGAAGACGTAATTTTACCTCCTTCTTCACTCCAAACCCCCGGAGCTAAATATTTGTTTCTGTCAGTGAATGCAGTGTGTTTTTCTCTGATGCTGGTAGGGCAGATTTAGATTTTGTTTTAATGCCTTGTTATGACAGAAAATTACATTTGTGTTTTAAATTTACTATTTCAAAAATAAACACTACAGACAAAAATTTCCATCCTGACCTACACAGCAGCTCTCAACTCCAATAGTCTATTCTTCCTGCATGAGGGGAACTCCCATTGATGTGTGGATCTGAGAGGAGAATTTTGCCCTAAGGGCTCAATTTTGCTCTGAGATTGACATATGCATATCATCAAAAATAGAATAATCTATGCATTTGAGGAGCTATCAGCAACTCCTGTGCAATGCTGTTGCTCTCAGATTTCTGACATCCTACTAAGATGTATGATAGACTGAGAGGTATACCAGGTCTATTGTCTGTACTAACAACTCCACCCCCTAAACAGATGAGATTGAAACAAAAGGATGATCTTTTTCATTATTGTAATTATTCATATTATGATATCTCAGGAAAATTTAACAAGTACTTTTCATCTTATATCACTTCCTTGAGTAGCTCTCATTCTAGGGCCTCAGACAGGTACTCAGTCAGGAGCTGTCTGGCTAAATGTGATTTTTCACATCCTCTAACATTCCTGGAGAGCCATCTGCAAAATATGGCATTTGTGACTGGTGGAGGAAAGAGTGGGTTACACAGGTCATAAGAATTATAGTTTCATTGGGGGTGGAATAGTACTTCAGCATCTTCTTGCTCCTTGGTGTTCATAAATTCAGAAAAACTTATCTGAAGAGCAAAAATCATCTCATCTTCTCCTTGCACAATGAGGCTCTGTGGTCTTTCTTTCCATCTGCTTTTCTCCACGTTTTCCTGCTGGCCTGAATAATATAACCACTTACCTCCAGTGAGCAAAAGTTTGGATAGAAGTCATCAGTAATTCTGACAATATATAATTGTCATGTCACTTCTTATCCCACCCTTCTTTTCCTATTTGTGCTGGTGGTGAAGTTCTGCTCATCTTGGCTACAACTGATTTCAGGGAATATTAGCCATCCAACAAGGAAATTCTTAGACCAAAGTAAAGTGTCTTCATGCAGTATAGCAGGATAGGGGTGCCATGATCCACTGCCAGATGGGACTGGACTAGGTAAGTAGCTGGAACTCAAGGACTGGACTTTCTGTGCTTGCTTTACACCAGGACTTTCAGCTGTCCCTGTGCCAGTGACACAATGGTAACAAGACAACCTCTCTTGAGCCACTTGGAAGGTGCATGATGCTCAGACTTCTGAAGTTGACTTCCCCTTACCTAAAACAGATCTTTATTAAAAGAGAAATAGTAAAGACTGTCCAAAAGGGCACAAAATACACTCTCTCTGCATTGTACTGATAAATATCCTTGTCAGCAGTTAGGAGGCAGTGTCATATCACAATAAGCTTTCATTCTGGTTTTTTTCAACTCTGCCTTTGCTATGGTGTTCACCCTTGTAGGAAATTGCAGAGGAAAGATGCTGTAGACTGGGAAGAAGGGCAGGAAGCCCTTTCCCTCCTCTGCTGTGGTACAGAAAGAATCCTTTCTCATTGAAATTGTCAGGAATAACAGAACCTTATTTTCCTCTGGAGGAGAGCCATTTCTTCTAGAGGAAGACACTGGAGAGCAGTTCCCAGCACAGCCTAGTGGGTCCCCTGGCCTCTCCCTACCTCACTCAGTTCCTCCAAGGGTGTGAAAATAAATAATAATAAATGAGATTGTTTATAGTTCCCAGGAAATGTGCTAGTATGAATATTCCATCAGCTCTTTAACAAAGGTCAAATGACCACAGTCTGGGAAAGATGGTTTATGTAAGCCATAACATACTTCATCCTCAGGGATTAGTCACAGCTTGGACTGGCATAAAGCTTGGCCTCCATATAGGAGCTGATAATGTAAACTTCAACATTAGCTCAAGTGTCCAAAACTCCCCCTAAAGGGGATGGGGCTTTACCTCATTCACTCAATGGAGTCCAGAGCAAATACTTAGTGACTGACTCATTTACAAAGGAGGGATGATCTAGGGTGCTGAGACCTTCAAGTGAGGCTGTCCATTTTGATGCCATATAAAGGAGGGACCTTCTGGAGAGTCAGCTGGCACTTTGCAGGATACACTAGAGCGTGTGACATGGCTGCTGATTGAGCCATGGGTCTCCCTGTTGAGTACTGCATTCTTTTGCAGCCACCACTGAAGTATCTAAATCTTGAACAAAATCCCCACTCCAAAAACACTGTGCCGTGACTAATTCCTGAAATTTGTCATATTGCCTATGACATATAATATGGGATTAGTCAAACAAACGGAGTGGCTTTGCTTCTAATTTTGTAACTGATGCATATCAAAGGCATATGGACTTCAGTAAATACTACAAAAAGCTTATATTGTGAATATAGATCATAATTTGTTTTTCTTTGGATGTTTATATCAGTCTGTGTTTTTGAAAAAAAAATTTAAAAACTATGAATATTTGCATTCAATGCACTTAAGTGATTCCAAATGTCAGGAAAATATATTTCCATCTGTTATTCAAATTTGTGTTCAGGGTCCTGTTTTCTCACTATTATTGACTGCCTCTCCTCACAACTGCTGTAGTGACTCACAGTTGCTCCTTAGAGCTACAACATACCTTCTCCACACTCTTTCTTAGGACAAACTTGATCCAGAAACTACTACACCAAACCTTTCAAAGTGCTTTACAAGCATGTAAAACTAATCACAACAATATTCTTCAGTAGGAATCACAACCTAGTTTACAGGTGAGGAAACCAAGAGAGGGAGATAAAATATCATCCCAAGAGAGCACATGACATCCTTAATCTGCTTCAGTCCACTAAGCATGCTGCCAGGCAATGTAGAAATGTATAAGAGCTATAAAGCAATTTGTAGGGTTCTCAAAATCTGTGACCATAAGAGGTAACTCTTAGAGTATGCCCATGGGGAGTAAGGTTGGTGATACAGCTAGAGAAACCTCCCATGTTGTGCTAGTGGACGAGTGCAGTGTTAGGGCACTGAACACTGTCTGGTCGTCATACTTTTCACATCAGCCTTCTACAATGAAAAGCATATGTCTGAAGGTCCTGCCCAAAATATTGATTTTTGGAAATAATACCCCAGGATCAACAGATCAGCATATATGAGGCTGAAATACAAATTGATTTCTGAAAATGGCATAAAGGCCAGGAAGCACTAGTTTCTGTAGAAGAGATGCCTTAAATCTTTCCTATTAGCAGGTGTAACCGTTTGATGGAGGAAAGCTCACCTCCTCAAGCTGGTAAGGTCAGTAATAAAGCACCTGTCATTCTCCTGAGAGACACAAGTTATTGGTTCTAGAAAGAAAAGTTCATTACAAAACAATTTTTTTGTTTGCATTTATAGGAATTCCCTTCGTATAGGAAAGAAAAATTCATTAAAGCATAAATTTGAATCTCTGAATCAACAGAAACCTGCACTGAGAAATCCAGCAGGTGGAGAAAAAAAACCTTAAAGCCAAATAAAGCACAAAAATCTGGAGCCTTTCCTTACAATTTATGTGATGCAGCTGAGTGCATCTGTAGCAGGCACTCCAGAAATCACTTTTCATTAAATCATACTTTTCCTGCCTTTAGTTTTTTCCATATGTCATAAAACAACATTGCTTTGCTCTCCTGGTCAGATGAGCCAAGTAGCTTCTCCTAGTGGCAGATGAGACCGCAGGCTGCATCCTGTCTCCTGTTATAATGGGATCCACTGCATGGGAGCAGTGCACAGGAGCACTGAAGATGGCACCACTTGGTAATATGAGCTTTGCTACACCAGGGTAGTAAGCTGATACTTCCCAGAATTGGGCAGGCTAAGCCTCTGCTAAAACCTATATATGCCTCAGGGAAAACCTTATGTGTTTTAGAAAAGTCCAGGAAAGAACACGAGTGAGTGCAGACTACCATGAACAGAAAAATGACTTACTTGCTTAGAAGCATCCTGTTCCTTGAAGGCCATTTTGTGTTCACTTATAAAGGATGCAGAGTGAGCAAGGCTGAATAAATTGTTCAGCAAGGCTGTTGAGCTGAATATCCCTTTCATAAACCTGTGACTCAGCTAGAGCTTTCTAAAGCACTTGTGGACTGAAGTAGTGTCTTAGACTGTTGGCTACTGAAGTCTGTTTTTGCAGGTCACATTGCCAGATGCAGACCATCAACAGGTTTAGTAGCTGCCTGTGTCTGTCTGGGACTAAACTATAGCTGTTGCTCTGTCACCCAATGACCCTTCCCCAGCAAAGAAGGAGAATTGGAAAAAGGAGAGAAGACTCGTTGGCTGAAATGAAAATGAATTTAATTAAACAGCCAAACTAATACCAGTGACAATATAAAGTTATACTCAACCCTGTGAACGTACAGGGGTCACAATAAATGGGAAAGTGGTCATAGAATCATAGAATCATTTTGATTGGAAAAGACTTTTAAGATCATTAAGTCCAACTACTATCTAACACTACCCAATCTGGTGCTAAACCATGTCCTTTAGTGCCACATCTATACATCTGTTAAACATCCCCAGGAATGGTGACTCAGCCTCCTCCCTGGGGAGCCTGTTCCAGTGTTTGATAATCCTTCAGTGAAGAAGTTTCTTGTAATATCCAGTCTAAACCTCCTCTGGCTTAACTTGAGTCAACAAGAGCAGAAGAACAAAAAGGAGCAGGAAGAATTCAAGAAAGAACAAGAGCCCAAGTTAGAGGTCCTCCTATTCTCATCAAAGTTCCTCCTTTATAATAAGTGTGACGTTTATGGTATGGGACACATCCACAAACCAACTCAGGCCAGCTTTCCTGGCTGTCTCAAAACTGCTAATGGCCTTCAGGCTGTGACTAGCCTGTGATTCTGTCCCAGTGAAACCAGGACACTAGAAATACCTGTTATGTTGCATCCTGCTTTAGGGATTTTGGTTCTCTGCTGACTTAATGTGATGTGACTCAAGAAGAGGCAACTTAGTCAGTGGAAGCGAAAATCCACCTGTGTTCCTCAGGTCTGCCATATTCTTCCCTCTGAGTCTGGCACATGGTGTGGCCTACGAACATAGACTTATTAGGCAGTCACTTCCCTTCCTGGAGCAAACACTTCTGATCACGATGTCCAGAAAAAATACCTTACAGAACCTAAGACTAATTTTTCAGACATTGTTTCAGTATTGGGAGGCTGATTATCTTTCCTTATGTCATATTTTAACATATCCTGACGTAAGAGCAAGAGATAACAGCTTTTCCCTCCTGATAGAAACTCCACTTTCCAGACTTTAAAGATAATATAACTTGCAGTGCCTATGCCCATTTATCTTATTTGACAACATTAGAAAGTGTAATTCTATTTCTTCTTTCAGATGTGTTTTCAGTAAGCTTCTTTCCCACCATTGCTTCTTTTTCTCTATCTCCTTCACCCTCTCTCTTGGGGCTCAACCTTGCCACTGTTCTGGTTCATTCACATTTTACATTGCTGGTCAAAGTAATGTGCTTAGGGTTATGACTCAAGGTGTAATGCCATAGACCTCCTAATCCATTGCATTTATTTTGAATTTTCTTAGGAACGCTCAATTCTGTAAATCTTTTCTTGAATGAAAGCTATAGGGAGACACAGTGCCCTGTTTTCTGTAAGAACACCAGCAAGGGTAGAGAAAGCACTTGGGTTTGTCTTTAGCTAGCCCCATGAATTCAGGCTTATCTAGGGAAGCTTGTTCAATGAGCCTGTACTGCTCAGGCAGCTATCTCTGTGTATGAGTTTGATCACAGGACTTCTGGACAGTCAGTGTTGTCCATATAATACAATTAACAACTCAGATAGGAATGATTTGTAACTTCCAGATATTTTTAGAAGAAAGAAAGCCAAAACTGTGTTGTTGAAGATGTTGCATTATGGAAAGAGAAGGGTCAGATGGCACAGTGTCATTATTTCTAAAATTGCTGATCTGTCATTTTCCTCTAAAATGTGTAAATATGGCTGATAGGACCCTCCTTCCCCCACTGGAGTAGATACATGCTTTTCTGTACCATGTAGTTTGATGTCTGCTTTTTCAAAAACTCTTTTAAAGCCAAACTCTGAGAAATCTTTCAGAGTGAAACAATTGACAAAATTCTAATCTTTCTTTTTGGAGTCTCTAGCCTTTAAGTCCAAACTTTTCAGAAGCATTCCTGATAATCAAGAAAGGAACACAAATTGAACTGCTTACAGCAGATTAAAAAAAATCTCTGTAGTAATCCTGTTTTCACTCAGCCATATTTTCTTTAAAATAGTGCATTGGCAGTAAAAACAATCATATGTCATCTCAGTTTAATGACAAACATGTTCTGAAAAGAAAATTGATGTTTGGAATCTTGTTCAGTCATTTTGCAGTTATGCACTTGTGGCAAGCCATTAAACTTTTCAAGTTAAAAAAAAAAAATTGCAAGCAAATTTTTGTTACCTGAAATGGTGTTAAATATACGCCTATGTCTTCAGCCAGTGTAACCACAATGCACCTTGAATGATGTCAATAAAACCACTGTCTTCTAGTTTTGTTCAAGACACAATGACCTATGCAGGTTCAACTTGAGACAATCATCTTTCTCAGTGACTCAGGATCATTTTGCCAAATCCAAAAGGCAAAAAAGTTCACGTTTTTAAGCCATGAGGGTTTAAAGTGATAGATTTGCACAGGGTTGGGAGGAAAAATTTAATCTGACTTCTTGTTTTGGATTAAGAAAACTGCTTCCAGACCCCTGAATCTGAGTGGAGGTTGGCCTCAGCTTGGTCTGTAATAGCAGGACTGCTCCTGGAATCTGTAGCTCTACAGGGATTATGAGAACATGGAATTTGGAGAAGGAAACTTTGGTTATGTCAGATAGTTTATTTTCCTGCAAGAGTTGAGTATTCCATAAACAGGCAATAGATCAGCCCTTACGTGTAAATCCTACCCAATTTACACAGTGGGGAGACCAAAACTATAGAAGTATTTTTTTAAAAAGCATATGAGTTGTTTATACCAAAGCTGAAAACTTTTTTATAAATTCTTGCACTATCCTATAGCATGTCATTGATAGATTCTAAGGATTTTAGTCAAAACCAGGTGTCATGAGAACATGGAAAAAATTATTAGGTCTTTCTGTAAAGTTGTTATTACTGTGGTCTAACTTTAGTTTTAGCTTTGGCTTGTTATGTCCCTTAACGAAATTGTACAGTACATCCTACTGCTTGGCAGGAGCTCATCAACTGATGATGCATCTTTCTCAGTTATTGTTTGCGTGATTGGAGGAAAGAGAGACAACAATTTGCAACTTTACTCACTGGGTCAACTCTTTTAACAGCCTCAGACGTTTAATAAACTGGCAGGAAAGCCTATGTATGATGCTCAAATTATCACCTGGCACCTGGCATATCACTGAGGTGTACAACACATTCAAACTCTGCCTTTCAGTGAAAAAAATCAAGAAAAGAGGTAACTTTGGAGTAATTATTTTTAGTTTTCCTGAGCCCTTTCTCCTGGCTCTGTTTAAAGCTCAATTTGTTAGGTTTTCCAGATGAAGTCCTTTTGTATTTTGGCAATTCTAACCACACGGTATTTGAAGACTGCCTTTATTTATAATGGATTTTCAGATGTTTGACAAGCTCCTTGGGCCTAGAGTGTAGTTTAAGCTTTGCTCATCATGTTCAGAGATCTGTCATACTAGCATGTGTGAGATAGTCTCAGAAGCACCAAGCTTGGAAGATGAGTCGAGGACAAGCAGAAGGAAATTATATTTTCCCACCTCGGTGTATCTGTTGTGGTATTTACCCCCTTTTTTTAATCTGACTTTTTATTTATTACTGTACCACTGATCTTGGACCAGATGCACTAAGTCCTGTGTATCTTGAGAGCAGCAGATGTGTGCAGACTGTTTGCACCCTGCATGTGTAATAAGTCCAGTTCTTCCAAGAACTATTAGATTTGCTGAACTATTGCTATGTGGATTACACACCTAGGAAATTATGAGAGGAATTGACCTAGTCCTAGTTCTTCTGAGGTATTAGAAAGAAAATCCTTCCACTGTAGGAAACTGACCTTCAACAAGAAGGAGTGCTTCTCCATTCAGGAGACTTATTCTGTGAGCTTTGGACAGAAGGGAAATTGAGGGACTGTGAGAAACTTTAGTATCTGAGAAAGAAACCTGTTCAGTGGTTAATAAGACTCTTCAGGCTCTATAATCTCCTGAGACAGCAAAGCGACTTCTGTGCCTTATTAGCACCTTTATGGTGTCCACCTTGTCAGTGTGACACCTGTGAACCACTGTACTGGCAAGCTACTGAGTGTGGGATTGGATCTCCAGCCTGTAAAGGTCTCAGATGATCTGTTTAGTTGAGGACCATGGACCTGGTGTAGGTACCCAGACTGATGGGGAAACGGGTGAGGTGCCATGTCAATTTCTTGCACAGAAATGAAGCACTAGGAGGTAGACAATGGTGCTAGAAATATAAAGGAAGGAAGAACCTTGTGTAGAAGAATGGAACAATGAAAAATTTAATTGCAAAGAAAACTCTGGATGTATGGAAGGTAAAAGGGTAGACAGAAGATAATGTAGACAGAAGATAATAGCTCTGTCTGACAAGAGGAGGTACTGAAGTCTGGACGGATTTCTTTGGTTTCCAGTTACTTAGATAGTTAGAATTAACTGGAAGTGTTCAGGAGTATTTTGTTCTGAAATAATGAAACATAAGGATTTTTTTTTTTTTAAATTGATAATGTATTAAAAGATGAGAAATCTGTAACAGTGAAAATCTCTGAGGCTGAAGAGAATATTATGTAATTTAATGGAACAAGACCATGATTACAGAAGAGATTGTGACTGGGATCTGGAACAAGTCGTTGGAACGTCAAGAATTAACTCCTGACAAAGGAGTTAGTTTGCCAAACCAACCAGTTCCACAGTTTTGAGTGAAGTGGAGAGCATAATTGAGAATCAAAACTCATTGCAATTAAAGATGCTTGAGCAATTTATAATTGGTGTACTACCAGAGCAGTGTCTGGGCCTTCAGACAGTGTGGAAAATAGTGCAAGCCACAAAGTGGAAGAAGATATGCACTAGATTACATCACTGTGAAACAGTTTGTAAGAAACAGCATACAGGAGATCAATGACAGCACCATTTGCTCTAGGGAATTCTTCATAAGAGCAATTCATCAGAAGATGAATGGACTATCACCCTGAAAGCAAGTAAGACATTTATTCATTTTAAATTGGATACTGGTGCACATGATGGCGTGTTGATTGAAATAATGTTATCCTCCTGACAAGAAACAGATAATAGAGAGTCAGGGGAGGCTTATGGGGTAAGATAATAGCAACTAAAGTTAACACAAGGGTAAATAAAATGGACAGAGAGAGTCTGTATTAACTTTATGGAGAAGAGTATTCATTATGGAATAAAAAACTTGTCAAGCTTTTGTTCTCATCAGGATGATACACTTACGGGAGAGGATGGGAGGACAATATACCTGAGGAGGGATTAGAGGACACCAGCAAGGGAACAAGTTGTCTTTGAGCATAACATGCATCAGAGGAGAGAGTCAGCCTTTAGTCCCTCTTCTTATTCAAATTCCATTCTTCCTAAGGAGGAGGTTAAAAGAGGAGCTGTGTGAGTTTATCAACCCAGGAACCACAACATGCATAGGAGAATGAACTTTGGATACACTCTTTTTTCATCTCCAGAGAAGAAAAGAGAGGCAGAATGTTTTGCATCCAGATAGACCAGAAGAATTGAATAAATACGAAATAACAAAAAAGAAGTCACAGTAGTTGTTAGGGGATCATTTTCAGGGAAGTTGTCCAACACCAGATATTTTCATATGTTGGATGTATCAGCAGAGTTCTGGGGAATATCTGTGGCAAAACGTAACACATGTTTTGTGCATTTTCCATTTCTTTTTGAGAAACCCCTTTCTTCAGGCTTCCATTTAGGTTGTGCGCAGCACTCCATTTGTTTAATCAGGAATTCAGCATGGGTTTACCAAGGGCAAATCCTGCCTGACAAACCTGCTGGCCTTCTATGAACTGGTGACAACATTAATAGATGAGGGGCGAGCAACTGATGACATTTACCTGGACCTGAGCAAAGCCTTCGACACTGTCCCACACCACATCCTGGTCTCCAAACTGGTGACACATGGGTTTGATGGGTGGACCACGAGATGGATAAAGAACTGGCTTGATGGCTGCACCCAAAGAGTAGCTGTCAATGGCTCCATGTCCCAGTGGAGGCCAGGGACAAGTGGAGTCCCTCAGGGCTCAGTCCTGGGACCAGTCTTGTTCAACATCTTTGTCGGGGACATGGACAACGGCATTGAGTGCACCCTCAGCAAGTTTGCTGATGACACCAAGCTGTGTGGTGCAGCAGACATGCTGGAGGGAAGGGATGGCATCCAGAGGGACCTTGACAGGCTGGAGAGGTGGGCACAAGCCAACCTCATGAGGTTAAACAAGACCAAGTGCAGGTCTTGGGTGGAGGCAATCCCAAGCACAACTACAGGCTGGGCAGTGACTGGCTAGAAGGCAGCCCTGAGGAGAGGGACTTGGGGGTGCTGGTGGACGAGAAGCTCAACATGAGCTGTCAATGTGCACTTGCAGCCCAAAAAGCCAACCAGATCCTGGGCTGCATCAAGAGAAGTGTGGCCAGCAGGTCAAGGGAGGTGATTCTCCCCCTCTACTCAGCTCTGGTGAGACCCCACCTAGAGTACTGTGTCCAGTTCTGGAGCCCCTATTACAAGAGGGATATGGACATGCTGGAAGGTGTCCAGAGAAGGGCCATGAGGATGATCAGAGGGCTGGAGCACCTCTCCTATGAGGACAGACTGAAAGAGTTGGGGCTGTTCATTCTGGAGAAGAGAAGGCTCCAAGGTGACCTTATTGTGGCCTTCCAGTATCTGAAGGGGGCCTACAAGAAAGCTGGGGAGGGACTTTTTAGGATATCAGGTAGTGATTGGACTAGGGGGAATGGAATAAAGCTGGAAGTGGGGAGATTCAGGCTGGACGTGAGGAAGAAGTTCTTCCCCATGAGAGTGGTGAGAGCCTGGAATGGGTTGTCCAGGGAGGTGGTTGAAGCCCCACCCCTGGAGGTGTTTAAGGCCAGGCTGGATGAGGCTCTGTCCAGCCTCATCTAATGTGAGGTGTCCCTGCCCATGGCAGGGGGGTTGCAATTAGATGATCCTTGTGGTCCCTTCCAACCCTGACTGATTCTGTGATTCTATGATTCTATGAATTGCAAAAAAAAAAGAAAAGGAAAGAAAGAAAAAAAGAAATTGATAGTACAGAAGGAATTTGGGTGCCACAGATGATATTTTGGTCTGGGAAAATGGTAAAAGAAACTGAAATGTCAGAAGAGAATGACTGGAATCTTTGATCCTCCTGGAACAGAACCAAAATTGCTGGGTTAGTGTGATGCCATCAAAATGTAAATTTTCTGTAGGATAAATAACAAACCTGAGAGAGAATGTAATTTGGCAAGACATGTAGGTAACAGTGAACCCGCTGCAGGTGACAAAGAAATAGTAGATTTCTTGGAATGATGGATTGCATTAAGACAATTGTACCTTACACTGTTACCTGAATAAATAAACAGAAAGTGCTCTTGTACAATGACATTGTCTGACCTTAATAAAAAGTCTAAGAAGTAAAAGGAATTAATTTGAGAGCATGGTATGCAGAAAACTATATTGTCCAGAGGTGTCTCTAAGAAAGATCTTGGTGTAATCTTCTTGCAGAAGAGTCATCACAACTAGAGACACGTGGTTTATGCATAGTAAATGCTAACAGGAAATGAGAGTTAATAAGCTTAGATAGGGAAGGAGGCTGTGGCATGGCTGTTAAAGACTTCATGTCTTAGTTGTGGGAGGCCTTAGTTATTACTATTTTATTAGCTGAAATTGACTGCAAACCACTTATTGCTGTTACTGAAAATGGCCTTGCAAACACTCCAGAGAATTTGCAGCTTACTTTTTTTAAACTACAAATGGATGATTTGTAAATTGAATCTGAACCTGGAAAAGATTTGGAGATGCAGACACACTCTGTAAAGCATTTGACAGAGGTGATGAAGTCCAACATTAGTATGTTATGCTAATAAAAATAAACTTTGTGTTATGGGCTAGGGACCATGAGTTTCATGCTGTATCTTAGGATGCGGCTCTGCACAAAGTAATTCAGATTAAAATGACAGTGGCAAAACCAGCACATTCCTCATCACTATTATCAGGGTAAGGAGAACTATTACCACTTCATGATAATTCTGTTTCAAGAATCATGACTCCTAAATTCTTATTCAAAAGTATGTGAAATGTAGTCATGGAGGTCAATAGGGATTCTTGGAGGATTCTCAAGGAAAAAGGAGGGCTATTTTTGACTTAAAATGGACATTAATATCAAAAAGGCTCTTAAGCTTTGTGGCATATGCCAGAAATAAATATCAGTGTACGGGAAAGTATTGTGTTGATGGTACAGATAAAAAAACATCTGGGAAAAAAAAAAACAAACAAGAACTTTATGAATTATGTACTTACTGTTATTCTGACTACTCTGGGAAAATTTTGTTAAGAGTTACAGGTAAAAAATGGATGGTAGACATTAAAGACCTTCTCTGGCTTAATACACTTTACTTGACAGCAACAGAGGAGAATTAGGCACGTGTGTATCTAAGAAGTATTCAGTGCAATATTGGCTTAACCAGCTATGTGCTAGTCCCACTGAGCTTCTGTTCAGTAGATGGGTGAAAGGTGGCATGTGAAACAGGAAAGTAATCCAGTGTGTTTAGACAATAGATCTCTAGGTTATTAACTAGCCAGGAGAAGCAGCCATGCTGTCGTCTAACAGGACCAGGTCTGGGTCTGATCTCCCAAAGGAAGTGAGACACCACCTTGGACACTGTTGCACTATTTAGTTATCATTGTGACTTCATGTGTTTGCATTAATAAAGTTTTTAATTATAGCTGTCATTACGTTCTGCCCTGGAATGGAACGTGTGGTATTTGGGGCTGTGTCTTCAAAGGCTGAGCAGCTTGGCAGGGCACTGTGAGGCTCTTGTTGCACTATATAGACAGCTGGACGCAGACAGTGGATTATTCCCAACACCTTTGCTGCTGTGTGGCACTGAAGACCACAGGGGGAAGAGGTACTGAGAGCCAGAAGACAGCCCAGAGGCAACTTGCCCTCCACCTATGATTGATTGACTAAGACCCTGTGGGAGAGAGGCCATTTGCTCCTGCTAGCAGAGGAGATGCCAACCCACCCAGAGAGAGGGATTCTGAGAAGGCTCTGAAAGAAGAACCTCAAGGAATGTCACTCCTCCTGCTGATGGTCATTCCTGTGGGAAACACCGCCTGCCTCCTAAGGAGGTGGTGAGTTTAAACAACTGTGATATGAGGCAGAAAAGCTCCTTCTGCCCATTTTCAGGGCTGCAAAGTGTTTGGTCCATGGACAGGAGAAATTGTATTAATGTGAAACAGGCTGACAGGTACTTCAGGTGAGATATTTTTCTGGTATGTACAATTTAACTCTGGCAGGTTGAGATGATGTGACTTGGTTCCAAGCCTAATAAACTAACAGAACTTGTATTTCCTATGAATGTGCTCATTCATTTCAATGGCAATGTGTGTACATGTGTTTGTGTGTGTGTGTGCATGTAGAGAGAAGGGAATCACCCTTCTCCCTTCTCCTCGTGTCCTATATCATGCAGCGTGTCAATGTATCTAGTCTATCAACTCCTTCATAAGGAATCTGAAATAAAGAGTCCAATGAAACGTTAACAGATTCATAGCTTGTAATTCTCTTTTGGCCACATTTTGTTTGTCAGGGAGAGCACAAGAATGAGGCCACACATAATTTAACACCTTTGCCTATTTAGAGTTTGTTAGTTTAACTTTTTCTGAGATTGTTTTTTTTTAAATGTTTGTCTGAATTTAGTGGTTGTGAAGGAAAATGACTGCCCTAAAGACTGTAGTTTTCCTTGCAGAATGGGCACAGGATGAACTCCAGCAGAGCAAGTTTCCCCATATTACCACCCTGATTTGACCTTGAATGACCTTTTGCAAGGCACCCCCCCGCCCTCAGCCTTTGCATCTTTCCAGTTCTTGGCCTGTTTGCTAAGACTGTCAGCCAGTGTGTGCCAAATGTGGTGGTACTTGTGGGATATGTCCATATCAGAGCCTGACTGCTTTCACATAGACATAGTGTTGTAATAACCTTTCCAATAATAAGCAGATTGCTGAGCAGAGCTAATGAGATGGAGATCTCAGGGTGAGCATTTCAACACCTGCAGCCATAGAAGTGCCACCTTTCCCAAGGGCTCTATTATTACAGTCGTGCTTAGGCTCTAATACTTGCTGGGCCTTGTACAAACCCAGAGAAAGACAGTGAAAAATGTGGGAGGAGAAACAACTTAAAGCCACAACTCCTCCTACCAGATCTCTTTAATAAAGGAGCAGAAGTATAGGGAATAAACTAATTTTCCCTACTACAGTTAAGCGGATAAAAGCACTTGGCTATTCTGGTGTCTTGGCTAGCACAGTGCACTGATCATGATGTGTTTTGAAGGTAAATGGTAAGAATCTGTGCTTACCTCCAACAAGTAGGTAACAATTCAGGAAGCAACTTTTTACTTTGCTCCACCCTTACATTTTGATGTGTTTTGGATGTTTTAAAAACCAAGGTCCCACTCCTGAATTAGTTTCAGCAAAGACTTACTAAAGAACGCCCCATGAGTTTTCCTAACAAGGATTGTCCAGTACAGTCACAATGTCTTGAAATCTGGTGCTGTCATCACCATAGGGACTGCTGTACTGGCTACTGCAAAAGTTTTGTGTTCACTTCTGCTGCACTCAAGTTGAATGTGCTCTAATCCAAAAGCCAGATGGTCTTGCAGGGCTGGTGGTGCCCTCCATCTTATACAGTAAGCCCTGCTAAATGGGTAGTGCCATGACAAGAAAGATACCAGGACCTGATATGAAGCCAGCTCCTGTGCATTGGTGTGCTGATTGATTTGCTTGGAACAGCACATGCTATTCAGATCCTGTGCAGGGAAGGAAGTTGGGGAGCTGTAACAGATGATTACACAGGTCACATCATGGTCCACACTAGGACCCTCATCCTTGATGTATGAGAGAAAAACCCTTCAGGAGAGCATGGCCTTTATTTCTCCACAACTCTGAATTATGACTGTAACAGTGTTTAGATGAACTCATGGTTTAATAGAACATTCAATTTTTCCCAGTAAGATGTGACCAAAATTTGAATCTGGATTTTGATTTCAGTGCCTGGAAGCATAACTGAGTTTGTTTTTTCCAGGTGTTTGTTTGGGGCTGTGAGTAAAACTGAGACATTTAGAATCCATTCATCAACTGCCTGCAAAATTCTGTCTCTTTAGATCCAGAAGGTTTGTTTGGTCCATCTTTGTAGAAAACTACTCTCTTGCATTTAATTTTTTTTCACATGGTACTGAAGTTAGCAATGGCTAGTGAAGAAATTGCTATTATTATTCATTAACTCTGGTATCTCAGAGGAACTATATGTTCTGAACAGAGGGAAAAGTATACTGTTGGTTTTTAATACTGAGCCATTGTTATCGACTGTTTCTTTGTTTTTTTTTTTTTCGTTTCAAAGAAAAGAAATGAAACCTAAATGTTGGGAGAGTTGATTTCCTCTAGGTGCCACAGTGTCTTCAGAAAGTTTTAGTCCAGAAGACCATAGTTATATCAGCTAGAACTTGTTTTAAAGGATATCTGTAAAAAATTCGTGGTAAGATTCTTGCATCTCAGGTCACAGGAGAGTGTGACTATTAACAAGTTCCAGCTGCTTTATGGAGTTTCACCAGCCATTTGTGGGTTATTTTTGTTTTGGAAGTATATTAAGCCTTTAAATATTTTCCTTTTTTCTTTTATTTTTTTCCTTTTTTTTTTTTTTTAAGTTCACATTAAATACTCCCTTTGTGTCCATGCTGAGGAAGTCTTTAATTACATTGGTTAAAAAAAAAAAAAGAAGAAATAGTTCTGATTGTGCTCTCAGTTGGTCTATGATTGCGCCATCTCCTCTAGTCATGTTTTTTGTATTTATTTTCTCGGCAAGGTGCCTGTTTTAACATGGCAGACAATGATCTAAAAATGTGTGTGTTATGTTTTATTATGCACAAGCTGTGTAATATGGATGGACAACTTGCCTGGGCTGGCTAAGCCATGCTGTGGTCAGGGCTGAGGAGAGCAGCTCCAGTCAACATCTAACTCTTCCATCCCAGATTCCAGTTGAAGTTTACAGCAGCCTCAGTGATGGGGCAAGGCAGCGCTGTTCCGGCAGTACCCAAGTTCAAGGAGGTCCAGTTTTGGCTCCTGGCGGTCTCAGCCTGCTCCTTTCACTGGAACCAGTCCCAGCAGCTTGATGCCACTTAAGAACTGCCTTATTCCCTGCTCTGAGCTGCTTTGCTCATCTGCCAGATCTGGGGCTCACTGCTGGCCAGTCTGTTCTGCTTCAATTACTGTTATTTCAGAACAGGAAAAAGCCGAATGAGAAAAACAAATATAACGATTCTGTTTTTCTCTTCAAATTTAGGGGTCTAAAATTTTGGCCTGAAAATCTTTGTTTGGAAATTTGGGCCCAGATCATAAAGAGAGCAAACACAGTGACTTACTGTAATATCTGTGTGTGAATTTACATGAGAGTAGGTAAAGAGATTTCTTCATTTAAAGTTGCAGTATTCGGAAAATGGGAGTCTGCTTGAGCATGCATGCCATGAAGAAACTACAAGAATGACCCTTTGCTGAATGATTATTAACAGCAACAAAAGTGTATAAATTTTTTATTGCATAATTGGTGTTTGCCACAACTTTGTTCCATCCTACATGCGTATATAGCCCCCTAAATGTATCTATCTATCTGTATCACATACATGTCAGTGTGTACTTACAGTATGTGTGTGTATGCATCTCATCTCTATCTCTATCTCTATCTCTGTCTGTCTCTGTCTCTATCTCTATCTCTATCTCTATCTCTATCTCTATCTCTATCTCTCTATCTCTATCTCTCTATCTCTATCTCTCTATCTCTATCTCTATCTCTATCTCTATCTCTATCTCTATCTCTATCTCTATCTCTATCTCTATCTCTATCTCTATCTCTGTCTGTCTCTGTCTCTATCTCTATCTCTATCTCTATCTCTATCTCTATCTCTATCTCTATCTCTATCTCTATCTCTATCTCTATCTCTATCTCTATCTCTATCTTTATCTCTCTCTCTTTCTCTATCTCTATCTCTATCTCTATCTCTGTTGTTCTATCTCTATCTCTATCTCTATCTCTATCTCTATCTCTATCTCTGTCTGTCTCTGTCTCTCTCTCTCTCTATCTCTATCTCTATCTCTTTCTCTATCTCTATCTCTGTCTCTATCTCTATCTCTATCTCTATCTCTATCTCTATCTCTATCTCTGTCTGTCTCTTTCTCTGTCTCTATCTCTGTCTCTATCTCTATCTCTCTCTATCTCTATCTCTATCTCTATCTCTATCTCTATCTCTATCTCTATCTCTATCTCTATCTCTATCTTTATCTCTCTCTCTTTCTCTATCTCTATCTCTATCTCTATCTCTATCATCTCTGTTGTTCTATGTTTAAGGATGTTGTTAGATCATGTAGAAGAAAAATTAGAGAGGCAAAAGCACAGTTAGAAATTAAACTGGCCGCTTCCGTGAAGGATAACAAAAAACATTTTTATAAATATATTAATGCTAAAAAGAGGGGCAAGAGGAGCCTCCACTCTTTATTGGCAATGGAGGGTAACATTGTGACTAAGGATGAGGAGAAGGCTGAGATTCTAAATACCTTCTTTGCCTCCATTTTCAACAGTAAGGCAGGAGGACTTCAGGATAACTGGCCTCCTGAGCTGATTGATGGGGTCAAGGAGCAGTGTTGTACTCCTGAAATCCATGTGGAATTAGTTCGAGACTTGTTGAGTCACTTGGATATTCACAAGTCTGTGGGACCTGATGGGATTCATCCTAGGGTGCTGAAAGAGCTGACAGATGAGCTGGCCAAGCCTCTCTCCATCATTTTCCACCAGTCCTGGCTCACTGGAGAGGTCCCAGAAGACTGGAAACTGGCCAATGTGATGCCCATCCACAAGAAGGGACGGACAGAAGAACCTGGGAACTCCAGGCCTGTCAGCTTGACCTCAGTGCCAGGGAAAATCATGGAGCAGATTGTCTTGGGGGCAATCACTGCACACCTGAAGGATGGCCAAGGAATCAGGCCCAGCCAACATGAATTTAGGAAGGGCAGGTCCTGCCTCACCAACCTGATCTCCTTCTATGATCAGGTGACCCGCCTGGTGGACGTAGGAAAGGCTGTTGATGTAGTCTACCTGGACTTCAGCAAGGCCTTTGACACTGTCCCCCACAGCAAACTCTTGGCCAAGCTGTCAGCCTGTGGCTTGGACAGCAGCACTCTGTGCTGGGTTAGGAACTGGCTGGAGGGCCGAGCCCAGAGAGTGGTGGTGAATGGTGCCACATGCCAGCTGGCAGCCTGTCACTAGTGGTGTCCCCCAGGGATCAGTGCTGGGCCCCATCCTGTTCAATATCTTTATTGATGATCTGGATGAGGGGATTGAGTCCATCATCAGTAAATTTGCAGATGACACCAAGCTGGGAGCAGATGTTGATCTGCTAGAAGGTAAAAGGGCTCTACAGAGGGACCTTGACCGTCTAGACAGATGGGCAGAGTCCAACATGATGGCATTCAACAAATCCAAGTGCTGGGTGCTGCACTTTGGCCACAACAACCCCATGCAGAGCTACAGGCTGGGGTCAGAGTGGCTGGAGAGCAGCCAGCCAGAGAGGGACCTGGGGGTACTGGTTGACAGCCGCCTGAACATGAGCCAGCAGTGTGCCCAGGTGGCCAAGAGAGCCAATGGCTTCCTGGCCTGCATCAGGCATGGTGTGGCCAGCAGGAGCAGGGAGGTCATTGTACCCCTGTACACAGCACTGGTTAGGCCACACCTTGAGTACTGTGTCCAGTTCTGGGCCCCTCAGTTTAGGAAAGATGTTGAATTGCTGGAGCATGTCCAGAGAAGGGCAACGAGGCTGGTGAGAGGCCTTGAGCACAAGCCCTATGAGGGGAGGCTGAGGGAGCTGGGACTGTTTAGCCTGGAGAAGAGGAGACTCAGGGGTGACCTCATTGCTGTCTACAACTACCTGAAGGGAGGCTGTAGCCAGGAGGGGGTTGGTCTCTTCTCCCAGGCAACCAGCACCAGAACAAGAGGACACAGTCTCAAGCTGCACCAGGGGAGGTTTAGGCTGGAGGTGAGGAGAAAGTTCTTCACAGAGAGAGTGGTTGGCCATTGGAATGTGCTGCCCAGGGAGGTGGTGGAGTCACCATCCCTGGAGATGTTCAAGAGGGGATTGGACGTGGCACTTGGTGCCATGGTTTAGATAGGCATGAGGTGTAGGGTGACAGGTTGGACTCGATGATCTTTGAGGTCTCTTCCAGCCTTCTTGATTCTATGATTCTATGATCTCTATCTCTCTATCTCTATCTCTATATTATATACATGCATATATAGATACATAATGATGGGGATCATCATTCTAGGTAAAGAAAATGAACACAGAAGAAAAATAATATTTTAGTCAGTATCTACTCAGGAAATCTGGGGCATTGCCATGACAATTCAGAAAATGGTTGTTTAATACCTTTTGTATTCTTATAAACACCTACTCGTTTACTGCAGCAGCACCAAAAACTTATTAGGAATTCTTGTTCAGGCCAAATATATGTAGAAAACTTAGAACAATCCTTCTTCTTCTGTATAATTTGTGTTTTCTTAGCAGAAATGTAAACTCATACACATAAATAAGTTCTAACTACCATAAAATTCTGCGTGTCTATAAAGTTTGATATAAATTACGAAATGCACCTGGAACTTTGTAGCTCTTATGTAAAATTAATAATGAATATTTTCTTGCCAACATCAATATGTTTATATTATGGTCATGGGACTCCCTCTGATGCCTAAATTATTTAACACATTAATTTTTTATCTCTGCTCAAACCTACTACACAAAGTTGTTGAGCTTTATATCAAAGGTGGTGGTTCAAATCAAACTGATACTGCATCTTAATTAAAATAACATTAGGATACATCTAACAGTCTTTACTTAGGCAAAATATACTGGAGTAGCCAAAACTTTGTTTTTCTCTCCTTTCTCCTTTGCCAGGTGCTGCAAGACTGGAGTTAGGGAAGTGACACATGCAAATGTTGCCTCACTCCATGCTTTGTGTTTTTATTTGATACTTTTAGATTGCACTGCCTAAGGCTATGCCAGAGAAGAAAAGGTCAGGGTTGAGTCAAAGGCCAGATCCTCAGCACCACGCTCATCATACTGTGAAATACATGTGAAGGTGGCTGTGAAGATTCTGAGCCAGAGGACAGTCATCTCCTCTGCCTCCTGAAGCATGCTCTTCCATCATGTGTGGTATGTGAGTGAAAGGGTAAGCCCAAATTTCCTTGTGGAGCCATGAGCTGGCATCTGGTAATTTCCCAATGAAACAGTAATTTTGGAAAACCCTGAGACCAAAACACTACCTTTTCCCCAGGATAGCCTCTGTCATGACAAATGAGGGGCCTGGGAGATCTAAAAATTGATCTTACAATACTTTCAAGTTGTATTGACCTACAGTTACTTGAAATACCTGTGTTTGAGTGATACTGGCTCTTTTACATCATTGTGAATGTGCTTTTCTCATTCCACTGGTGATTGTGGCACAGGAGAAGAGCTGAGCAGCTGCAGAAAGGCCAGATGTCCTGTCCAACGCTTCCCCATCACAGCTGTGAAGTGAGATTTTAGCCATGTGATTGAACTGCCACTGTTTAAGACAGTTAATTATCAGCAACTGACCACTGAATAGGCCAAGAGACTCTAGTATTCAAATATTTTATTATTTATGTATTTATTAAGACATTCCAGAATCAGTGTGAAACCTCTGTCCTGTTACTAATTGTTTATTAGGCTATATGGCAGCATGCTGCTTGCTGTCAAAACTCGATCCACTTCCAACTCTTCCATATAATCACTCTGTAGGCAGTAGTCTTCCTTCCTTGGGAGGATAAACTGGTGTGCAGACACTGAGTTTCTTGTTCTCTTTTGACAGAAACAGCTTCTTCTTCTATGAACCATTCTGTGTTCCCTTTGTTGTGAAAGAGAGGAAAGGCTTTTCCTCTTGTCCCGTCTTTAGGGATATACACCAACCTTATATGGGGCATCCTTTTATTTATTTAGTTCTCATATTAAGCAGGATGCTCCCAAATTAATTCACTTCTTGATCTCCTGTGAACGTGTTCTGGAGGGCACAACCACAGCCTGAGGTTATATTTGCCATGAAAGAACTCTGCTCAACACATTTCCCTGTATTGTGTTCTTTCTGCCAGGTCAATTCTCCTTGAGACGAGAAGATTCAGACAATGCATTTTTTATTCTGCGTGAGATGTGCAGGTGCTAGCAAGACCTCTGCTTACCACCAGCATATTTCCTCTGTTTCCCAAAATACTGAGACCAGACCTTATTACCCTGCTTTATATTCTCTCTGAATCAGCCTCCTGAGAAGATTTTGGGGCTCCATGAAACTATATTCTGTTGTGCATTTGCCTGGGAGATACATGTCTTTGGTTTTACATTCTCTGATTTCTTCAGTAATAGGCTATCCTGTACCTGCAAGATCTTTCTCTCAGAAAGTGTCTTTTCTAGACATGTTTCCAGATAAATGCAACTCCTTGCTAAAGATGTTTTATTTGATTTGGAATTCCTTTTCTGAATTCCATAGATTAGAGTAGCTTTTAAACTCTGCATGCCATACACCTGATGGTGAGTAGCCAATGTGTTTGTAACTACTTGATCATGTGAATGTTATTCCATGAAAAAAGAAAGAACCTTAGATATAGCTAAGTTTCTGCCTTCCTAAGCCATTCCCCACAGGTACACCTAACTCATTTTATAGACCTCCATTTATGAAGTGGATTTCCTTATGGGTCTGTTCTGGGTCCAGTGCTACTTAACATTTGTCAGCTATATGGACAGTGGCATCAAGTGCACCCTCAACAAGTTTGCTGATGACACCAAGCTGTGAGGGAAGGGATATCATCCAGAAGGATCTTGGAATCATAGAATTACAGAATCAGTCAGGCTTGGAAGGGACCACAAGGATCATCTAGTTCCAAACCCCTAGAGTGAGGGACACCTCACACTAGATCAGGCTGGCCAGAGCCTCATCCAGCCTGGCCTTAAACACCTCCAGGGATGGGGCCTCAACCACCTCCCTGGGCAATGCATTCCAGGGTCTCACCACTCTCATGGGGAAGAACTTCTTCCTTATGTCCAGTCTGAATCTTCCCACTTCCAGCTTTGTTCCACTCCTCCTAGTCCTATCACCACCTGATATCCTAAAAAGTCCCTCCCCAGCTTTCTTGTAGGCCCCCTTCAGATGCTGAAAGGCCACAATAAGGTCACCTTGGAGCCTTCTCTTCTCCAGAATGAACAGCCCCAACTCTTTCAGTCTGTCCTCATAGGAGAGGTGCTCCAGCCTTCTGATCATTCTTGTGGCCCTTCTCTGGACACCTTCCAGCACCTCCATATCCCTCTTGTAATAGGGGCTCCAGAACTGGACACAGTACTCCAGGTGGGGTCTCACCAGAGCTGAGTAGAGGGGGAGAATCACCTCCCTCGACTTGCTGGCCACACTTCTCTTGATGCAGCCCAGGATCTGGTTGGCTTTCTGGGTTGGAAGTGTACACTGACAGCTCATGTTGAGCTTCTCATCCTCCAGCAGCCCTCTCCTCAGGGCTGCTTTCCAGCCAGTCACTGCTCAGCAGTAGCTTGATTGGTTTGAAAGGTGGGACAGTGCAAATTTCATGAGGCTCAACAAAGTCAAAGTGCAAGGTCCTGCATCTGGGTTGGGCCAGTCCCAGGTACGAATACAGGCTGGGTGCAGAGCGGGTTGAGAGTAGCCTTGAAGAAAGAGACTTGGGGGTGTGCGCTCATACAGCCTGGAAGACAGATTATATCCTAGGCTGTATCAAAAGGAGTGCGTCCAGCAGGTCAAGAGATGTGATTCTTTCCCTTTGCTCTTGTTGAGAGCCTAACTTGAATTCTATGTCCAGTTCTGGTGTCCCCATCAGAAGAAGGGCATAGAGCTGTTGGAGTGAGTCCAGAGGAGGGCCACAAAAATGATCGAAGGGCTGATACACCTTTGCTGTGAGGATGGGCTGAGGGAGTTGGAGAGTAGAAGACTCTGGGGAGACCTATATATGTGCCTTCCAATACCTGAAGTGAGCCTGTAGGCTGGAGAGGGACTTTTCATAAGAGCATCTAAAGATAGGACTAGGGGGAATGGTTTTAAGCTGAGGGAAAGTAGGTTTAGACCAGATCTCAGGAAGAAGTTCTTCAGCATGAGGGTGGCAAGACTCTGGAATAGGTTGCTCATAGAAATTGTAGATGTCCTCTCCCTGGTGGTGTTCAAGTCCACATTGGATTAGGCCTTGAGCAAACAAATCTGGTTGAGAGGCAATCCTGCCAATGGCAGAGAAGCTGAAGCAGGTCCCTTCCAATCTAAGGCATTCTATGGTCTTAAATCTTCACAATATTTCTGGATCTGTGGCATTAGAACAGATTTTAACATCTAGCATAAACTTCTCTTGCTGTAATCAAAGCTTACTGGATTCAACCTATTTGTCATCGATGTGTAGACCAGCACATCCTCTTCCTCCTTCCTATACTCTTTTCTGAGGAAGACCATTCCAGCATGGGCATCCTTATAGTCAGCACACCCAGGAGCTGATCTGAAAACTCCTGTCACAACTGAACGTAGTTGCTACTGATGGAGGCGCTTTGCACATCTCCTGTGGATGAACAGTGATTCTGTATATCCAAGAACAGTTCTTCACTGATGGCAAGAGCCAAAGCGCACTGAAATCAGTAGCAAGCTTAAGCTTTTACTGATTTAAGAGACCTAAAAAAAGAGAAGACTCATATTAACATTGCCCTCTAACAGATGCTACAGAAAACACTATATTAGAATCACATCTGGCTTGGCAATACTGGAAAGAACTATTACGAGATCCTATATAACCCCCAGAATATCTGTGAATATTTATGACTGAAAAGTTAGTGCAGGCTCTGAGCAAGCTCACTGAAAGAGAGCTGTCTGCCTGCAGGGAAGGATGAGTGAGTCTCTCTCAAGCTCATCCTTCTCTGGTTACTGGCCCAGACACCTCCCCTTCTCAGAGCTGCTAATCCTGGTCTCTGCTGTTGTGTGAAAATTGCATTAGAAAAGGGCTTTCTTTAGTTCCAGGCAGTTTTTTTTTCACATCTCCAATGGCCAAAACAACATGGATCTTTTCTCACAAAATACACTACCCATGATTTCTGACTTGTGTCAAGTTCCTTCTCATATGAATAGCAAAGTAAGAACTCACCCTTCTTTTGCTTAAAATAGCATACATGTAAAATATTTTGTAATCCTCTGTAATTAGGGCATAGAGCAGGGCTTGAGTTGCTTCTCAGTGAAATCATAATCACAAATACTTCATGTATTACATTATTCATTGTGAGAGCTCTTGCTAATTCCTTGTCTCTGTGGAATGGACATGTGTTTTGGCTCTATCACCTAAAACATTTTCTTGATTCTTGTTGTCCTGTGTCTTGTAAATTGAGTATTTAAGTTTTAAGAGTAGCATGTTTATTTATACATGTTGCTGCTATTCCAAACTGTCTGCTAAACTAATCCCATGTTAAAATGATATCAAGTCAGCTATTTTAGATTACAAAGCTAAAACAATAGCTCAGTCAGACACTTCAAACATCTGTTTTACTTTTCCTGAATAGGTATGCAATGTTTCTTACATTCTTCCTCTGCAAAAGTGCCACCAATTAGCTATTCTTTCCTTTCCCTTCCTTTTTCTCTTGTGACTTAAATTTTTGTTTTCTCATTTCTATTGCTGATTACTTTTGAAATGCTGGCTTTTTTATGTGTTTTTTGTTTTTTTTTTTCCTCAGGAATACATTTAAAAATGGATAAAAACTTCATGCTTATTACTTGTGAATATGTTATCATACTCTATCATTCAAATTTGGACCAGAGTTAATTCCAATGTGGGAAATGCCAAAATAATACATTCTTGGAGATGAGATCTTAGACAGATATGGAAACCCAAAGTAGGCTTTGATTTATTTACACTCTACAGGAAATGAAACATTACCATCAATGTGGTACATAGAGATTTTAACTGAAGAGAACTTTATGTCCAGCTTTACCTGCTGCTTTGATTTAAAGTGGTTTCACATCATCTAATTTTTTTTCATAAGCTCTCACATGTCTAAGGTTTGGCTTTTTTAAAGGGATTGTATAAATTTTCATTTTGTGCACAAACTCCCTTCTAATTTAGTGTGTTTGCAGAACACTTTAAAATGACATCAGGTTAGGGTTCCTCCAACCTCCCGGAGTCAGAAATGTGGAACAGTTCCCCTTGTGCCTGCAAGCAGGATTTATCTCACCACTTTTTAATAAACTCTTTGGATTGGCATTCTCAGAGGATGACTCTTTTTCAGACAATGACCCTTTTTCAAACAAGGTAACCTTCAAGCTCACTCTGATTTGTTTTAATTTCCTTGATCCACTTGAATTGGCAGCTATTTTATAAAGGTGGAGAAGAAGCCTTCTGAAGTAGGTTGACTTCATCTTGGTTGTAGATATAATTTTACATCAACCATTTGAAGATAATCACCTGAGGAACTTTTAGGGTTCTACCTGCCCCAGAAACATGACTGTGCATCATGGGGAGGTGGGAAGAGTTATTTCTTCCTTCATACTAAAGATAAACTAAAGG
This sequence comes from Indicator indicator, assembly GCF_027791375.1. Taxonomy (NCBI): domain Eukaryota; kingdom Metazoa; phylum Chordata; class Aves; order Piciformes; family Indicatoridae; genus Indicator; species Indicator indicator. The sequence goes on from NC_072010.1 coordinate 74,271,728, forward strand.
ATAGAGAAATTATATAAAGTGAATCTGAATTCAGTCAGATCAATCGGTCTGTAACATGGGGAGTCTGTGATGTTGGCAAGAAATGAAGCTGGTCCAGCTTGCCCCCTTGATCTTGGGGAAGCTGCATCTGAGTACTGGGCACAACTGTTCAGCATCACTCCTGACAGTATATTCCTCCTGCCACTGAGCACTGTCACCCTGTGGGTGCTTGTGGGTGCATATTCCCCTTGCCTTTTTAGTAGGTTTTTTATCTCCTGTGCCCAAATTCTCATGCTGCATTGAACAGTGGCATGTGGTCTTTCACATTTCATAAGATATGCATGAAGGCCTTAATTCTGCAGGGTCACTAAACTGGTCTTATCAAGAACATATGGCTGAAGCCTGGAACCCAGAAATAGCTGCAGCATTCACACAAGCTTCTACAGAAGATGTGAAAACATGCCTTACCTCCTCAAATACAGGCCAGAAAAGAGGTCCCGCTCTCACCTGGAGCCTGGGACTACATATCTTTCCTACCAAGTGTATCTACCTCCTGTGGTAGTGCTCAGCAGCTACCCTGCAGCTGCCTCCAATCTGAATTCAGATATGTTGGCTCTTAGATTTGGTGGTATTAGTCAGAAGACGGTATCAAGATCATTATTTTTTTCTTTAATGAAGTCCAAACTCTATCAAAATCTTTAGAGTGAGCTTTTTACATCAGCGAGCTTTGTTTAAATTAGGATGTTAAGACTGTGTATTTCCCACACAACTTTTGTCATCTGGTGGAAGGAGGAGGGCTCTGAGTAAAGTCAGTGAGAGGGAGAATACCTCCACAAGGAAGTTCGGTTAGTCTCAAGTGATGGATTTGATGTCTTCGTGTCTCAGGTGCAAAAAGCTGGCAATTCTTCTAGCATGGTGGTTGTTGTCTTTCAGGGTCTGGCAGGAATGGCTGCCCATCATGACAGACAAAACTGCCAGACACATGGATTTTTCTGCCTCTTTCATTTCAGAGCTTCTGTATGAAGGAGTGACTTGAGCAAGTCAGTGATGGCCCCATCCTTCCAGACCTACATGCACCCCACTGGTTGCAGTTCCTGCAAGCAGAAGGGCTAATTAGTGCCATGCAGAGCTGCCACCAAAGTCACAGAGACAGTGCCACCTTAGAGCCAGATGGTGTCAGACCACTTAGTTAAAAGAATGTGACACTGAGGGTACATATGGGATCAGCAGGAGTCTGCCTGTGTAACATTAATGAATTTCCTAGTGGCCACGGAGCATCTACAGCCTGAATAAAACTGTTGTCAGTTACACCAGCACTCCAACCTTTTTCAGGCTATGTGTCTCCTAACATCTTCTGTCTTTCCTGCATTGATCCTCAAACCTCTACTTAGATCTGTCCTTTGGGGTTTGGAATCACTGCCTCAGCCTTCTCTGCTGTGGACAGCTGCATCTGGGCTGGACACTCTGTAGGTGATGGAAACAAGTACTTCTAGGATGTGGTTCACTTGATTTCTGCTTTTGGAGGAAGTAAGCTGAGTTATATAAGTGCCCATTTTCTTTTCATTTGCTTTAGTGGGAACTCAGGGTAGCTAACTCTGACACAGACATCTTCAGAAGATGATTATACTATTTCAACACCCTGAGTTTGAAAAATACTGCACAACTACTGCATAATGATTTTTTTTTGAGTGTGTGTGTAGGATTATAAAACCATGTGGCAAGTTAAAGTGTGTAGTATTTTGTATACCTAGCACACTTTCTGATTGGGTTGTTTTCTACTTTTTTTTTCCTTATCCTTGGAGTGTGTAGTCATGTCCAGTCCTTGATGAGAAATATGCAACCAGATCATCGTGTTAAGAGTTTGTCAAGCTTTTCACAAGAGGCATACTTCAGCAAGCCTGCCATGCCCTGTTCTATTGACCTTCTCTGGTCATCAGAAAAAGAGCAAATATGAAATATCAGAGGTTATCTCCTCAGCTTGTGCTGACTCTTGCTCGAGAGAAAGGTATTCACCTAGATCTATAAACAAGTCCGTAGCTTTAGTGCTATGAAGGAACTGGTTTTAAGAAAGATCATAACATATAGAGGCAGCTACCCTCTGTCTTCTAATCACATCAATTTCTTCTCTGCTTATCACATCTAGGAGTCCAGGTATCTCTGGTAACTGCAGCAAGGAGTCACTACCAGCATCCTGTGGCCCACAAATGCATCATACTCATAGCCTGTTTTCCTGTATGTGATGATCACACCTGCAGTAGCTTACCAGATGATGTTCCAACCTTGCTTCTGCTGTGACACCCAACAAACTTACAAACAACTCAGTCCTGGTTAATATGCTCAAGGAAATACTGGCTTGTATTAGAACAAGAAGCTGGATTTCTAACATTGATGAAAACAGGCCCTAGTATGCTATTCTTAACCACTGTGGCAGAGTATTAACCCTGAATATTATAATATGCCATATTTCTAACATTTTCTATTCCTTTTAAGTCATGGTTCTTGTAATATCATTTTATATTATCATAGATTTTGAGTTGAGTTGAAAGTTGGGAATTTCTATGTTCTGTTTTTAAAATCTGCAATCTGTTTCACTTTTCATTGGATTTTTTTTTCAAGTCTCTTGATACTTTGATGGTACCCAGTGCTGAAATATCTGCTTTTCCCCCTAGGAACTGCTGTAGCATGTGAAAGTAGAGCTCAAATTCTGTTAAATGGTTGAGACTCTGAGATAAAGGAACTTACTCAAGTGTTACAAAAAAGGTCTGTGACAAAGTAGGCTACTGAGTAGGCAAAGTAAGCAAACCTCCAAATCCTAAATTTGAGGCCATTTGCTTCTTCAGGGAACGCTGAAGATATAACTAAAAGTAAAGGAGAAAGGACAACCAACATTACTCCAGACTTCTCACAGTTATACCAAACAAATTGATCTTTATGAGGGATTCCAGCCGACAACAAGCTACTGTAAGTAGTTGGAACCAAGTCTGTGACTTGACAAGGTTGTGCTTCACCAGCAACCTGTTCAGAGCTGGAAGTGATTCTGCCTAGTAATTTCTTTGTTGTATTTTTGACACAATGGGGTGCAAGCAGGTCTCTGAGGCACCTATGACATGCTACAGTATCTTCACAGACCTGGGAAGTGCTGCGCACACTGCTGGTTCTCAAAGCCTTTATGGGAAGTATATTGCAGTGGAAAGCCTGGTGGAAGGCAACATCTATTACCTCGTCCAAAACTACAGAACTGAATCCTCATTTTATTAATTCCTTATGTTTATTGGTTTGTTTGTCTTTTTTACATCAGGGAGTATTTTTCCCAGAAGTTTTGCTAATTAATAAACTGAAATTAGGCTGGTGTTTTTGCTTGATCCTGGCCTCTCAACAAAAAAAATGAACAAAAGTTACTCATTAGGAGGAGATGAGGGCACTGCATGGGACATGGGTGGGGAAAGGAGGGAGGAGAAGAAGGAGAAAGAGTTGTGCAGATTTCCTGCCCACACTTCAAAAGGGATTCTCTCTTCTGTATTATTTCCTTTCCCATTAGCTTCACTTTGTTGGCTTATGGTTCCAAAATGCACCGGGAGTCAACTCCAGTGCAAACCTGATATTAAAAACTAACAGGCTAATGCCAGGGAAAATACACCCTGCTCCTGGTTTCAAAGAAAGATTTTTTTTTTTCATAAGTGCAGCCATGCTTTTCTAATAAAAATTCATTAAACAATGGTTATGAAGGATGAAGGGTGGGGGAGGGGGAAGGGATACAATCAAGTGAGTGCCTTTGAACTCACTTGAAAAAATGCAAAAGCAAACAACCAAGCTGTTAGTGTCACACGTTTCCCTTATGAACAAAGAGGCCTATCTAGGTTCGCTTGAAGTCGAGAGAGTAAAGATGAGTTAGGTGCTTTCTCTAAACTTCTCCCTGCAAAAACTGTAGGATTTCTATTCTGTAAACATGGATATGGGGGCTCTTTTGTGTTGCTTCAGTTTACATTACTGTGGATCTAAATGAGTCTAGTAGAGACTGTTTAATTCGTTTATGTAAAGTAAAAACAAATGTAGAAGCCCTCACTATTTTTTATTGTTAACATCCCATTGGGAGGCAGGAGAGTAAATATTTTAGAAGTTTAAAGCAATCTACTTAAGCTTAATAATAATGCTGGGTTTCAAGTAACAGACAAGAGTACAAGTCATTGGAAGATCAAAGATTACATTGAATTTTATAGCAAATCTGGGCGAAGATCTCCTGGGAGGGGTAAATCTTCAGAACTCTCCATTCCCAGTCTTTCATGGTGATCATTTGACATCTATGGAACAAGAAAGTGAGGAAGTGAAAATTCAGGCAGATCTCCTATGCCCAGAGAAATGAGAGGCCAAAAAATCGAAGGAATGCTGACTTTTTGGCTTAGCTTCTAGGTTAAAAATTATACATTAAAAAAAAAAAAGAGAGAGAAAAAAAGAAAAATATGTGTGAGAGATACCCTTTCTTTTACTGGATCAATTTGTAACCAGTGTGAATTTTGAGTGAGTCATGTCTAAATAAGATTGCTGGTGTTCCTTCTAGGCTAAGTGCTTGTAATTGTCAGCAAATTTTTGGAATCATTTACCTGTTGAGAGACACCAGACACTCTTTACATTCTTACCAGCAGCCTTGACCCTTTCACCCAAAATATGAAGACAATGCTGTATTTTGGGCCATGGCAAAGCCCATGCAATTAAAAAAAAAAAAAAAAAGGAAAACAAAGAAGAGCTGCTAATGACTTTGGCCACAAGATAATACTGTAATATCAGGTATGTGTGTGTGTTTGTGTGACTGTGTTCACGGCACTGATATTGAGAGAGCATAATCAAGAATCTCTAACACAGAACAGAAACTGGGCCACTTTGTTTTCCCATGGCTGAGAAAGTTTCCACTGTCCTGGCTTCCAATTATAAAGACACTGGAGTTCTCAGCCATTACACCAAAGCTTGTAAATTTCCTAATGAATATTTAAAACAACCCTATGGAGTTTTTTAATGTTAATGTATTTCAGCCTTTGACTAACACGAATGTCCTACAGGGCTACCGCAGCGTTTAGCTACATGGCTAATTCCATTCTTTTGTTTTAATGCTAAAATATAATGCCAGAGAAAAAGAAAATAAATCTTTACTCCAGCTACTTCTGGTGTGCATTTTATGTGTTTTTTGCCACACTGAAGTTCCAGATGCAGAGCAGACCTACACAGCCGGTTTCTTTCTAGGCTCTCTTACCACACAAAGCAACACATGCGCTACCCTCACCCCTCAAAAAAGCAATTATTGAAAATCAATAACATAATAATGGTGAGCAGAGCTGTGTTTTTTCCTTGATAGCCAATTATAAGCAATTTACTAAAGTTGTCAGCTCATGGCAAAACAAATAGTGTTAATAGTATAGCTTTCATAAAGACCTATCTGTCTTGTTGCTGCAGTCTGAGTGGCGTTTCAAGCTCAGGTTGGTAATGGAGCAATAACTCACCTGGCAATGGAGAGAGTACAAACACCAGATGCCTTTGGAGCAGGAGAACTGAGCACTGCTGCCGTGCAGTATGTCCAAATGTGATTCCCTCCCCACAAATAACCAGTAGCTTTATTTTCAGGGAAGGTGGGGAACCACAGTACCTAGCAATTTCTTACGTGCTTTTGGTGCAGTTTTGGACAGTGCCATAACAACCTGAAATATTTTGGGAATAATTTTAGTACTGGCATGTTACTTCTATATCACTGATTGCTGAGTCCAGGTCTGAAGGCAGGCAATGCAATTGCCACGTGTTTGCATACCACCTGGAACAACAGGAACTTTGTGGCTTCTCAGTGTTACTGGCACGCCAAATTACAAGATGAAGGAGCATAAAAGCAATGTTAATATAATAGATGGTACCAAATCAAGCAGTTCTCCTTGTGTTGATGACAGTGTTACTAGGCCAAGTTCCTCCAAATTCTTTTAACTGTGGGAAGCTGTGTCTCATACATTGCAGCAAATATGACAATCTCCACCTTTGTGAGAAGAGCAGTGTGCAGATCTTGGCATTGCGTACTTGCAAATGAGTTTTCATAAAGCAGGGCTATGCCCCTCTTTCCTGTGACAGAAAAAAGGAGCAGAGAAAAATTAAATAAAAAGATCCATGGATCTGAGATGTTTCCACTAGGGAAAAAAGGTGTTAAGGGGGCAAATTCCTTTCTCTGGTCTCAGAGGTGAAGGCTGCTCATGTGGGAGTCAGACAGCCTGTGTATGTCTGCACAGTTGAGCTTGACCATGAACTCTTAAAAGTGTGCAAATAGGTATTCTGGTGCCAGCCCAGGGCATACTGAGAAGGAAACCCACCTCGTGGTTGACCTGTCCAAGTGACCTGTGTTCCTTCTGAATGCCCTGGGAGATTGGTAGGATTGTGCCAAGCACACACCTGCCCAGGCCAAACTTAGCTCCTTCCTGGGGTTAAGACTTTGAGTTTAATGAAGTATGGTTAGGCTTCAGCACAGATGGAAAAGCCCTTTGGGGCTTGGGACTTATACTGGGGTTTGTGCTTTCCATCTCATCTATCCATGTCTCTGGGAAGCCACTGTACATAGTCCCAACAACCTTTTCCTCTGTGTAGATGCAAAAGCAAAATGTTCTGTGGGAACACAAACCAGTGTCAGAAAAGGTTCATTTCTGCATATATGAAGGACTGTTGTGGTGAACAGAGAGTTTCCAAGCTGTGTTCACCCTCTAATCTTTCAGAAGCATGTAAACTCACAACAGCAAGGTATTACTCCAAGCGACAGAGGGAAAAGAGACATGAGGATTCTTGTAAGCTCCTGCACTTCCTGCCTTCTGAAAGATTTGACATATAAATTGACTTTCTTCCTTTTTTTATCCCTTCCCAGCTAAGTGCTGGAGGAGCAACACTGGCCTTCCACTTGCAAAGAACTGCCAACAGCTGTGTCTGGTGCAATGTCTGCCACACATATGTGGTGCTCCCTAATGATGGTCTGGCAAGGATCTGAAGACAGCAACAGCACTTGCTGGCAATTCTAAAACACTGTTCTGCTTTTCTTTTGTGCATTCCAGGACCCGGAGCAAGTGCATGCTCTACTCCTCCTCCCTAGGCATAGCTGTCAATGAAGAATGGGTATCTACACTGGGAACTCACTACAAATGCTCCCTTAAGCTCCCTTGTCTGTTTTAATCTGCAGCCCCTTTCCCACATATCGGAACAGCTGCCTCTGCTGCAAACTCCAGCTGGTACTCACAGGGTGCCTTAAATGCCTTAAAGTGTTTCTGTGCCGGAGACTGTGAACATCTCCTTTGCCATAATCGCAGTTGTGTGTGGCAGGGGTGGGACTTGGCTTCAGACCTTTTCTGGACATCTTTAGAAAGAAATTCTTTCTGGAAGAAAAAGAGTTGGTTTTTCTTCTTTGTGCCTAATCCAATTTTATCTAAGATGAGCCTGGCGAGCAAGTTTTAGATGCCTCTTTATGTGTCTGCAGACCCCAGTAGCAAAGAAGAGGAAACTGGTTTGGGAAAAAATAAAAAAAGCCTTCACACAAAGGACAAATTTGAATCGATTTCCATGTCAGGTTTAAGGTCTAGTTTAAAGTCAAGGTTTGAAGGTGAGGTACAGAATCAAGTTTGGTAGTGTTGAAAAGGGAGAATCTGTTCTATGAATTTTCTTTGCTAGCAGACAAATTCTAGAAGCCAGTCACGTTGGAAGGAGAGATGGAGTTCTTGGAGACTTTTTAATGTCTGATTTGCCCTGACACTGAAACAGAAGGTGAAATATCTCACTACCTAACAGTGAACCTGTGTTTGTGTGGGTTTATTTAACAGATTAGCTCAACCTCCAAAGACTTTTTAGGGTATGAAGTGAAGAAGAACCACCCCTTCATGTGATTCCACAGGAGCATTTAGTGAGACAACATTAATGAAATTTGGCCAATATCCCATCACTAGTACAGCTCTTTTTGAGTGAAGAGCAGCATGGCTTTTGATTGATCATGAGTTATCAAAGGCAAAAAATAATCTGCCAACAACAGGTGTAAACTGAAGGACTATCACCCTCTGCATGATTACCAACACCATGTTTCCAGTCATAACCAAATCATCAAAGCAAGTCTGAGTGATGAGGAGCACAGAAAAACATTTGAGTAGCTCTTCTTTTCCTGTCACAGCAGGCCTGTCTTGGGAGTGTAGAGGAAGCCTCAGATGGAAAATGGAAGGCCAGAAGATCTCAGAAGGAAATACTTCCATTTCAATCATATAAACATTGAGCAGCTTGGAGAATGTCGCTATTACTAGTCACTACATCTCTACCTGTGAGTAGATAAAGAATTTGTCCCATTTTTTTATTCATCCCTGTGCCTCTGCTACATGTCTAAACCTTGACAACAATTTTACAGAATCAGTGGTTCTGGAAAGTGGTCCTCCCCAGAGAAGGGCTAAGAGGCTTTCTGTTGAGATTACTTTCCTGAAAGTGAAATATAGCTGGTCCTTGTAGACTGTTTCTGTCTGCTCCACACATGTATGGGAGTTGTCCCTCTCGGTTGCTATCCAGTATTTGCTACATGACACTATAATGAATATACACAGCATCTTACTCTGTGCCCCTGATGTGTCTGAATTAAGTAGTTTATATTAATATTTCCCTTTATATCCTCCTCCAGAAGCCCAAACAGAATATGAGCCCAAACTAGATGTTGTGAATGGTCCTCTGGAGTGGCGTCTCTTGCCCTCTCTGTTGTGTACAAAGAAGTTCTAGCAAAAGCCACACCCTAAATTAGGTCCTGAATTTTGGTGCCTCGTGTTTGCCAGGACAGTGTGAGTCAATGTCCTCTGTATGTTGCATGCTAGCAAAATCAACACCTTGGTGACCATGACAGTGAAAAAGGTGCTGCTGGCAAAACACCCTTTGAAAGGAAACAGCTAAATCTCATTGTCTTGAATAATTTGTTTCGTACACTACCTCTCTTCTGGTGTTTGACTTGCATGTTAATAGCTTTCAGTTTTCTCGCATTTGTTGGTGATTTGAAACTATTTTCTGAATAATTTCCATGAATAATTCTTGATCTGTAGACCTTTCACACTCATTTGACTGGGATTATTCGAAAACTGAAATTTATCTTTCAATCTGAGTTAGTTTTTATTATCTTCACAGGTCATAAAATGCATTTCTTTTCATGGGATTGACCATCGAAAAAGAGCATGTATTGTCCTATGAAGAAGTACATTGGGTTTCTGATGAGCAAATATCATATTTGTAGGCTGTGTTTGGCTTGCTTGAGCTATCACTCATAGAAATGACACAACATGAAACAAACTCAACAGTTCACCCTGCCCAGTTCAGTGCAATCTCAAGTAATTGTACAGCAATTCAAATATTTGACTATTGATTCAAATACTTTGAGATTTTTTAGCCTGTAATTTAGCTGGGGAGTAATTTTCCTCATGCTTTTGATCAAGTTTCAAGTCCCCAAAACATTAACCCCTTTCTTGTGGACATTTTATTTCTGCTACATCTGGTTAATGTTACATGGACAAAAGTCAGAGAGAAAGAGAGACATGGAATATAACAAAGGTAACATATAAGAATGGAAGGAATCTCAGGTCCCTGTGATCACCAAGGCTAGGTAATATTTTAAAGAGGAAAAATTAAATATTTAAAAGCCTTATAGAGAACAGTTTGTTTTGGATTAGTTTTGCATATGAAAGTTTGGGTTGGCTTCTTTCTGTCTCAGGAGGTTCTGTTACGCCTGCTAGCCACTTCTCTGCAGGAGTACCTCAAGAAACTTCTGTTGCATTTGTGAGTAAACTGCAAACATTCATATCATTTGGCTGCTTCTTGTCCAGAAGTGAGACTATACAGGGAAGTCCCTTTTAATATTTAAGGTACCTTCTTTTATTTTAACAGCACTACCATGCTCTGTAGCATATTGTCCTCATTCATACTGAAGAATTGTTTTTTATGCACATTCCACAGTATAAAAGCAGAGAGAAATTATGAAATATGTTCCTGAGACATTCTTTTGTTGAATTATCTGCTCAGTATCATCCAAAATCATCTGTAGTAATAACAGTGAGCAGAACAAATGGTAACGTTAGTAAATACAAGCATGGCAGAAAGTCTTTTATTCCCAACCCACAAAATGCTCACTGTAGCAAGCAATGAACTATTCAGTGTCATTTACACCTCAGTTGATTTAGATCCTATACATGAATTTTTATTAATCACTAATTCATTAACTAGTTCAGGCTCTTGTTTCTATATTAAAAGTAGACAGGTCTTAAGGATTCAGTGCCTGCCTTTCTAATGTTTTGAAACCTCCACCAAATGAATATGAATGCTTCCACTGTGTACCAGGGATATAACACTTCTCTGCTCACTGTCCATCTTGGCTGGGGCCTTTAAAGAATATTTCCCCCAAACGCAATATTTCAGTATCACAGAAAGAATTTGGGACAGGCCCCTTGGTTGTCTTTGCATTGACAGACCCCTAGGAGATAACTGTCTGAACAGCACAGTCAGAATCAGGAGGTTTCAGCAGTGTCTTTCCAGAATTGCAGTATGTGGGAAGTAGCATGACTCCAATGCTCCAACACATAGGTTTGCAGAACTAGGTCAGTAATACTTGGGGCATACAGTACCTGCTGGAAGGAATCTCAGGAAGTTGTCTGGTCCAGCCGCCCACCCTGAAGTTGATCTCTGGTATCTGTCTCATTCTAGTGGGTGTTCGTCTGAGCCATAGTGATGCTAATACTGTGGCCTTGCCAAGCAGTCTGTGCTGGTGCTCTGTGATCCTTACTGTATAGCAAGCTTCTCCTTGATATAGCTTCAACCATTCCATGTATTATTTTAGCTCACAATTTCTTAAGTTACCAAATGCAAGTATGAGGAATAGATTGTCCTCTTTTTGCAGGAGAACCTTTACACACTTGAAGACTATTACTGATTTTCTTCTCAAATTTATTTCCTAAATACTTCCAGTTCCTTCAGTCTTCCCTTCATTTCAGGTTGGGTCCTCTAGACACTTTGTTCTCCCCTAAACAGGACTCCTGTGGCAGTTTGCTTGCTGATGTGAATGAAACTGGAAAATTTCACCCATATTGTGAGCAGTCTCTTTATATACAGCCCAGTATGTTGTTTGCTTCCTTCAGGATAGCGTGATATTGTCCCCCTGATCTTAATTCAAAGCTAATAATTCCTGATAATATTAGTAATACACTCCTAAATTAAACCATCTGCCAGTTTCTACCCGAATGTACTTGGCTAGCTTAGTTGATCCCTGGCCATTTCACTCTGTCATGCTGTACCTATCTTCTACAATAATATATTGCCAAACCCCCTGTTATTTCTTTAACTGTGTGTGAGCACAGCTAACCAGAATATCTGATATAACACTACTGCCATGAGCTCAACTTGAGCAAGTGCAACATATATTTATTACTCGATAAAAGCCTAGACCACAGAACTTTCCTCTGCCCCAGAGCAAGGAAAAAAAATGATTTTCAATTCCTGTGATGGCAATTTGCTTTTAGCATTAGCTTCTGGGAACCTGACACAGTTGTACATGGGGAAGGGAAATCCCACCTGTGCTTAACACTGCTACAGTATTTCAGAATAAGTGAGGCCAAGTTCATCCAAAGATTTTGACATGCAATGTGATACGCCCTTTGAAAATCTCTCCAGTTTCTTCTACCTATCGGGGCTGGAGCCATCCAGGAAATCTGGCTGCAGCAGGAAATACTGAACTAATTTGGAATCTTAACTCAGGGCTACAGAAAATGAGAAGCTGTGGGAGAATCTTTGGTACCAGGAAATTTTTGTTTGGGTGAAATTTTAGATCGCTTTTAATGCCTCAGCCTTAATCTAGGTTACATTTGCTCTTTCTTTTCTACTTCTCTTCCTCAAAGAGGGATAACTAGATAGCTGTGTTTTTGGGGTATATTGGTGAGCATCCTCCTTTTCTTTTTCTCATGAAATTTGAGCGAACTGTCACCACCCATCTCTAGGGGGTGAATGACTAGCTGCATTAAATTATATCTACTGTTTTAAACCACACACCAATCATCTTCACTCTAGAGTCAGCAGTCAGATGTGATAACCCCCTCCATTCAGCTTCTTCAAACAGTTGTTGCACCACCTGCAATTGTAAAAGACAATGAAGGGAATATATACACAACTGGTAGTTTGAATTAGAGAGGAAAGTGTTTTAATGCAGTTTTCTAACTTACCAAAGGCTAACAGACGTGCCATTGTTTCCACTGATACTTCCTAACAAAGCAAGCATATGCTCACAACCTCAAGTATGCATGCTGGCACCAAGGTTTTCATGTCTCACAAGGGAGCTAACTACAAAAGCAGACTCATGCCTATGGCAGTCACCTACATTTAGCTGCAGGTGACTACAAAAACTAGATAGGTCAGCACTTTTCACACTCCATTACAAGCATTTTGCAGGACCTCCCTCTGGTGAATTTTCAAAATTTGCCCTAGCTTGAGAAATGCACAAAGAAATGACCGAGCCCTACCCCTTCATGGCCCCCCCTCGGGTCAAACACAGCTGTCTCCAGTTAGTTGATCAGCACAAAGTACCTTTCAGGCAGGGGGAAGACAGTGTTTGCCCATACACGACTTTTGTAAGTGGGGTTGTAAGCTGATGGAATGCTGAGTGTTGTTTTGCTGTTTGTGGCCGCAGCTCCATTAGAGTTGAAGCCAGATAAGGTGGTAGGATGGGCAGTTCAGCTGCTTAGGCTACTCCAAGTATTTGAACACCTTCAGAGAAAACAGAAAGTGACTTTCTCCTTGTCAAAACTTCCTGTTCATAACCCGCTTGCACTTTTTCTTGGCATTAGACTAACTATAGACTAACAAAATACAATCAGGACAGGAGGCTCCAGCAAGAGGAAGATTCAGTGGTGTGGATGAATTTCATAAGTCAAGACACTGAGTAGGTATTCAGAGCCCTTGAGAATTTCCTTGCCTTTGTTCAATCCCCCAACCCAGTGCTTCTCTAACCATCTTGCTGGGACTTTTTTTTCTCTGTGTCTCAATAGTGTTTAATAACAACCTGGACATACTATTGTAATACAAGGGCATATTTGTCCTCCAGACAACTGTTGGAGAGCTGTTCAGCAAACAGTAGGAAACAAGGTGATGCAAGGTACTGTGCCAGGTTATGCCCAGCCCAGAAGGGGGTGGGCTGAAAAGAACCTAGCCCTAGGTGGGCAGAGAGACTTGGTCTCCCTCCCAGGGGGAAAGGTCCCCGGGTCAAAGTCTATTCCACTCCAACTTCCTGTCCACAACCCTTTTCAAGGGAAGCAATTTTTTGCCTCACTCTCTTCTCCTGCCCTCATCTGCCTGACATCCTTCTGCTGCTGTTGCTGCTTAACCACATGGCTGGGGCCTGTTCCATGCTGCTCCAGACTCTTAAGGACTGCGTCTACAGAGAATGTCTTGCATGCAGAGAATCCTTTGCCAGCTGCATCTGGTTTTGTATATATTTTTATTTACCCCTTTTCCTTATATCTTTGTAACCTTTTACTCAAATGACTTTTATATTTCGCTAAACTTACCTTTATCCTTCCAGATCAATTCAAGACTGTTTCTTTCATAATTTTACCTCTCTTTTCTCCTTCTGCCTAATTTGCTTTTCCCTGCTGGGAAGGAAAAAGCAAGAAACTTAAATCTGTTACATTTTGGGTCTCTGGGCTAGCAGAAAAGCTTAAACTACCACAAGTATAACATGCAGTAGCCCCTAAATAATTATGCAGTGAAGATGTAGTGACCATGGATGGGTGATCAAAAAATACTCTGTATTAGATGCAGAAGGAAATTATGTCAGTTTCAGAAACTAGAGCAAACTATGAACTGGCTCACTCTTGAAAGTGAGCCAGTCTTTAAGTACCTGCCTCTGAGCTGTCTGGAAGTGACTTGGCAAACAAGTAGGTCCTTTTGATGTTGTGACCTTCAAGAAGGATGGGATCTAGCAGCTCATGCCAGTAGTTGCTGCCATGACTGCTTTTTCTCCATTAAGTGTCCTTTGGTTAATTCTGTCTAAACCTGGGCTCTGCTAGTCACTATAAACAGGGAATAATTTTAAGTTCTGTTTTCAGAAAGGGTAGTGTTTACCAGCTCCTTCCATACACCAGATTTGGTTAATAACAGTACCCACCTGTTTTTCCACAGTACACATGTTTCAGCTTCTGGTCTTTTTAATATGTCTGCAGCGTTTGATCATCTGTGCAGGTGTACAAACAACAACAGAAGACTGAAGAAATGGAAATTTCCCAAGGCAATGACAAGAAAGATATTTTTGTCTTTTCATTTGCTCTGGGAACCAAGTGTGATAGAGTTTAGGTGGTCAGTTTTGGGCACAGGAAGGATATTTCTGAGTTTCCAGCAAACTCTGTGAGATGGCTGTTTGCTTGAAACAGGATCATATATGAAGCTCTGACTCATGTCCAAGTTCTCTTGAGATCTGAGGACTGCAGGGCTTCGATGCCCTTTCAGGCCCTCAATAGCATAAAGATCCATTTCCGCTAATACAGATGCACTTCATTCCAGAGAGATGAATGTAGCTCCTACTGAAAGAATACACATCAGCTTTTATCTACTCTGCTTATGCACTGACAACTGCAGAGTCAGCGTAAGAGGTAGCTCAGAGTTGGCTGTGACAACAATCACAAGAAGTAATAGGGTGCATACTTCAGGAGCTACCCAGCTTTGAACTTTTGTCATGGCTCCTGTCTTGCCACCTCAGCTATCTAATTTAAATATATGCCTATGTCCTCTGTTGATAAAGTGTGCACTGTCATCCATCTGCTGGTGGAAGTGAGCCTGTTCCCAGCTGAGTCTTTGCTGTGTCAGGAGGAGAGGGGAGTAGTGAAACCAGTGCCAAATTGCATTCCTCATGCCCTGCTGAGCTTCTGCTGGTGCTGCTCAGTGCAAGATGACTTAGGTTCAGGCTGTTGCTGCAGTACCAAGTGAGGTTTTGCCCCTTTGTGCTGTTGAGGGCAAGCAGCCTAAGTATGGCTTTCTGTGATACTGGGGATCTTGGTAGCTGAACAGGTGTGTTGGACCACCATCCCTTTCTCCATCCTGCTGCAGCACAGGCAGACCTAAAGCACTTACTATTTCCTGGGTGGGAAGCAGGTACTTAGTGAGGAGAATAAATTCTACAAGGGTAGGGAGAAAAAAGCACTTAGTAAAATAGACACTAGGGAAAAAAATTAAAAAAAAAAAACAGTGATTTTGCGACCAGGCACCTGCTGGCATTGTCAGTGAAATTATAGTAAGAGTGGTGTACTGAGTCATAGGTTTTGCAAATGCCCTTTTTTTTTCGTTCAGCCTAATATATGTCTCTCTGCATGTTTATTTATTACTGAATTCATAGCACTTCATGCAGGCATTTAAAATGATTCTGAAAGGCATGAAATTTAACATCCACAGGTCTGATGTCATGCTTTAACCTTCAGAAGAGGACTTGCAAGGGCAGTAGCTGGGTAACATTTCCCACAGTGTTCCAGCAGCATATCTCTGACTCCTCCTGGAAAACTAACTGCTTGGGGAGAGAGGAAGAAGTCATCTGCACACTCACAGCATCAGTCCTTGACCTTTCTGTTGACAATATCCACAATGTGTCCTTTCTGACAGCTGCAGCAACAGAGCTGTTTTTTTGATAGGCACACATGTCCATACTGAAATCATCAAATCATTTTATCTAAGCCGATGCACAGCTATCACAAAGTTAGCACCTTTTGGCTGCACAAACAACTGCTCTGGGTTTGAACTAGTGGCCTTTTGGTGACAGGCTCTGATATCCTATTACCAGTTCCCAAGCCATCTAACTCTTATGAACACATGCACACTCAAAAAAAACAATTACATATAAATGTAAATGACTCTGAAGTGCCAAGTGATAGAGATGTGACCTTCACCCGGGTTGGTGTAGAGTATGAGACAGAATAAGCTGGAGGTAAGCTGACACCTACAGTTTTGTTGTCTTGGCAGGTCCAGAAAGAGACTCTAGCCCCAGACCCTTGCTGCCCTTTCCTTCCTTTCACTTGCACCCTCCTCACAGACAATAAAATTGAGGCATAATGCATAATGAGATATAATACATCACTTTAGTGATGGCTCTATTTTCAGCTGAAATGGGAGATCAGAATCTTGCAACGAGTCCTGAGATTGACATCCATCTACTGTACAGGTTTGTTAGGAAGCTGTAGTTTGGGTCATTTCGAAGTACTTTTACTTTGAAAAATTGGCCAGAACTTCAGCTGGTGTACATCAACAGAACTCTGTTGCTTCAGCAGAGCTGATTTACTCCAGATGAGGATATGGCCTCATATCATATGGCTGTTTTTTAACTTAAAAGTATGTAATGCTGCCAAGTACAAGACAGGCAGACATGGAGTTCAGTATGAGAGTAAACCAGAATTCTTTGTAGAAAGATTTTTTTCCTGTATAAAGACATTTAGAACAAACGATTAAGAAAGTATGTGTCCCTATATTTTCTAAGCTTGGCATGTTTGGATATAATTGTTACTTTGAATATTATTACTTCCATTTACAAAGTGAAATTCCAGCCCTGCTTGTTGAAAATTTGTCCCTTCTTACTTAGTAAATCATAATTATACTGTCACAG
This sequence comes from Indicator indicator, assembly GCF_027791375.1. NCBI lineage: Eukaryota > Metazoa > Chordata > Aves > Piciformes > Indicatoridae > Indicator > Indicator indicator. The sequence continues at coordinate 74,288,340 of NC_072010.1, forward strand.
TGGTTACCAGTGGACCCTGAGGGTCAATGGATTACTTCTAAGGGATTCACAAAAGTTAACTGAGAAAATCAAACTTATTCTTAATAATCTTGAATTCATCATGCAAGGATGTGTAACACTGCTGAAAAATGTTTTGGGGACTGTAATTCATAAAAGACTGTAAGGCACATGCAGTGAGGTTATATTTCTTTCCATTTTTCTTGTTTTTCTTCATGTTCTGTTTCAGTTTAATTTTCAGTCTCTTCCTGATGGTGTATTTACATTTTTACTCCTTTCACAGAACTCTCAAGCTCTGAGTCTTTCAGCTGAGTTTGTGTCTTACATGAAAGTGGCCATCCTGGTGAAATCCCTGTCAGAAAGTCACAACGAAGTGCTGAACGGATATTTATAGCAAAAAGACAATTTCTTCGTCAAAGAATGTGCAGTCTAGACAAACCACCTTTAGTAGGTCCATGACAAACTGCTGACCTGTGTAAATGGAAACTCTCTGTCCCTGTACCCTTTCTTTGCGCTGTGCCCAGTTCCTACCATCAACGAAGCATGCAGCTCTCTGAAGGAGCTTGCTTGCTTTTTTTTTGTCCTTTGCTTCTCCCTGGATGCTGTTAGCTTAGCAGAGGGAATGCATTTCCTCCAAACACCTCATCAAACAAAGACTTAAAAAAAAACCCCAAAACCAAGCTCACTTCTTGCTGGCTATCTTGAAATTGGAGTAATTTTAGAATTTCCAGGACAGATTCTCACATCAGTTGACATATACATTAAAAATCCGTATAATGAACACATGTATGCCAAAATCCATATAATGAACAGCAGGATGGGTAGCAATGAGGATTAAATGCATGTATCATTAACAGAACTGTAAGTTATTCTTATAATGATTGCAAGGGAGAAATGTTGCTGCTACAAAATCTTCACTTTTGAGCAAGAATTTGTGTAAGGATTTGGTAGGAGGCAAATACAAGAAAATACATCTGAGGTTTTCATCCACAGCTTCTGTAAGTGAAATGCATTTATTAGCAGGGTAGTCACCCTCCAAGGGGTATGAAAGTATTTCACAACTAAGGTGTCAGGAATAACTGATCAAATACAGTGATTTTTTTAAATTGCTTGTTTACTGAGACATAGAAATAAGTAACAAAATGCCTGTTTTCAGCAGGAAAATGGCAACATATTCATTAAAAGTAATATTCCACAATCTTTTTTTTTTCCCCCCCCACAGAGAGGAGGAGATTTTGCCTTTTGCATTTCTCTCTCTGCTTCTGGCAAAACAGAAAAAAAGGACATAAAGAAAGGAGAGGAGAAGAACATGAATTTAAAAATGTGGAAAATATAAAATAGGTTTCTGTTTTCATTGCAAGACAAAAGAATTTTGAAGGAAAGGAAATTATTCTTAATTTTTTATCCAGAAATGTTTTTGACAGAAAACTATTTTCCTTACTGGACCCATTTATGGTATTCATCAACAAAGGGTTCAGCAACATCACATAATTAAAAATACTATTGAAAAGGGTTGAGATGTACAACTTAGCTGTAAAATAACACTGGAAGAAACTTCTCTGAACATATTTAACTATCCACCTTGTATCACATTTAAGGTTGCAAGAGAACAAGTTGCTATAATACCATATAAACCCATTATTCCTTCCCAATTCTGTGTTCTTATCTTCCCCTTTTTGGGCTGGCCAGAGCAGTTGTGTAGTTGCTGGACTGAGGAACTTATCTGGCTGAAAATTAAAAGAGGAAAAATAAAAGCAGATTTTCAGTTTTCTCACCATACTATTCTGTGGCCATCCGTGTGAGTCCTGGCACAAGAAAGAAACCAGATACTCTGTTTGGAAATATCCTGGTCTTGTGTGCAGGCCTTTTCCCATGTTCCTATCAATGTCTTTGGGATGCTGACTTGTCTTAGGGAAATTTTTCAAACAGAGTTTTTTGCTAGTGTACATGATGTGATCTGACATGAGTCTGACACAAGACCTTTTCATATGAAACAGGCAACACAGTTTTTTAAGACAAAGCTCTGCTTCTGTCTTGACTTTGAATGGATTGTCTTTGCTGGAGCTACCTCTCATTGACACCAGAGCAGGCAAGGAGATATTTGGTGTTGAGCCTCATAATACCTTAGCAAAGAGAAAATGGAAAAAAATGCACCAGACTTCCAATACTGTGACTTCTGAATATTTGCTTACAGGTATCTAAATAAATTCTAAAATAGCACCATGGCACCTACCTTCCAGGTATGTATTGCCAGTTCTGTTTCCTCTGTATAAGCCGAGAAAGTGAAGCACTGAAAAATCAAACCCACACCCACGCAGCAAATTTGTGCCACAGATTGAACTAGAACAGATCTCCTTGAGGAATATTTAACTAAATAATCTATGTAAATATATGTGTCCTTTCAAGTAGTATAGTAGCATTCATATTAGGACTGGGTAGGCTCATGTGAATTAGCACCCCTTGATCTGATCCTTAACCATCTTACACTGCTGCACCTTCTTTGCCCAGACTGGGGTGAGTGCTTGGCTGCACTTAAATTTACTTTCAGATAATTTTTCACCAGTACATCTGGACTTCCTTTTTTTTTTTTTTAATGTATTCCTTCAGTACCATTAGCAAGGCAGTGCAATGCCATTTTTCTGTGGTCCCGAATGTTTACTTCTCCAGGTAGGGTGATTATGGGCATGATGGAATGATGTCTTTAGTCAAGTGTAGATCTTATCTTCCCATGTAACAAGGTAGCCTAATGAAATGAGTTTTATTCAAAGACCTTGTCTCATAACGCTTCAGGAAAACATGATAAATTGAATGATTCTTTTAGCAAATGCATCACACGAAGCACTGGCATATTGCTTATGAAGTTTAATTTTGTAATAGTTCATGGGGTATAATATACCTGTAGCTATTTCAGTGGAATGAATTTTACAGGCTCATTACAAAAGCAGAACTGTTGTCCCAAAATATTGCTTTTCTTGTTGAACTGTTGCTCAGATTCAGGGCAATTTGCATGTATAACCTCCAAGGAATCACTGCATCTCTCTCTCTCTTTTTTTTTTTTATTTTATTGTGCTGTTATTATGAACTACAGCAAAACTCTTTTATTTGAGAAGGGGGAGCCTAGCTATTACTAGCAGTGGTTTTACTGACCAAATGTGGCAGACCAAATCTAAACCCAGAAACAAAATAGATACTTTTTTAACTAAGAAAAGGTTGGTTATTTACCAGCTGAAAGAATGCAAAACTAGATGAAAGTAGAAGTACTGTGATTCGGACATAACCTAGTTCTCTAGGGTCTCAGATGTGTTGTTTTTAATATTTCTTAAAGCACATGTTAACTTCAATGGGAAGACGACATACCAAATTTACTTATCAAAATGAGAGTTTACACTCCTGATACATGTATGTTTCCAATAGTAATTATGCATTCACATTGCTGTAGAATAGTGCATAATTTACTGAAACTTGGGGCAAATCTTTAGTGTATGTTGCCTGTCCTTCATTGTCTATTTGGACCTTCTTTGGCTTGTCTCTAGCTGTGGTGGGCCAGGAGGAAAGCACTTGTCACTCCCCTGTGTGCAAGACTTTCAGTCCATCTAGGATTCCCACCTGGAAGTGGTAGGGTGAGTGTGGGCATGAACACAGTGTCCCACCTCCTACTTGCGTGAGAACTCCCCTCCTTCTTCATCAGAACTACTACATTTGCACTATTTGGCGGATGGGGAAAATGTAAAGGTTGACAGTATAGTTTGTTTTAGTGGGAATGGGTTTGGCTGTGACCTTGCACTGCATAGTTGTAATTGAAGTGACTTATGTTTTTGGCTAAGCATGTACCCATTGTCTTCTGGTCCTTGAAGGTTGGTACCATAACCATTTCACCATTTGTCCTTTCTTAGACAAGGGAGCATATTTTTAAGTGCACTGAGTTGCCATGCATACGATGGCATTTCCTAGAGACTGCTAAACTGACCCTCCAGGGTGTGCTGTGCTTATATCTGGGCTGAAATACCCACTACCTCTGCAACCAGAAACCAGTGTGAGAGCAAGACTTGATACAGATCCAGGTCTTGCTCCTGTGTTGGTTTATGACATAAGAGGCACAGATTCCTAGATGAGGGATCTCTAAGGCACTCCAAGGTAGATCTCTTTGGACATAGACTGTAAAAGCACTTGGACTGTCACACAGACTGGACTTGATACTTTTCTCTTGCCTTTTCTCCTTGTTGTTTTCTTCCCTTCAAGATCCCTAGAATTAGACTGTAAAGTATCAAGTATGGGTTTGTGGAAGCAGGATCAAAGAGCAGAGCTGAAGTCTGCGAAATCAATGAGAATTTTTCAAAAGGCTATAATGCCACAGGCTTTTTTCATGCTCTCATTCCACATTGTTTGTGTTGCAATGACCTTTAGGGGAGCCTAATGAAACAGGAGCCTCACCCTTTTAGCCATTCCCTACTCAGCACTGGATAGGTCGTGAGGTTCATTGGATTCGTTTGACTTACGCTAAGGCTGAACAGTGAGGCTCTAACCCCATCTCTGCTGCAGGCATCTTACTAGATCAGAAACACCTAGCCTCAGGAAGATCAGATCTGGAGTCCTTGCATTCTAGCGTAGCAGAAAGACTTGTCCAGAGGTCTCTTCCAATCCTTATCTTCTGTGATTCTGTGAATCTGCTACTATTAACATTAATGTGATGGCAAGGGAGTTGAGTGATCTTCCCTAATTTGTGCAGCAGGCCGTGGCAGGATTTGGTCTCCTGAGACCTAGACTCAGACTCTCACTCCTTTTCTGTCTGTCTGAGAAAATGCTCTGTCTAAGCACTGTGCCACTCAGGGAGCTGGTTACAACAACACTTTGCATGTTTTAGGGGTGGGTGGGAGAAGTCCATGGGCCCATTAACTAGGAAAAACAAGTGTGATATTTTTGTTAGAGTCTGAACAAACAGTAGAAATACTGAGTGACATTTAATATTATCTCAGTTCATATTATTTGATCTAGTTGTAATGAGATACACTTATTTATTGATTACTACAGGCTTCTTGCATGAGTAAGCCTCATTTGGCTCTTGAGTGCATAAAATGAGACTTCAGCAACGTGACTTAGAACACTGAAAGCTGTCATGTATATATAAATTTAAATTAGTATTTTTATATAAGTCTACAAATTATATTCAGTTTGAAAACTTGGACTCTCAAGATTGTCTAATCTCTTTGTCCATTGTTTACTTCATTTCAAAACCCTGAAAGATGCTTCAGGGACTGCATCTTGTACGGTTTACAGTGTACTTCTTCAGATCTTTCCAAAGATTATTGGTTAGGGTGTTCATGGCATTTACATTGCAACTCTTTATTAGTGAAACTTTTAGTACCACTGAACACAGTAGAATTTATCATGGGACAAAGGAGTTAAAAATCTCTATGGAACTGAGTCTGAAATCTATACAACATGTACTGTATTGCACATATATATGACAGCCAGTATCTTTAATCACATTTGGTGTTTCTGTCTGTCTGCATATACTTCACAATTTTTTTTCTTCTGTAGCTTCAATTAGTGCTTAATGAACTTAGTGAGAGTTAATTATTAAAAAGTGACCTCAGGGGTCAAGCCTGTTTTACTTAGATCCACAAAGACACAGCATGAATGTGGTTTTGCCACAACGAAAATTGCAATGAAATGCTCATTATTATTTTTTTAATCTAGGAATATAAAAAGCTGACCAGTTTAACTACCCTTTCCATGACACATTCTCCAGCATTATTACCATATGTATTCATAAAGCACCAATCTGTCTTGTGCTCAGGTATACCACTCTTACAAAACTAACAGCAAGCATTCATTTAAGTCTGACAGCATCATTCAGTCCTTTTCACGTTCCTCCTCCTTGCTGATTTAAAAATGTTATGAAATTGAAGTAGACTGCAGTAAGTACAGTGACAATATGTTATTTTCCCATCAAGTACTATGGAATGTGGCTTGCTTCAATTCTTGTGATAATTAAACATTGGGGACAGGTGCTGAATTTTTTTTTTTCACAATGTTAACGCAGAGTCAACATGCCTACAATATTCTGGATTAAAATCCATAAATTTTTACAGCTAAGATTTGTATTTTGATGAATGTCTTATGTCGTTCTTGTAACATTTGAGTGAGGCTCAGGCTGGTGTGGGATATACCTATATTGCTCTTCCAACAGACCTGCGTACTGTCCGAGCTGTCAGATCTTTTGCTGGCCTTTCCTGACCAAAACAGGGAAAGGTGGGTTCTCCCTTATCCTGTCTGCAGTAGGGACAGAGACCTAACAGAAAGCTCCTATACACATCAGTCCCTCTCACACCCTATCACTGCCTGTGCAGGCAGGGTTAAGGGCAACCTTGCCAAGCTGACCTGTGCTGCAGTTGTACTTTTGTGTCACTCTCCAGGTTAGCTATTCCAAGGCATGGACAGATTCAGCTTATGTGTGGCTCTTCTGTGCAGCAGTATGATCCAAGTCGTACCCCAGCTTTCACTAACTAATATTATTAGGCTGATTAATATCATAATAATGGTGAAGATATTCAGATTTAGCCTACTATTCACAAATACTCTGTTCTAAATAATAAAGGAAGCATATTGTGTGTTTATATTGACAGGAGAGTCCTGCAACAATGAACTCTGTGTCTGACATTCAAAGAGGTCAAACTCTCATTAATATTTCTTTGGGGATCATTGCTGATCACTGCTTGGAAGATTCAGAACTGTGACTGTGGTGGCTGGTGAAGACCAAATTCCATTACACATAGGCTTTTGGTAGTGCTCAGAACCAAGACTCAAACAAACTCTTAAGTTTTCATCCTACCCTTATATTACAGCCATACAAGATGCATTTCACCTTGAAGTGCCAAGAAAATTTAGCAAAAAATTGCATACTGCTTCTGGTGTTTGTCCTGTGTTTTTGTCTGAGTCTGTACAGCTGATCTGCGGAGGGATGATGCATGTATTGTAATGACAGAGACTTGGTAATTTGAGATGAATTATGAAGTGTTGACAATTAATGAACATCGATATGCAAACAAATATGAAATGACAAGGAAAGATAGGAGAGAGGGCTAAGAATAATGGCAAGAGTTCCTGAGAATTGGACAAAGATGTTTCTTTGGGATTATTTTGACTGGTGTCAACTTTTACTTTTATTTAGGAACAATTTCTTTGAAATCAATAAATATTTGAAAACTTCATATTTATTAAGTGTTAATTTTACCCCTAGGCCTTTTGAGCTAAAAGTTCAAAACACAACACTGGAAATACACACAGGCTCCATCTGTTCATCTCTCTTACTGCATGCTTTGAAAAATATCACCCAAAACCTTAATTATTTTTACTGGTGCTATTTTTTTCAGGTTTTGGATCCTTGCTTTAACCTTCAGTATCTGTACCCAGATCTTCATCTGTAACTTACCTCTTCATAGACTTATAAAACTATGCACGGTCACTCACTGCAGCTCAAGAAAGTCAGGCCATCACCAGAAGAAGGCAAATTTCCATTTCTAATTATGGCCTGTGGGCAGGGATCTAAATTCAGGACTTTGACTCACTTCAATCCACAGAGGATTTCCCACCGGTGTCACTGCAAAACTGCAGATAACGATGAAGTATATCAAATGGCTTTTTAGAGGAACCAAATAAATACACATCACTGCTACTTAGGTGCTGTGTTTTCGTATTTAGCATGTGCTCACAATTTAGATTTGTGGAACACTATTTATTCTCTGGGTTTCTCTCCTGTCCCCATCCTCCTTCCTCTGTCTCCTTCCCTTCTGCCTGTTTTGGTCCATGTCCTAACTTTTTCCTCAGCATTTCCCTTTCTCCAGCAACTCCCCACACCTTTGCTGCCTCATAGGCTGAAAAGATCAGACTTCAAATAATCAGTGTTGATACTTTTGAGTGCCAGCACTAGGAGTTAGGCTTAATGCCTTGGGAGGAACAGAGGTCTAGGAGCTCACAGCTTGCAGAGCACTGTCTTCAGTTGCCTTTAGTTGCTTGGATGTTTAGCACCATAGGGTTTACAATTTGCTTGGATTTTGAAGTTGGTTTTTTTTTTTTTTTAATTCTGTGGCTCATTTAAAAACAACAAGAGTTCAGATTCTGCAGAACATCTATCATGAGAACACCAAGCCAGTCAAATCCCATGAACACATTAGAAGCAGGATTTGCTTTGAAAGGTTTTTCATTTTTCTTCTTTTCCCCCTTGTGATTTAGGTTCCAGATTGTAGTAAGTAGAAGGACTGCACATCTGGTATTTCAATACTTCTGTAAACTAGGCTATTTATTTATGTGAAATAGGGATTTAGATGTAATACTTCAAGCTCCAAGTATTTTTGTTTTGCTTTGTTTCATTTGTTTTGTGTTACTTTTGTTGTTCTTGCTGGAAGTTGGCAAGAATTCTTCATGAAATACTAAAATGTGCAGGTTCTTGTGTTTTGGGTGGTAACTCTTTCCCAATTTTAAAGAAACAGTCACTGGGATTTAATTTCACTGCTATCCCTGAACTTCCTAAACATTATCAAAATGACTTGGGGAATGACACTCTCTCCACTGAGAGACCTGAGCCGTTAGCACTGCACTCCATGATATGCAAAAGAAACACTTGTCTTAGAGAACAAAGAGATCTGTTAGTACTCGGTGCAAAGCCAGGGTATGAATTAAACTATGTAAAAAGGTAAAACCTCAGGGAGAATATTATCATCTTTCATAGGTGGACATAAAGGGGGTCTGCTTCTGAGAAAAGGCTTGAACAGGCAAAATGTCATCCTAGGAGGTGAAATTGGTCTCATTAGCCAACAAATAAAAAAGGCTCTGTAAAGACTTTTCCTTTGGAAGTAAGCTGGTGATTTCTCATTTTAGAGCCACACTAAACAATAGTGGTAACTTGTGCTTAGGATGCTGATTATCATGAACAGCTACCATTTGATAATACCGGTCTTTGCCTGTAAAGATCTTTTGAGCTCTGGTCCTTGGATTTCCGAGTATAAATCCCTGCAGTCAGAGTACTCTAAGTTTGTATTTTCCCCAAGTCATAATTTGTTCTCCTCTGCAGATCCATATCTCCTCATAGGAGATGCAGTGATCCAGGAAGACCATCCTTTGTGGCACAGAGATATCCAGCCTTTCTTAGTGGCAGTATGCTCATTCAAGTAGGCTTCCCCTGGCTCAGAGTGTGCTTGCCTTCCTTGTTTTGGCAGTGCTGAGTCAGGAAATCTATAGCTTTAAACAAGAATACCCAGCTGGCTCCTGGGAAGCTTGGAACTTCCCTGTAGAATGGGGTGAAACTAAAGCTCCTTCTCTTGCAACATCTCCCGTAGGATGACAGTAAATTATGAAAATTATGAAAGAATAAGTGGGAGACAGTTGAGTCTTACTGAAGCCTCTACTGTGAGATAGATTTCATAGGGTCTCAAAGAGACTGGTTTGAGGTTTTTGCTTAAACAGAAGTAATTTCTGAGGAGTTCAGCATCTGTTCCAACACCTGATTTCTGCAAGAGCCTTAAAGTGTTACATTTCTAATCCTTTAAGAGTGTATGCCTCTTACAGACAGCTCTTTCCTCCCCTTATAGGGAATGGGAATCTTCATACAGTTGGTACTGACTAGTTATAATGGATTTGCACTCAGAAATCTAAGTTTATTTAGCGACTTTTAAAAATTCCAGACATAAAGGTTTGGATACAATGGGTTGGGAAAAGAACAGGAAGCCTTTTAATTGAGCGTGTGAATTCCCGTTGAGTTGGTCATGAACCTGGGTGCAGGACCCAGGTCTCCAGGTTCTGACTCTTATTGTTCAGCTGTACAGAATGCTCTTTTTACCATTAGAAATATCGGTAACAATAATTTATCAGAATTTCACCTCAAAAGAAACAGTAAGAGAAGACAGATAAAAATAGGTTAATGCAAGGGAAAATGACTGATTCCAACTCTGACCTGGTTGGTGGACGCAAACTAATTTTTCTTTTGTAGGAAAATGTGCCATTTAAACAACACAGTTTTAGTGGCATATACTTTGTGTTAGCCTTTCTTTTGTCTCATCTACTGTTAAGGCGTGATAAGCCTGTTCTCAGTACACAGAACCCTGTGCTAAGCATCTTATACCCAAGAACCTGTCATGTTTCCCCTCTTCCGATTTGTACTACCTCAGGCTGCGGTAACATATTGAGTTATCAATCAAGCTATTAGGCTGGCTGTAACTATTTTTAATAAAATACCATGAAATGATAGAAAAAATATTTGAAAGATGAGGGTTTGACCTCCTTACATGTGTTATAGATTCTGAACATGATGTGCAAATGGTAAATTCTGAAAAGTTATCTTCTGTATAATGTCATTTCTGCAGAACTCTCTTGCCTCAGGGTTGTGAATTATTGTGCTGTGAACATTATAGGAGAGATTATTTACAATAAATCGTGTAAAACCCCAAATGTTTTGCAATCAGAATATGTCAGATGCTGAGGAATGAGGAACCCACTTTGGTTTATAACTTCCTTCAAGTATGAACCAAAAACTGTAGAGTACTGTACCTAATAGAAAAGCATCCAGACCAATCTCTATAAATACTTATCACAGTCCTATAAACTAACTTATTAGAGGTACTTGGCATTTTCATTTATACCTCTAAAACTGATGAAAGAAAGTTAAACAGGCTGAGCTCTTTAATGCTTTTTCAACATTTCTTGTGCAAAAAAACCAGCATAATATACTCTAAAGAATTGTTCATATAATTTTTTGGCTGACTGTCTGTTACCTAAAACAGAGTTTATCTGAATAACATGAGTTATGCTTCCTCCAGTTAACAATTTATGGTGTTAGAGGTATTCTTGTTTATTTCTTCATTGCATCTGGTATGCTGTAAAAATCTACTGGAATATTCCCCAGTAATAATGTAATAGGAACCTTTGCGGTAGTTGTGAAATTAATATAGGATTTTACATTTGTAAAATGTTGAAGTTTTTTACCAAAAGGTCAGGAAATTATTTCTGCCACATTACCTGTCTGAAATATTTGATATAAGATTTCTTTTAATACTGTGTATCAACATACAAATTTAAAAAGAGAAACGGAAAACACTCTGCTGGAAAGGATGTGGGCAAGTAAGTCAAGCCACAGATTTTCCTGGACTGCTCTGATTTGAGTGTTTTGGTGGCAGACACAGAAAACTTTAAGAAAACATTTGGGAGAGTTTTTGAAAGAGGCTCAGTATGCTCAGGACTGGTAACAACACTCCCAAACGGAAATGGCGAGTCAGAATATTAGCATTAACAGTAGGAAGTATATGCCAACATTTTTTAAACTTCATGACTATGAACACAAATGAAATATAGGATGTATGAGATGTTGAACAGATCACAGGACTGATTTCTTCACCTTTAAAACCATTTGAAGAAATGCTGTACCTGAACCTAGTGAGTAAGAAGTACAAATGACATACAGAACCTCATGTGGAAACTACATGACAGTGTTTTATGAACAGCTGGTACCACATCTTTCTCTAGTGCAAACATGTCTCTTCTGCTTTACAAATAATTTACAAACTGTTTTGCTGAATGTGGATGTAGAGATGCTTAAAGCATAACCATAAGGCTAACGAGTGGAGTAGTTTCTGCACCTGGCTACCAAAGACCTAAACACTCCAAAGAGCTCTCTCCTGCTCACTTCAAAGCAGTCTTTTTGGAAAGAAAGAATGCAAAGTACCCCAGGAAATCTATTTTTATCAATCATCTGAGTCTACCAGTCACATAACTGTAGCACTTCAGTGGAAAGAACAAAGTCTTGCAAACTAGTATTGATTGTAATGCCACATGGCTGCAGCACCATTTTTGTTTCCAGAGAGTCTGCAGGATGGTGATCACAGCCTGACTTGCTGCAGTTGCTTTCTGAAAAGCCCAGGAAGATGCTTGATGAATGCTCTCACCTTCTGCTCTTACATCACACCAACGCCAGCAATACATACAGTGCATATAGCTGCATGTACTGGACTGTCTCAGTGTCATTTTCTTTTCAAAAGGAACAGTGAATTTAAGGCCAGGCTTTCAGAATTAAGAAGCTATGCCTATCCACGTAGTCTTTTTACAGCTCGGTTGCAGCTCTATTTTTCTTTTCAGCAAAAGTTAGAAACTCAAACTTTCAGCAAGTCTGCGTATGTACTACCAAGGAAACTAAGCCTTAGAAGTATGCCATGTATGTTGTTATCCTACATTACCTGGGAGAGTGTGAAGAGTGCATGTTTTAAGAAAAATTATGTGGAAACAAATTTACAAATGGTAGTATAATTCCACATGACTAATCTGATGGTTAACGGCTGCTAAATACACTACCTTCCTAAATTACCAGGTAAAATACCAATGTGCAAAAGTAAGACTTGTGATGTACATGTAGGGAAATAAATAGTAAGGTTTTGACTTTATTAATTTTGCAGGAATTTGGACTAAAATTGTGGCTTGTAAATTTTGCAGTAGTCTTTAAATCTGATCTGAGTACAAGAGAAGTGGTCAGCCCTTACAATATATTGATAATAATATATACTAATTTTATTCTCCAACTCATTTTTATGTTTTATGGAAACTCCTACACCAATGTTTTTGACAAAGCAGTTAAAATGTGTCGACCAGAGAGACGATATTTTTTACCTTACACAAAAAAGAAAATTAAGCACAATTCTCTATGGTATCTGAAGTGGAAACTTGACTAGAAAGAAAATCTAAGTTATCACACAGAAAAATGCCCCTCAACACATAGGAAACCACCACAAAGAATGGCACGTTACAGGTTACCAGGAGCAAAACAGTGTTCCATAAAATGCATAGCACTTTACATTACAGGTAAGCTAGATGAGCAGAAGACTTATTCTATATTTTGTAGCTGTCCTCCAGATAAGATATTTCTCTTCTTCTGTTGCTTAATACCCTTTGAGCTGTTTGAAAAATGACAATTTTGGCTACCCTATGACCTGTAGAAAGCAGCAACTAAGTTTCCCTCTCAAAGATCTATGAAGACTTCAACTCTGTTATTTTTCCTGACTTGGAGGGAATGGTGTTGTCAGTGTCATTGCTGAAAGTGCAGGGGTGCACAAACACCGTTAATCTCCACTTAACATGAAACCAGCAGTGTTTTTCTGTGCTTCCTCAAAACCAGTTCTTGGTTCCTGGTTTGGTATTCACCCCTACTTTGAAATTACTCTTCTCTGGTGACTGCTAGGAGCTTCCCTACCACAAGCACTCTCTATGGAGTGGAAAAAGGGACATGTCTTCGAAGGGATATATAGTCCATCTAAGAACATGTTTTCCGGAGATGAGTACTTCATGAGAAGAAGAGTTGTCCATGCAAGTAGGTGCTTCAGTTAAGTTCCTGAAGTTACATGGGTAAATCTAGATCCTTTTCCTCTGGTAGGACTACTCTCTAAAATGTTTTCAGTCCTTAAATCTTTTTGCATGGTTCAGAAAAGACAGAGCTAGCTGTGGTGTCAGAGTCATGTCCCCCTTCCCTCTCTGTATATTCTATGTTTGCTTATTAAAGGAAACAAAATGGTTTGGAAATTTATTCCAGACAGAAGAATTTTTTTTTTCCTTAATGTATCTTTCTGATGCAGCCACATGCTGGGTTCTTTACATTAAACACATTTGGTGATTCAAGTTTACTTTTAGAAACAGCTTGCTTTGTTTTCTGTTCTTAGTTGTTTTTCTCTTTCTTTTTTTTTTTTTTTTTTTTAAACCATAAGCTTACTTTTTGTACATCTTTTAAGGAATGCAGGCCTCTTCTTCCATCTCCTATTGTTTATTTAGTGCTTCATGGAAACACACTGATCTTCCTACTCAGTGGCCCATTGTCAGCCTTCTTGGGCTGCCTGTGGCATTGTTACTTTTTAAATGATGATTTGCATCCATTAAGAGGTAAATTAATTTAGGTTTGTATTAATCTCCCTCAGCTTTAACTGTCTGAAGTATCTATGCCAAGCTGGTTATATGGGTGCCTTCTGATCTTAATGAGAAAAAGGGATCTCCAGAAGGTTATTCACCTCACCACTGTTGCCATTGACATAATGCCTGGATGATGAACTCTGGATCTAAGTGGACCTTCTCTGCTAATATGTATTTTGTATTTCCAGGGAGACTTTCACAAGGAAAGAGAAGCCTGTTTTGTCATTATGTCCCCAACATATATACTGTACTGTATAGATGGTGCTTTGGAATAATTTCTGTTTCAGTTAATCTTTAATCTATTCCTAGCTATCATTCACTAAAGTGATAATCTTAGCAGATATAAAATTGTCACATACACTTTTGCATCTGGTTAATTAAAAGAATGATAAAAAATTGATTGAGTTGAGCTGATGCAACTCCAAATACAAACAGCTTAATCACTCCTCTGATTCTCCTTTATGCATTTATTTTTTCTGTAAAAGGGTGCTCAGGGCCATAGTTTTTTTACTGGCCAAAGGCTAAACCCTTCTAATGCTGTCTTTCATTCTCAGGACCACAAGAACTGTATATTTCTTTTGCAGTTTTACTCTTCCACAGACCCTTTGTATTATTATAGATTCCCTCACGGGATCAGCAAAATAATATGTGAAGAATATTAGTGATATGGAAGCTTGCTTCAGGGTTATCTTTAGATATCTGAGTTGAACTCTGCAAGTGAGGTACTAAATCTGCCTTGAGATTATCAACACAAGAACAAGTGAAAATGTAGGCTTTAAAAATAGCTTGTAGTCGTTTTGCTCTAGGATGGGATGAGAAAATGAACCAACCTCTGCAGTAATTTTATTCAACACAACTGGCTTCACTGAGCTTGCATTGATGTAACTGTGAGCAGAGTAAGGCTACATGTATCTTAAAACAGTCAAATATCACAAGGTGTGCAGACAGTACAGCACACATAAGACACAACAGGAGGTGCAAATGACTGCTCATTTTGCACATAATCATCCTGAGTGATGATGAGAATAGTCATACTATTAGATTCTTGTCTGATATATTGATACATGTATATAATGACTACAGTGGCTTAGAAAAATGACAGCACAATAACACTGTATATGCAAGACTCAAAAAAAAAAGCTCTGATGTTCATTATGTATTCTATAATATCTTCTGCATGACTAGCATTTCACAAATGGACTAATAAAACTTCAGTTTTATAATTGGTTCTCACTACTGAGGTCCACAACAAGCCCATTTTTTCCAGGGAGTAAAGCCAGCCTTCACTAACGCTTCTACAAGAAGGTAGGTAAATATCGCTCTACTCTTAAGGCTAACTGGGTGAATCTAAAATTTTTACAAGAACTGGATATGATTGGTACCAATAAAAACATGTTTTTTCTTATTATTATCTCTCTTTTTCTTTTTAACAGTAAAAATACATAAGCAAAACAAAGTTTAACTTTCAAAGATGCAAAGCTTAGGTTATTGGGCTTTTTTTTTAAATTTTTTGGGGGGGCAAAGTTGAAGTATTGCATGTTTTTCAAGGAAACTTTGTGCTCTGTTTCAGGAAGATTTGAATATATGGAAACCTCCAATAATTCCTTTTCTCATCTAAGTTTTTCTTCTAAGTCTTCTAAGAATTGTAAAAATTTCATTCAGTTTCCAAAACACAAATGCAAATAATGCTTTGGTATAGTGTGTATATAAAGGAATATGCTGGGTTTTTTCATATTTTTTCATATTGTCTTGGCCAATAGATTTTAGTGTTTTGTTGCTAATAACTAATGAAGAGCAGGTAACAAAAGCCGTAACAAAAGCCATAACAACATCTTGTACTTATTCAGAATTGGATCAGGCTAGCTTGCACGTCACATGAAGTGCACTGTCATATGTAGAAAGCAAGAAGTGTCTGGGGCAGCATACATTACTGATTAGAGCTGAAGCCGGACTTGTGTTGCAGCAATCATGACTTTCATGTTCTATTACTTTTATGTTCTAAAAATACTATGCCTGACATGATGTTTTATGGTTTCTATATGTTAGAGGGTGGGCATTTGACACATCTAATGAGGGGCTGCAAGCTTAAGTTTTCCTCACTAAATGACAGGAGAAGTTCAGCAAGGGCAAAGTGGCAACGTGAACCTCTTTTACTTGAGAATGAGCATCAGTGGAGGGGAGTAGTTGGTTCCTGTCATCTTGAACGCAGGAGGATGAAAATAGAAAACTTTTGATGCCACAGATTATCCAAGAATCTCTGGATAATTTGTAGCGTCTTCTTTGTTTTCTATTACTCAAGACTACTGGTGCTTCTGGCGCATGAGGGGCAGCATTCCATGTACATCCTTATATCTGCACTGTGGCTGATATGACAATCTACCACTTTTCAGATTTTGTGCCAGCTCCTGGTATTCACTACATAAATACTCTTCAGCCATTTCATGTTGAACTGTTTGAATAGTCTGAGTGAAGCAGGAAGACTGACCTGGTTTTGGGAACCAATTAACTCTGTCTTGTAGATGTAATGAATTTAAGTGTTGTGATTGAACTGATCATATTCTTTAGGGGTAGTGATGGCTAGGTAGGTAACAAGGCTGTTGTTACAATGCTTTTCAATGGATTGGATTGGATCCTTCTGTTTGAAAGTGACAAAGAAAAGGAAAATTACAGACTATTCTATTTCCTTTGTTAGTGTGAATAGGCATCTAAACTTGGTAACACACCGTCGGAGGAAACAGTTAGAAGGTGGTCTTCTGCCAGGAGGTCCACCAGAGATCAACAGGTTAATTGGATGCAGTCAAATGTCTTTGAGTTGTGCTGAAACAGCTAAAACACTTATGTGGGTCCTTCAAGCCAAATACTTGTATTTTGTGCTGAACCAGATGGGGACTGCATGCATAGCAACTTCCTAAACTGTCAGAACACGATCCTTTTGATCTTGATTCTGTCTTGAGTAGCTTCAAGTGATGGTAATTACAAGCAAACTCCCAGGGCAGACTGCTTGCATCACTTTGGTGTCACAGAATAGGCGCTGTAAAAAAAAGAACCAAAATTGTCGTTTTGCTGTAAAGGCAGTCTGCTGACCTAAGGAAGTTGAAGAGTTTTATTTTTTTATTTGAAAGTATTAGTTTATGGAATGGAGCCCTGTTCTTTATCATCTAATTCTCCATGCAGCTTGTTTTCTTCTTAGGTGGGTGCAGGATTTTCTGTTCCAATGCAGTGAAGTCATCTATAAGTGAACTGCTTGGCAAATTCATCAAGAGGGAAATGGTTCGATGACCTCATCCTCATGTTATTAGTAGAAGCAGAGGATGCTTAGTATCTCATGGAATGGTAATGTTGGAGTTAAGGTTGAAATTATTTGGAATTGCAAAACTAAACAATTGAGAGGGCAGATCAATTAATTACACCTTTGAAGAGCTCTTCTTCTCAATTAAAACTAGTAAGTCCTTAGAATAGAATTCAGACATCACAGAGCTTTAACTGAAATCCTTATTATGTGTAAAAACAAAAAACCCCATTTATAAGATTATAATCCTTTGTGACATCTATGTCTTGGCCAACCTGTGAAATCTCTTAAAATAAATTTGTTTTCTTGATTGCTTCAAGTGCTCTGTTTTCATTCCTGAAAGATGCTTGCGCAGCCAGTTTCTGAAATTACCAATATTTTCCAGGGCTCTAATCTACTTTGACTAAAGAAAGTCTGAAGATGGCTGATGTTCCAGGGAACATGTGTTTAGAATTGAAGAACAATAATATGGTTTTGTTTGCACTCATAAATAATGAATCTTTTTCTGACCACAAGTAAAGATTGTCTAAATTGGTCTTCCGATGCAGTAATTGATCTGAAGCGTATGCTGTGTTAGAACCATCAATATACTGATGACTGCATGTGTCTAAAAGAGCTACAGTAGTGTTTATGAAGGGCATTACAAAAAAAAAAAAAATAAAGAGGGTTAGAAATGAGCTTTGTGGATTATCTTCAGTTAATGGCATGGCAAATGCCATTTTATGGACCTAATTTACTAAACATTAATAATGCTAGAGTTGAGGTAAATCATTTTAATGGCGAGAATTATGTGAATAACTCTAGCACTAATTTAGGAATGGAATTTACAAAATCCATTTAGCTCTTCTAAAGAGGCACTAAGTGGATGTTATGGCTTGGTTTTAGACTGACACTGTCATGGGAGCAGGGCAGTCTTGCTCGCTCTTTCTGCCTTGCACTTGTGCATAGTGAAAGCCAGAAGATGGGTTCAGCAATAGCAGTTTGGTGAGTCAGAGAATAGTGACGAGTGATCAGCTCACATTTTTTTTTACTTCATCCAGCAGGAGGTGATCAAAGTTTTGCCAAAGTAACACTGAGAAGAGGTGCATGGAGACTGCACCTCCTGCACAATGTCCTCACTCAATTAAATGCATTTACCTTCAGATACCTAAGTTGATATCTAAGTGAAGTCTTAGCATCCCTTAGGGGTGCAGAATCTATTGTGAGAGGAAGATGATGCATGATGAGAGTGCCCATATTAATTTTGCTTGTGAAATTATTATTCATTGGTATTAAATGCAAAGTAACCTACAGTATCTATGGTGTGAAGATGTCCAGGATGGCTGGAGGTAATTTCTCTTCCCAAGAGATGACTCTGTCTCCTTAAGCAGGAACTATCATGGCAGATGAGGTTCACAGTTAGGAAGACTTTAGCTAGTGCAGTAAGCTCCCAGGCAGTGTCCTCAGAGATGGAGCAGAATCACTGAAGAACCTTCTGTCCATATCAAAAGGACAGTAGCAGTTCCTGGTTTTTCAGGAGCAAATGCAGAAGGCATTTTCTTTAAGCCCAATCTTTCAAATTCCACAGGCACTTACTGTGAAAAAACTGGTTGGTCTCAAGGCAAAATAAATATAATAGAAGTAATTGACCAACCTATAAATTAATAAAGCTAGAAAAAGTAAGTAAGAAAGAAATTAAGAAATACAGTGTTATTTCTCTTGTTAAATATATAGAAATTACTTAGACACTGTTGTAAGTAGTAGACAGATGGATAGATAGAGAGATAGATAGTTAGACAGTCTGTTGAGGAAAAATGAGTAAACACTGTAGTGTTTGCTAATCAGGTCTCTAGTATGAACATAGAAACTGATCAAATAGTGCAGAATTATTAATTTAAAAATTATTGCAGAGCATTTGATTATTCATGGAAAGTTATGGGCTCAGCTGAGTGTGAGATTTTATGCATGTCTGTTGGAAGTGGTTGTTTATGATGTGACATTCTTTAATGGTAAAATGAAAAACAGCACAGTTCTGTGTCAGGACACGAGAGGGTCATAAGGAGAATGAATATTTATGAAGGAAAATAAATATGAAGATGGAACTTCCCTCCCCTTTTCCCATCCCCCACTTCTGTTTATCTATCCAAAGTCTATGACATGCAATTTACACTGGTTTATTATACACTGTGGGACAGCTCATGTCTTTGCCTTTATCTCTGATTATGGTGTGGTGTTGCAGATACCCTCTTTGAGAAGTGGGTGTTGTTGAAGATGTAAAATTTGTCCTTTATTGCTTTAAGAAGATTCATGTACTCCTTTAAAGACTCAATAAGCCAGTTTCGAAAAGCTATAGTTCTATTTCATTTATCAGTTTTAGGGAAATTCATATATGTCCTCCCATTCAAACTTCTTCCTGTAGGATTTCTCTGTATTTGACATCATGATTGGTAATGCGCTTACTCTCAGGGAAGAATCATAGAATGGTTTGAGTTGGAAGAGACTTTAAATACCATCTATTTCCAACTGCCATGCCACGGGCAGGGACATCTTCCACTAGATCAAACTGCTCAGTGCTCCATCCAACCCGGCCTTGAACACTTCCAGGGTTGGGACATTCACAACTTCTCTGGGCAAATTGTTGCAGTGTCTCACTACTCACAGTGAAGAGTTTCTCCCTTATATCCAATCTAAACCTACCTTTTCAGTTTAAAGCCATCACCCCTTGTCCTACACATTTACAAAATATGTGGCTATAGCTTTCCTGTAGTCCTCCTTTAGGTACTGTAAGGCTGCTCTAAGGTCTGCCCAGAGCCTTCTCTTCTCCAGGCTGAACAACTCCAACTTTCTCAGCTTTAGGTTTCCTAACCTGATCCCTGACTTTTCAGACAATTTCTCTGTATTCCTTCCAGGCTACTAGACCTTGCTTCCACCCTTGTAGGATTCCTTTTTCTGTTTGATTTTTTTCCAGGAGCAACTTGTTTATCTGTGCAGGTCTCTTGCTGCTTTGGCCTGATTTTCTTCTGCATGGCTCCTGAGCTTGGAGAAGGTGATCCTCGAATATTAACCAAGTCTGAAGTAGCCCTGCAGGTGTGCACATGGCTCCAACTCCTCTTGTTCATTTCACATACTACATGCATTTAAGCTGGGCCTCCAATGAAGCTGACATATTGGCTGGAGTGGCTGAAATTCCTTTGTGCTGCATGTCAGGTGCTCTTGTGCTGATCTATGATCTGTCTCCAGGATCTGAGCATCTATTGATGGTACTCGAATCAAACTAGTAAGAGTGGGATGGATTGAGGTTTCCTTCTCTGGCATCTTTAGTTTAAGGCCCTCTTTATCAGCTTAGCAAACCAATGACTGAGGATGCTCTTCCTTTCTTTGACAGATGGACCCCATCAACTCCCATCAGCCCAGGCTTCTCCATGTTCTAAGCAGGTGAACCCCTGGCTGTAGCATCATTCATGTAACAATCTGTTGATTTGTCATATTTGACTGGCTCTTTAAAACCCCTTCTCTTTGACAGGGATGATTGATGAAAAAAATACCTGTGCTCCAAAGACCCTACTGCTGTTCCCAGGTAATCCTTCTTGATATTCCTCAGACTGCTTCTGCCTGTATCACTGGTGCTCATGTAAAACAACAGCAGTGGATAACAGTCAGTGGAGTGTACAAGGCGTGGTAGTTTTTGGGAACACCCCTGATGTGAGCCCCTGGTAAGCACCACACTTGTCCAGAGAGTGTGTTGTGTTGGCAGATAGATATCACACTTGTCCAGAGAGTAGTGTGTTGTGTTGGCAGATAGATATCTCCATACCTCTCATGCCCCAAAGACACTGAGTTGCTGGAGCATGTCCAGAGAAGCATAAGAAAGCTGCTAGAGAGTCTATAGAACAAGTTTTATGAGGAGCGGCTGAGGGAACTGGGATTATTTAGTGTGGACAAGAGGAGGCTGAGGGGAGACCTCATTGCTCTCTACAACTACCTGAAAGGAGGTTGTAGTGAGGTGGGGGTTGGTGTCTTCTTAGTATCAAGTGATAGAGCAAGAGGAAATGGCCTCAAATTGCACAAGGGAAGTTTAGATTGGATATTAGGAAAAAATTATTTCTTGAAAGAGTGGTCAGGCATTGGAATAGGTTGTCCAGGGAGGTGGTGGACAGACTGTCCCTTGAGGTGTTCTAAAAACACGTAGACATGACACTTTGGAATATGGTTTAATGGCCATGGTGGTGTTAGATCAATGGTTGAACTTGATGATCTTAGAGAACTTTTACAACCAAAACTATTCTATGGTTCTATGACTCTATAATTCTCTCAGAAGAGAGCTGCCTACTACCAGCACTCATCACTTTTTCTTTATTGAACTGGTTGTTAATACAAGGAGCGGAGTAGGTTGCTTTGCTCAGCTCCAATCTCTCCCCTAATATAGATCTTTTCTCTTCAGTCTGCAAAGTGATGAAGCAGTTCTGCCAGCAAGGGCACCTTAGGCTTCAGAGCCTCATTTTATAACTAAAGTTTTCAGAATCAGACTGTGGTGGGATAAAAAAACAAAGAGATATGGCTTATATATTTAGTCTGCTCATGAGGTACCAAAGTGACTTTTGTCTTCTAAATGTCCAACCAATATCCTCTAGTTCTTCTCATCCTCTTACAAGCATAGGTGGTACTTGACATCTCCCCTCTATTAGGATGTAATTTGGATAGATTCTACATCCCAGGTTCCTCATCTGTAGCTTTAGAACCACGAATGAAGTGCTTAAATAGTTCCGATCCCAAGATCCTCTTCATAGAAAATGGGAACACATACCTCTCTAAAATGATTCAGCTCAGTGAGTTACCAATGAAGATGACAGTCTTGTTTAAAATAAAGAGGGGTTTGCAGTGAGGAGCTCCCAGGGTAGGGGCTTTCCTTAGATGACTGAAATTGTATGGGCTGCATGTAAGTTGAGTTTTTCTTGATAGTGAGACAAAGCCTTGATATCCTACAGAGCCTGATGCATTCTATCAGTAATTATCAAAGGAGATGTGGATAAGCTGAACGCAGGGAGACTGCTAGCACTTTTCTTTACTCATTCACTGAAGAGGTATTGCATGTTTTTTCCCAGAAACACCTCTTTCCTCAAGAAGTCTGTTTTTCAGTCCTAGACACAGACAGTTGCCAACTTATCAAATAATGAAGTGTTTTTTGCAGCATGCACAAATGAAGATGAGAAAAGTATATTATTTTTAAATACATTCTCAGAGGAAAAACGAAACCAGAGTTCTGGATGAGACGTGACACATGAAAGCATTCAGTCTGACTCATATTACCACTAACTCATCATCATCTTTCCCAATAAAACCAAGCTGCTTAAAATTGTGTTGAATATTTTTTCCCAAGGAGGAACAATATTTCAGGTGACAGAGAGAGAACACAGTAGACAACAAAGAATTCAATATGGATAAAGTACTATGTTTTTGCTCTAGTTTTTTTCTTCACTGCAATTCGGTTTCTTCTGAATTCTTGATGTGCTGTGTTTTACAGGGAAAAAGTGCCCAAAACAAAACAAGCCTTAAGAAGCAAAGTGAATTTCAAAGGCAACCTGAAATGAAGAGTGAACATTCAAACAACTGAGAGGAAGCATATCCCTTCTTTGAACTCAGGAGGTTAGTATGAGCTGGCAACACTTTCTTTCAGACCGTTCCTCACAATTAAGTACAGCACTGATGAAAACTCAGAAAGGAGATCAATGATGTGTCCTGGAAAGAGCTTGAACCCATAATGGAGCAATCAAGATCAAATGTTTTCTAAACGTGGAGCTCTCAGAGAGATCAAAAGAATTGCTTCAGCAGTCTTTATTTACTATGGAAGGTACTTGTATTTATTATGCTACTGAGAACAAAGACTCAATGCTGGTACCTAGTTGTTTTATTTCCACAACTCTGCTATCATAAGTAGCTGAGACAAGTTCCTTCACAGAAACAAAAAATGGGCTTGCCCACCTGCCAACAGCTAAGTGGATTGAAGCAAGAATTTTGTGGTGGAACTTTTTTGTTCTCACCTCTGTCTTTCTCCTAGGGAAGAGAGAAGCCCACCTGTCCACCACAGTGCTTGCTGGCACTACCCACCTCCTGCACTGCCCTACCTTCCTCACAAAAAGCACCAGGAAACCTACTTTGAAATGTTGCAGGACCTCAGTTTGTATAGTGGGGAAAATTATAGCCGAGAGCTTTCAAAAGGCAAAGTAGTTTAGTTATGTCACACAGGTGAGTTTTATTGTTGTGAGACAGGATTCTGATGGAAAGTTTTGTTTCCATTTTGTGTATTTTACAATTTTGCTTCTTGGGAATGAGCAGTGGTAATATATACTTGGTTCTATTTCCTTGTGCTATTTACAGAAAATTGACTATCTTCTGACCTAAAACTGAGAGGCCACAACTGTCCATCTAGTTTTGTGTTTGGGTGCTTGTGAATCATGGGTTTGAGGAACAGCAACAGGCAAACTTGAATCGCTAATCCAAGAGACCACTTAAGGACATTTTTTCCTTTTTTCTTTCTTTCTTTTTTTTTTTTTTTTTTTAACATGGGAACAAATACATTGGACTGAAGAGCTTTGCTGGATGGGATCTAAGATCTCATCATTGTGTGTTGAATCAACATAGAGGGGGGCTTGGAGATGTATACATTCACTACAGCAACACCAGGCAGTCAGAGTCTCCTGGAGAATCTTTCTCATTGTTTTACATGCTATTTATATTTTTCAAACTATAGCAAGTGGAAAGATTACTATACATCATAAAATCATGGTGAGTGTTAATAGAATTTAAGGAAAACAAAATAAACAGTCGCAGAGCCTCAGTTAAAAGAACAAACAAACAAACAAAAAATCACAATTTCTCTCCAGTGAGAGATGTGTTCCCCTGATGTATGTTCTTAATATAATTCTTATCATGCAAAATAAGGGAACACAAGGAAAAGTCACAATGGAATCAAAAAAGGAAGTAATAGAACAACTAATTTTCTGGTGAAGAATAATCCTAAGAAAAAATTATCTGCAGGACCTGTCTGCACAGCCTTTTCTACTGCTCAGATACAGTAAACAAAACTTTTAGCTTTTAAAATAAAACAATATTCTTTTTAATAATGAAAAATATCCTCAGAGGCTACTCATGACCTATTAGGGCTTTATCTAGATAGCACAATTAATACTACAGGTGTGCCAAGGCAAAAATTAGATTTTCTTTGTAGCTTACACCTATTCTACATAAATACTGTTTCCATCTTTCCCAGATTAATGACCTTACTTTATGCAATTTACTCATCTCTGTAAATCCCCAGTATTTGGAATGAGCTTTAGGGCATCATGCAACATAGAAACCAGTCTTACATAGTAGCCGAATGGCCACAAGGATGCCATGGTATGCATGGGATATTTTGCCATTTTTCTTTCTGTTCTAGGACTTTCACACAACACCCAAGAACCTTTGTGTTAAATCAGAACTAGTAAAATTCTTTTCACCCATCATGGGACCTTTTACCACTTCTTGATTGAGGAAGGGGTTACCTGTTTTATTTATTTGACCTTTGTTTCTTTGAGTTTCCTCTTCAAGCACCTTTTGTTTCAGAGGGTGCTAATGATTCTTGGAGATCCCTGTGGTGGTGAGTTTCTGTCAGGGCAATTAGCTGTATTTTTTCAGAGGCTTGCCATGTTTCCTCTGATGCGGCTGAACAGCTACGTTATCCAGTCCCTCTTAGCAGTGTTTGGCAAGGTCTTGCCTATCCCTTACCCTTTCTTGCTGCCCTATTAGAAGCATATTTTTTATGATAAAATTGATGCAGATCCTTTTTCTCTGTTCTTGCTGTAAGGATAGACATGTGCTCAGAGCAGACCTGGGAAAGAGGTTCTTAGAGGCCTCTCTAACACCTCTGCATGTGCAGGGAATGTGTCCCAGTATATTTATTTGTTCTCCGACAAGACGCATTGGGACCAAATCTTCACGACTCTAGTGATACCATTGTAAGCAATGAAGGCAAACCAGTAACATTTCTTCCTAGAATGATGGGAGCAACCTACAGAGGCAAGGAAATTGTACTAAGGAGAAGGGGATGGGTAATTTTGACGTCTAACAACAGTATTTTTCATATATTCAGGTGCTGTGATTTTTTCTGCTATGCTGTCTATAATGTTCAGGATTCTATGTGAGGAGAGGAATCACCTTGGAAGGACATTCTAGAGAAAGTGGGAATGGACTCTTTCCTAAGTGCTTCAAATATCTCTATTACATAATATGGAAGTTATCCTTTTGGATATTTGCAGGGAGAGAATATTTTTGTAGTGTATCATACACACCTTTGGTCTCTGAGAAAACTAATAATGTGAAGGGTAAGAACACATGACATAATTACAGTTCCAGCCCTGCTCTATCTCCATATTCTTGTGTCTCCATGGGATACTTATGTTGCAGTCATGAATGCATTAAATGTAATGCATGAAGTCACATGACTTGAACTCTGAGGCAGACACAGATTAATTTATTTGTAGTAGAAAAATGCATGCCTGATGCTATTTTCAATTGAAACACATCCTTTCTTTCATAGTGAGTTGTAATGTCTTAGCTATCTGAAAGTTTAATCTAGATAATTTTTTACCCTCATTGATACAAAATGTGCAAATGCAATGCTTCCTTTTCACCTAAATCGTAGGGTAACATTTCCAATTTGCTCAGTTTGTGGTGGATCCCTTCTGAACACAACTTCGAATTTTGAAAATCAATTATTGTGAAGAGCTGTCTCTGTAGCAGACATACTCCTCTGCTGCAGCAGCAGCAGTTTCTGCTAGGCTATCTACCAGAGGTGCATGCATTTAGCTAGCAAACAGAATTCGTATCTTAGGTTTGTCAGGAAGATGCTGCTTGGAGTGTGTATCTATTTTGGGAGCTGATAGTGTGCTGCATGGTCTGCCATCAGCTTACTCCACTGAGTCTGTGCACCTCCTTCCTCCCTCATAACGAAGTGAGCTGAGTCCACCTCTGGGCTTTTCTCAAGCCTTTCCCAGCACAATTAAGATGTGTTTGTCTGGTGTATTGATATTCTTGCTCTTCAGTGTATGACTGGCCAGACTGAACTGAACTGCAGTGGATAATGTTTTAATTTAGTAGGACAATGTTTCATTAAAGTACTTTCATCACAATGTAGATTATATAGATAAATGTTCTGACTTTGACCTGCTGGACCACTTCGCACAACTGTAACAACTTGTATAACAAATAGCCATATCTTCACTTTGCTTTTCAGTTTAATTTAGCTTTTTGTTCTGTTTAGACAATTAGCTCTTCAGGGTAGGAGCATGGTGTTCTTACACATCCGTACGAATCCTGCCTCTTTTGATGGCACTCACGAAGTGTGTGTTGTTACTCTAGGGATAGACACAGTGTATCTGAGTCACTTGCACTGACAATGTGCATGTGCAATCCTTGCACATGCAATCCTTGAAGGTTAGGCAAAGTTCCTCTGATGTGTGCTTGGACAGAACATGACTTGGTCAGTGACAGAAAGAATTGACCTCTCTACTGCTGTTCTGATGGTATGAATCTCCTGTCTGTCAGTAAATGATCATCCCCCCTATCCCCCCCATCTTTGTTCTGATATATGGACCTTTCTTCCAAAGGATGCCTTGTGATTCTAAAGAAACTGAAACTGCACTTTATTTCCAAGAAAATTGTGACTCTATTTCCTGAAAAGATGTGGTCATATTATGTTGCTGTAGAGTGAGTGATTTGCTTTGAGGAATCAATGTGCTTTCAAAAAATGTCTACCATTGAAGATGAAAAGGAAATACCATACCTTTCACTGTATTCCTTCCAGTCTGGTTCAGTTCTGTACCTTCATGTAAGTGTGCAAATCCTAAAATGTTGTATGATCCTTATCCAAATTTTCTTATGCTGGGTACAAACACAGCCTTGAAGTTCTCACTTTTCTCTTGAAAGATGAACCAACTTTTTAAATAGCTAGAGTTCAAAAGATACCTCTGCCCCTCTGACTTATCAGTAATTGCCTACCCCATTTATAGAGATGTTAAGCACAGTCCTGAGGTGGATTCTAAAGAAGTATTCTGCCATCATCATTCCAAGTAAATTCATAGATTTCATTTAAGCTATCTTTAGAACACACATTTTGTTTCCCAATAAAGTATTCTTTTTGTGACCTCCTAATTAATAAGATTAAGGGAATTTAGCCTGGGAATCTGACAAAAGGCGCATTCTATGACCCTCACTGAATATTAATATCCATCTTGTAGCAAAAGCGGAACACTTGTTTGTGTATATTGGAGCCCCACTGGTTTAGGTCTTTACTAGGAAACAACAAAGAAAAGGAAAAAAAACCACAAAACCCCAAATTACAGCTGAAACAAATCATCAGCATTGCTGTTTTCAAATTACTATATTTCTGGGGAATTTCAGTCAGTTACATGAAAAAGAAGACAGACGTTTCAATAGAGCTTTGATAGTCAGGTTATGTTAATAATGGGGACTCATGTAAAATGCATAAGGTATACCTTACAGATGAAGAAGATTGCTAATAATTATTCTGTATGCTAAGAGTGTAGCTCTTTCTGAACTGATACATAAAGACTCCTTTACATCCCAGTCTAATTACTTATAGACAGTTGAGCACAAAATTACTTTCATCTGTTTGAACATGTGGAAGGAAAGAGATTAGAGATGTACCTTTCAAAACAGCTGGTTGGCATGTTAGAGAAGAAAACCTACTGGTTCTTTGGTTCTGATTGAAAAGTGCATTTCTTTATAATTAGACCTATTAAAGTAAATGTCGTGCAGGGGGACTCTCAGAGGGGGTGACTAGGGTGCACAGTATGAAAGTCAGTTGATCTCTTATGGATGCTTTAGAAACTGGAAGAGTTTTCAAAGCTGAGGAAAGATAGGAGTAGGTGTTTTAACACCTGATGTTTTTCCCTAGCCATTTTGGAATTTCTTTTGGTGCACTGGCTTCCATGGAATAGGAGTGGAAAGGTCCTAGGGATGGCAAATGCCTGTTGGCAGCCACTAGTCCGACTTTTTGTGGTGTCTTTCTCTTGTTGTGCTTCAGGAAGAAGTCAATATGAGTTGTGAGGAAAGCAACAGATTACACAGGAAAAAAGCACACAAAGTGTCACAAAGGGGCTGTAGGCAGATGAGTGATTAATGTCTTGAGTCTCCAGTTGTTTATCTCATTACAGGGCATTGAGTATACAACAAGCCTAATCCTGTGCTGATTTTATAGTATCAAAATGGTGGCAATTACAAAGACGTGGTGGGACAGCTCACTTGACTGGAATGTAGCCATGGATGGCTATGCCCTTTTTAGGAAAGACAGGTCAACGAAGCAAGGTGGTGGAGTTGCTCTTTACGTGAGGGAGCAACTGGAATGTATTGAGTTCTCTCCAGGGGTGGAACAGTTCCTCCTCCAGGGGAGGAATGAGTTGAGAGTTTGTGGGTGTGAATTAAGAGGCAGGCTGGCATGGGTGACACAGTTGTGGGTGTTTATTACAGAGTGCCTCATCAGGACGAGGAAGTTGATGAGGCCTTCTACAGGCAGCTGACAGCAGCCTCACAATCACAGGCCCTGGTTCTCAAGGGGGATTTTAACTATCCAGATACTTGCTGGAAGGCCTGCTCAGCCAGCCATCCACACTCCAGTGCATTGATGATAATTTCTTGACGCAAATAGTGGATGAGCCAACTGGGAGAGGAGCACTACTGAACCTGATACTCACCAACAAGAAGGATCTGGTTGAAGTGATGAAGGTTGAAGGCAGCCTTGGCTGCAGCAATCATGAGATGGTGGAGTTCAGGATCTTGTCTGGTAGGAACAGAATATCGAGCAGGATTGCAACCTTGGATTTCAGCAGGGCCAACATTATAATTTTCAAGCAAGGGAAAATCTCATAGGACAGGGTACTAGGAGGCACAAGGGCCCATGATAGTTGGCTAATATTCAAGGATGTCTTCTTCCAAGCTCAACATCCGAACATTCCAACAAGTAGGAAATTGAGAAAGAGAGCCAGGAGACCTGCATGGTTAAGTAGGAAACTGCTGAACAAACTCAGGTGCAAGAAGAGAGTCTACAGATCATGGAAAGAGGGGCTGGCCACTTGGGAGGAATATAAGACTATTGTCAGAGGATGTAGGGAGGCAACTAGGAAGGGAAAGGTCTCGCTGGAACTCAACCTTGCAAGGCAGGTCAAGGACAACAGCAAAGGCTTCTTCAAATACATCACAGGAAAAAACAACATCAGAGGAAATGAAGGCCCATTGCTGAATGAGGTGGGTGCCTTGGTGACAGAGGACACAAAGAAGGTGGCGTTACTACATGTCTTCTTGGTCTCCATCTGTACTGCCGGAGACTGTCCTCAGGAGTCCCAGACCCAAAGAAAGGTACCAAAGAAAGGCATAGCAAAGGATGAGTTTTCCTTAGTTGATAAGGACTGGGTTAAGGAACAATTAAGCAATATGGACATCCATAAATCCATGGGTTCTGATGGGATGCACACAAGGGTGCTGAGGGAGCTGGGGGAGGTCATCGCCAGACCACTCTCCACTATCTTTAGTAAGTTGTGGTGGAAAGGAGAGGTGACTGAGGACTGGAGGAAGGCAAATGTCACTCCAATTGTCAAAAAGGGTAAGGAGGACCCAGGTAACTATAGACTGGTCAGCCTCACCTCCATCCCTGGAAAGGTAATGGAACAACTTACCCTTGGCGCTATCCTTAGGCACATCAAGGACAAGAGAGCCATTAGGAGCAGTCACCATGGTTGAACCAAGGGGAAGTCTTATTTGACCAACCTGATAGCCTTTTTGAGGACATAACCAAGTGGATGGATGATCGTAGAGCAGTGGATGTAGTCTGTCTTGATTTCATTTGACGCTGTCTCCCACAGCATCCTTGCAGCTAAGCTGAGGCAGTGTGGTCTGGACGATTAGGTAGTGAGGTAGATTGAGAACTGGTTGAAGGAAAGAAGTCAGAGAACTGTGGTCAATGGAACAGAGTCTAGTTGGAGGCCTGTATCTAGTGGAGTCCCTCAGGGGTCAGTACTGGGACTGTACTGTTCAATATATTCATCAATGACTTGGATGAGGGAACAGAGAGCACTGTCAGCAAGTTTGCTGATGGCACAAAACTGGCTGGAGTGGCTGACACACCAGAGGGTTGTGCTGCCATTTAGTGGGACTTGGACAGGCTGGACTGCTGGGCAGGGAGAAATGGTATGAAATTCAACAAGGGCAAGTGCAGAGTCTTGCACCTTAATGTTGTGTTCAGTTTTGCTCTGTCAGTCGAGCAAAGTGTCATAATTTCAGCCAATTGAATCTGCTGATGAGTATTTGAAACAAAGCTGACATCATGATAGCTTCAAAGTTCTGGCTGGAGCAAAGTATCATGTGGCTTGAAGTTCAGACTGTAACATGAGAGGCTTCCTGTTTCCAGTTGCTGCTTCTGGTTTGCGTCTTTGGGGTGTTGGGCTTTTCCTCTGGGCTGGCTGCTGGCTTGGGGGGCAGGGGAGAGGTGGGTTATTGCTGGCTTCTGCTGCTGCTCCTGGCTTTTACTGCGCTTTTCTGCGAAATAGCTAAAGTAATTGTGCAGTGTATTATTTCCATTAAACTCTCTTTATCTCAGCCCAGGGTATTTTTTGTGTTTCTTTTCCTTCTGATCTGTTTGTGGCAGGGCTTACTTGTGAGAGTGGGCTGTGTTAAACCAGCACACAAACCAGGGACAAACTGGTGTTGGAGCTCTTGACCTTCAAGGATAGGCTGGGGGAACTTGAATGAATCATTCTGTAAAATGGTTAGCCTCAGGGAAGCTTAACAGCCACTCCAGTGCCTGTAAGGTGTCACTGAGGAGACAGTGGGGTTCTTCAGAGCCATCCATAGCAGGAGGAAAAGAGGCAAGGGGCACAAGCTGAAACAAGAGGTGCTAGTTTGCATTGTATAAGTGTCCCAGAGGACTGAAATCTGGTTTGGGAATCTTAATAGAGTGTGCAAATGACAGGAGCTTAAAATATTCCCTTCTTGAAGAAGTTACATTTCTCACACTTGCCTGTGAACACGTCTGTGAAGCAAGCTGTTGTGGCTTATGATGTAACTCCATTTTGTGTGGCCTATGAGGCCTATGAAGTTCTTCCCCTTTTCAGCTCAATCTTTTGTCTCCCTGTGCTTCCCATGTTACAACTTTTCATCTATACCAGGCATTGTTTGCACCACAGTCTGACAGCAAGTACTCTCTCTCTCCTTCTCATCAATTTTCCCTAGTCTGTCATTTAATGATTCTGCTTCTTTCTATTATGTCTTCTATGACCACACGTACCGTCTATAGAGCAATTAATGAGAGGTCAGTGCGTGACTTTATTTGTCAGATGTGGCTACTCAGGAGTCTTAGCTGAATAAGAATCCACCTTTGGGAAAAGCCAGAAATCCATATTTAATGGTCAGCCCTAAGCACAACAGCTTTTTCAGCACCTACCCTGATGATGCTTTGGAACTGGACTAAACTGTTTGTTTCAGAAGTAAGGGCTGACCATATAGCTGCAGCATACAAATCCCTCCTGTATCCATGTAGAATGTAGGAAAAGGCTTCATTGAAACCTGTTTTCAGGCCTTGTAATGTCATTTCATCGTGTTTCATAACTGCAGTTTATGTAACAATTCTTCAGAAATCGAAAGTGTAGAATAATGAAGTGCATCTACATTAACACACAGAGCATGGGAAGCAAACAGGAGGAGGTAGAAGCCATTGTGTATCAGGAAAACTGTGATATATTGGCCACCACAGAAATGTGGTGTGATATCTCACATGACTGGAATGTCACAATCAATGTCTACAAACTCTTCAGAAAGGATAGGTAAGGAAGGAGATGTGGTGGGGTGGTTCTGTATGTCAAGAAAAAATTCTTTGCTGAAGGAGTGGTCAGGCATTCTAAAAGGCTGCCCAGGAAGAGGTGGTGGAGTCACAGTCACTGGAGATGTTAAAAATTGTGTAGACATGACACTTTGCTACATGGTTTGATGGTGATGGTGGTGTTAGGTTGATGGTTGGACTTGATAATTGTAGCTGTCTTTTCCAACTGACACTGTTCTATGATTATATGTTTGTTGGAGTGTCTGAAGTTCTTCTGGCCCAGTCATCCTGCCCAAAAAAAGATTGCTTGGAACCTTGTCTTGTGAAGACTTGAACATCTGTGAGAATACTATCAGATCAAGTCTTAGGAACATGGAAACAGTTAAAATAACCACCAATGTAACCATGTCTCTGACATTCACAAGTGGGTAGTATGTAGGAGAAGATGAATGAGTAAGTCTGCAATAGTCCTTCCAACTGCACACCTCCAACTGAGGAGTTTTGGCTTTATTTAATATATTCCTGGCATCTGTGGCATGTATTTTTAGGATCCCAGGGATCAACAAGTTACATTAAGCGAGGAGGGTACATAGGCAGATTTTGAATGCAGTCCAGATTGTCTTGTATTTCTTCCCTAGATGAATTTTCCCAAGCATAAAGACAGAAAAATGATAGACAAGACTTTACAAAAGATTAAGTAAAATAAACAAGAGGTCCACAGCCTTAATATGTGCCATTGTCCTTTTCCATAAGACCTACTCCCATTTACTTCAAGAAAGAAGCCTGCACTTTGCATCCATCTGGGTCTGCTAGTAATCAACTACCACATGCCTGTGTGAGATATGGTCTCTTGGCTGGCAGCACATGGGGCTCTCCTGATGAAGCTGTTCTGTACAGCAGTTCAAGAAAACCCAGCTCCTCCTGAATTCACCCTGCTCCCCAGCAAGGCCTTTGCTGAGCTACTTTTCTGCAGTGTGAGAAGGGTCTCCTGGCTCTTCCTCAGTGCATATCAAGAGGCTTAACCTCTTCTTTGGGAAGGAAAAGGCAGCGTGGTAAAAGATGACTGACCCTTTTGTTAATGAAATTAGTGAAGGGGATACTGGGGCGTACCCAGCTTGCCGAATGTTTCCTGCTAAACCTCTAAGGTGGCATAAGAGAATGACTGTCCTCAGAGCTCTGAGTCTGCCTAGGGTAGACTCTTACCACAACTGCTAAGAGCTTTCCCAGCATGCATAAAAATAACTGTGACAGCACCAGTCATGCTAACTCACAAACAAGTTGGTCTTTGTCTTAATTTCCAACTTGGTTTGGACTTGCACCAACTTTGAATTATTTATGGATAGGAGATACTTCTGATTAAAAGATACATCTTGATTTAAAGGACAGATAGTGTGTTGTACACATAATACATGGCTACCAGGAGCGCTACTGATTGCTGATAATTTAATTCTTATAACAGACTACAGGAAGCTTATTACCTGGCAGCCAGTATTCAATCACTGTTTTCTGAAATAAATAGTCTATCAGACAGCTAACGATAAAAAAGCAAACATGATGCCCTTAATTTTTGGTATATTTAAACATAATATACTGTACCAGCACAGACATCCTAAAAGCTGTCTCCCTGCTAATCCTTCTCAATGGCTTTCTCCTGTATTTGTGTCATGGCTTATTTACGTAAATGGTATTGTTAGATTAATTTTTAAATCTGATATATGGGCTAAATAAGATAGTATAATATAGCATGAAACACACTAAAATAGTGTCTTCTAGGCTATACCCATGCGGTTCATGGTTGGGGTTTTTTTGTGTACTGTAGACAAAGAAGTATTTTTAAATAAGTATGTGGAAAAGATTACATATTCCTTTCATTATCATTGTTCTTGGAACCATAGAAACAACTAGAGAGCAAGGGCTGTAGAAACACTCAGGCATCTGGGCTGCAGAGAACGAAATATTGTAAAATAAAATAAAATAATTCTCACCACCTCTCCAATAACTCAAAACCTCATTTGCCTCTACAGACTATTTGGTGTTGTACTTTGACAAAAGGTAATAAAGAGGTAAGAGGTAAGGTGGATAATGGAACTAAGAAGAGAGAATCTCATTCATTTTTATTAATTAATAAACCAAATGATAACAAATCTGTGGAAAATGCACCAGTCCTTTCAGTTAGCTCTTTTACCAATGTAGAATGAAGTCTGATATGACAGTGGTTATAGATCAAATACAGAGCTGATTCTGAACTTTCAATATGATTCTTTGAAGATTTCTTTTTTTTTTTAATCAAAACAATTAAAAAAATAAAATTTTCAGTATGCTCTAAGTAAAAATACACATATTATGATATTTACCTGGGGAATCAGAACATCCTGAATCAAAACATTTTATTTGCCTAAAAGATGCAAGGCACGGTATTCCAGATTAGCTAAACTCAAACCTCTGCCT
Source organism: Indicator indicator (assembly GCF_027791375.1). Lineage (NCBI taxonomy): Eukaryota > Metazoa > Chordata > Aves > Piciformes > Indicatoridae > Indicator > Indicator indicator. Next base: position 74,322,854 of record NC_072010.1, read on the forward strand.
GCCTGAGATACCTCATGTCATCAGAGGAGCTGCATTTTGGTGTAACTCAAACTCCTATACCCTTCTAGTTTGGTTTTGTGGCTGTGTGGAGTTTCCACTATATATCATTGTCCTTTCTCATTGAATAAGTGATATGTTCATCTGAAACACAGGATAAGTTAGTTCACAGGTCATCTCAGGACTTCTTTTTTAAGGATTTAGAAGAAGCAAACTTTGCTGTGAAAACCAGGATAGGTTTCAATTTTGAATGTCTTAGATTCAATTCTAGGTGTTCTGGTTTTGATGATGTGTGGTATATATTTCTGCCACTGCAGCACATGTACAAAGGAAATAGGTAATTTTCCCCCTGTTATTCTTGAAATTACTGAATTTAAAAGGTAGGACTCAAATAAATTTCTAGCATATGTATAACCTGTTTAAAAAAGGCAATGAGAGAAAAAAGAGGGAAAAAATTAGTGAATATTGGCTCAGAGATGGAAGTAAAATGTTAGACAAAACTCATACATGGAGATAATATGGACAAGATAGTGAGATGTTTCTTTATAGATATACTGGGGTTCTGGAAATCAAGGAATCTGTCTCCGTTATCTCCACTTTCCTTTGCAAAACCTGTTTTGGCTATATCATAAATGGATTAATAAAGGCAATTAAGAACAAATCAGGTCAAACATTAAACAAGGAAAACATTATACCTATTTTTAAAAGGGGTGAAAAAGAGGAGCCTGGAAATTACTGACCTATCAGTCTCACCTTTGGGTTCATTGAACTGTTCAATTGTATAAGGAACTGGTTCAATGGTCACATACAAAGGTCAACAGCTCAATGTCCAGATGGAAACAGATGACAACTGGTGTCTCTCAAGGGTCTGTGTGGTGACCACTGCTGTTCAATATCTTCATCACTGATACACAAGAGAGTCATGGGCCTGCTGGAGTGGGTCACCAAGAAGATCAGAGGACTGGAGAACCTCTCCTATGATGACAGGCTTAGAGAACTGGAGCTGTTCAGCCTGGAGAGAAGAGAAGGCTCTAGGGAACCATATAGCTACATTTCAGTATATGAAGCAGACCTATGGGTAGGCTGAGGAAGGACTGTTTAGAAGAGGTTGTAGCAATAGGATGAGGGGGAATGGTTTTAAACTGGAGCAGGGTAGATTTATGTTGGACATCAGGAGGAAGTTCGTTACAAGAAGAGTGGTAAAATACTGGAAGAGATTGCCCAGAGATGTGGTTGAAGCTCTGTTCCTGCAGACATTCAAGTTCAGACTTGATGTGGCCCTGGGTAGCCTGATCCAGTTGGAGGTATCCTTGCTCACTACAGGGTGGTTGGGGCTTTGAGGGTCCCTTCCAATCCAATGCAATCTGTGAATCTGTGAATAGTTTCTCCTTCCTTTTGAGTATATATATATAGATATATATATACACACACACATGTATATAACACTTTGGGAAGAAATGGCACAGCTGTTACCAGCTATGCCCTCTGGCACTCTGAGAGGCAGAAGCTTCTCCTGGGTTTTGCTGTATGCTCTGAAGTGGAGTTGTGTTTTAATTGCTCCATCCATCCTTATTAAAGGACAGGCAGAAAAGGGAAAAAAATCCAATGAGAAAACAGATATTATATACACATTACACTAAATACCTGTGGTTAGAAGAATATTAAGGTTGTTAAACGAAGCACTGAAAAACCAGGAAATATTGTATTTATTACTCCTGGTGTAACCTTAATTTAGCTCGTGCAGCCAATAGCATTGTGTTACAGTTCCAGAGACTCCCTCTTCACCTAATGAACAACTGGCTGGTCCTTCATGACTATTCTACCCTTCACAGGTGGTATGGAGCCCTAAGCCTTATGTATCATATAAAATACAAACCCTGTTCTAAGTACAGGGTTATTAATTTCCTCACAGTTTTTCATTTGGCCCTCTGATAATGGTTCTCGTGGTACTCATCATTGTAATATTCAATGTCTTCAAGAACCTTCAATAATGCATTTCTGCAAAATTCTAGGAGGTGGTGGGTGATGGCTATTATTTTTATGTATGTTATTATGCTCATAATATTGTTCATGAAGAACGAAGAGATACAATTTATATATAAAGCCAAGAATTTATTGTTGTCATAACTAAAATCTTTACAATATAACCCAGGAATCATTTGCCCAAATTTAATTACTTTGGAAAGGAATATTTTTGTACAGAAAGTCTTGTTAAGAGTAATAATATAGTCCAATTTGTTATAAACACACTTCATTTCTACCCCTTTTTTGTTATGCTCAACCTTTCCCTGCTCCTCTGGGTTGTAAGGTTCATGGTTTCATTCTGTTGTTGAGGGTGTTGTGGGTGCAATGCAGACTTGTCAGAATCTAGAGTCCTTCACTGGGAGAAATACTATGTTCATCTTGATGGTTCTTCTTCCTCACTAGATTTTAATAGAATTTATTTGTGGGGTTTTTTATGCTTGCTAACTTAATATTTACATGTTGCTATTTCCTTATGGATCTGCAGCTTTAACTTACATCCAAATTTGCTGTATATGTGTTCTTCCTGTAGACTAGATACTATGTCTGCTTTCTCTGTTACACTTAAACTCAGCCTTGTTCAGCCCCAGGCTTGCATTTCTTTAACTGACCCTTGGTTAGTTGCTCATAGCTGTGGGTCTTGAGTGTTAAGCCTGTGACATGTTTCTTATCACCTTGTGCAAGTATCCCTCTACTCTGCATTCCATCCCTCTACTTCTCTGCTGTCATTACAAGCCTGCACTTCTGTAGAATGCATCATTATGTGTTAAGCAAGGTAAAGTCATGGATGTACCACAAAAAGATACATGAAAGTAAAACAAATTAGCCAGAAATAGTTGGTAAATGAGAAAAATTGGTGTTAAAGATAAACCAAGAAATAGTAGTAATTGGTCATCAGGTCAAGAAAATTCCAGAGAGAGCAAGCCTGGCAAGCTTCAGTCCTGTGGCCTGGGAGACTCAGTGGAAAGCTTATACCATTGCTACTAGCAATAGCAATACCATATTGCAGGGCTTGCATGTGCAATATGCATCCTGGGAAAGAGATTAATTAGAAGGAAAATGCAACATTTATTTACAGAACACTTACCTGACTCATTGGAAGTTTTGTTTTGTTGGTTTTTTTTTTTTTTTTTAAACCTTAAGTAAGCTTCAAGAAGTGGTAATTGACTGAAAGTTCCTAATTAGATCATTGCAATAGTGCTATAAATGAAGAAGAGGATGAACAGGCATGAGCTGAGTTAGGATGTTATGTCTAGTAAGAATGAATACACTTGAGAATTTTGGAGTAAGGTTGCAGTTCAGCTCAAAGCCCAGAAATTCAGAGTGAATTCCATTGGTATTGGCTGCTTGGGGCTGCTCTGGGAATGCGAAGCAGCCATAAACTTGACTTAAGTGGCCAGTAAAGTGGGTTTTACTGCTGTTTTCTGTCGCTGGATTGCTCCAAAGCAGCTGGAATATCCTATGAATGTGCTCCCAAATGTTTATGTGGAGTTTATTCAAACTATTCTAACCTCTATGAAATCTCCTGGAAACCTCATGAGAATAAGCTCTCTCTCTTTCTTATGTTCTCAACCAGAAATGCCAAAAGGACCGTCAGCCTTTTAGCTTCATCACACTTTTGATCTGGTAAAGACTGCAAATAGAAAATAAAATACCTGAACATTTCAGAATTCGTCCTTGTACATAATTTAATCTTAAATCTAAGAAGACCCACTGTGGTGGTACATGGCATCACCTTACTTAAACATAATCTGATTACTTTTTAGTATTGTTGAGATATATATTGAAGGGCAAATCTTTTAGTATGTGGTCGTACACCCAATAATTCTGATTTTCAGCTGAGCTATGAATGACTACTGTGTTATAAATTACCTATTCTAGTGGGGTGTATATTTTTTTTTCCATTCAAATCACTGTTATCTACTGGTGTATTTGTGCAGGTGGTCTTGTATGGTATCAGTTTCCCGGGAGCTCAGGCATCTGCAGCTGAGTTAGTAAGTTTTCACTTTCTTTATAGGGGATGCTGCTGCATTATGTCGCTCATCTGGGCACCTAATCCATGAGTTCCAAACAATGTTAGAATTTTTTTATAACAGTTTTGAATGGAAATGTTGTGTAGAAATGCTTTCAGTTTTAGGAAATGTTTATATGCTAAATCTGGCCCATTTAAGTAAACAAATGTGTCTATGGAGTAAAGAACCTGGTGCAAGAATCACATGGTCTTTCCTATTCTGGTGCCAGGTCCAGTATAGGTCTGCACTGCTCTCATAATGAAATTCAAGTATCAAGAAGGAGTCAGCTGATCTGCATTCTGCATAAGGTTACAGATTTCTGTGATGTTCAGGATAGTTTTTATCATGACACCTATTTCATCTTTGGGACATTTATCTCTACCAGAGGTAAGTCTAACTTATCATAAAATTAAATAATTTATATAAAAACATTTCTGGCTTGAGTCACTTGAAGCACAGCCAAGCAAAACACTGGAGACCACATTGGAAGGAACGTCTTTTATTTTTGGCAGCACAGATGTGCTAGCTGACCTAACAGAAAATTACTATCTCCAGCATCTTTGATTTAAATTCCTTAACTTCTGGCATATGATTATAAAAATATTGAACTTTAAGTCTACGCTTTAGAACATCCTTGAAGTAAAGTCATCAAACACGACTTTTCTATAAATTTGAGATGCGTTAATGACTAGAGAAAGGACTGCCTTTTGTGGCCAAGGTGAAAGTAGGTATTGATTAGAGAGAAGGTTTTATATTCCAATGCTAAATAGGAGTTTAAAAGGTCTGTTCTTCAATGGGAATATTCAATCTAATCCCCTTTTTATATTGTGATTAGTTGCTACATTTTATTTGATGTGTTTTACAACAATAAGTTTTTTGTATAGGTTGCATAGCATTACTTTTAGATATCTACATAAAAAGTATGACCTTAAAAAGGAGACAGGAGGGACAGAATAGGTGAATTGTTAGTAGATGAATAATTGGTTTTGAGAAATGTCAGTGTAGCCTGGTTGTCTACACTACAGCCATTCCAGGAGAAGTAAACAGCGGTAGCCTTTTTACTGAAATTGCATGTGCACAATTCAGAGGGATTCTTCTAATGACTCACATGCCTGAGATTGCTTGGTCTACAGTGAGCTGGGACCAAATCTGAATCCAGTTACACACTGCATGGTGACCAGACTATTACTCAAGGAATAAGTTTATTTCAAATAAAGGTAGCTCCAAATTAGGTGATAGTTGTCAGGCTGTATGTTGGACCAGTGTATGTTGGCCAGCCAAATACAGAGAAAAACGGCAGCACAGAGAGTTTTATGAATATTTAGCACCACACTGATAATAGAAACTTTAAGGGTATTAGTTATTTGAAAAATTGAATTTGGGGGACCTTGTTATGTGGAGGATGAAATGACTCAAGATATCTGTACTAAAGACTTCATTGCACAAGTAGAGTGGACAGAGAGTGGGAGAGGACATGGAGGTGTGGTGTGTATTCACACAGAAGGAGTGTTACAACCCATAGTATCTCTTGAGCAGTCACTGTCTCGTCCTGCATCCACTCTGCTCTGTCTCTGACTGAATAGCTCAGCTTTCTGCACTGCAAAGTCCTTCTATATAATAAACCTTTTACATATACCCAAACCAATAATCGGATGTCATTGTTTAAGTATTCCATTGATTCATCTTTATTGAGAAGCTGGATGTAACTATTAGGACTTCTGGCCCATCTTATTAATTGAAAATTAACCTGTGGCCTAAAGTGAATCACTCAGACATGTGGCAAACTGCAAAGAAGGTATTTTCTAGCTGAAGTACGTGTCATATGATTTTTGAATGAGAGGCTTTATTTTAAAGCAGGCATCAGAGGAAATTTTTGACATGTAGTTTAAAAGGCTTACAGTGCTCCCTGATAATTTTTCCAAAACGTTACTAGTATCTGAGTTTAGAGGAAAGACTCTAGGGTTACAGATTCAGAAGTCCCTCTGGGGAGGGACTTTTTAGGATATCAGGTAGTGATAGGACTAGGGGGAATGGAATAAAGCTGGAAGTGGGGAGATTCAGGCTGGATATGAGGAAGCAGTTCTTCCCCATGAGAGTGGTGAGAGCCTGGAATGGGTTGTCCAGGGAGGTGGTTGAAGTCCCACCCCTGGAGGTGTTTAAGGCCAGGCTGGATGAGGCTCTGGCCAGCCTGATCTAGTGTGGGGTGTCCCTGCTCATGGCAGGGGGGTTGAAACTAGATGATCCTTGTGGTCCCTTTCAACCCTGACTGATTCTATGATTCTATGTTGCATTCTGTCTTTGTCTACCAAATATCTTCACAGTCACTAGCCTGCTGTGCTTCATGTTTATGTTTGCTCATTTTCCTGCCACCATTCAGTTTGAGTGCCCACCAGCAACATCAATTTCCTGCACTGTCCCACTTATTCCTCTCCTACATCTGCTTTAGACAAAGCAGAGATACTTTTAAAATCTCTTTTGACTGTCAAATTAGACCTTGAATCTCATGAGAACTCCAGTTCCAAGATTACACATGTTCAATATAAGGTCCCACTTGTAGGATTACACTTTCTAGATAGCAGAAGTCAGACAGCACTATGTGAGAGGCTTTCCTCATGCAGGACACATGGGCCATATGTCAGGACCGTGACCGCACATGTACTTTAATTTATACACCCTTCTCCAACACCTGTAGGTAGATATGTCTAGTCACACCATGTCTGTGTACAGCAACTGCTGCCTGTATTACAACAGGAACATCCTATTATTTTTACATAGCATATGATATAGGATTTTCCATCTCTTCTGTGCCTCTGTGTCTCTGTTAGGAATTACTGCATAGCGTATACAAGCAACAAACGGACAGTATTCATTGCAATCACTGAGATTTTACAAGCTGTGCAACAAATGCAAGCTACATATGTGTTCAATTTCTTGGAAATTATTCTACCCAAAAAAGTGTAGACTTTATCCTACTTCCTTCTGCCTGTTCACTGAAACGTTTTGGTCTGAGGACTCTATAGGATGAACACTTTAACTGACACAAAGTGTGAACTTTGCTTTTGCATTTCTAATTGATCATAGTCTAACTATGGTCTATACTTTACACTGGGCTGTATTAGCAGTGTAACAGTTAAGTTCATGAAAACAGACTTAGAAAAAGAATCTTATCCATCCAGTCCTAGAGGTATTTTTGACAAATCTACACTTTTGGATCTTCTTGCCCTTAATTTATTGATGTTTCTTGCTGATTCAGGCCTCAAGATTCTCTATTACGTATGCATAGCTACGTTAGACACGTAATGTTGTTCCTGATATGTTTCCTTTTTCCTTCTGAAAGACATCTCTTTGCTTGATGTTGACAGTGTGATGGGGTAGCATTTATAAACATTACCCTTTAGAACTTGCACATCTGGATGAAACCAACAGTTCATTCCTCTGTTTCTTTAAGAAGTGTTTCCAAGGCTAAAACACTTTCATGGTCTTTCCAATTTTATGTTTCCTAGAGAAAAATGACTGAAAATACTGGATATGACTGAAACAGCTCATATTCTACTTCTTCTCTTTCACCTTATTACTTACCATTGGTCTTAAAATTAGGCCAACGTATTGTCATATTTGGACACAACTTTAAAATAGCAATGAATGTTAAAAGAGGGGCATTATAAAACAAACCACATCTGAAACTATGTCCTTATGGTTTTTGGATTCAAAACAATGATAAAAGGTAGTCTGAATAGTTTTGGAAATAGATTTAAGATTCTGGATTATTAGGGACTCCTAGGTAAAACAGACATTTTTATACCCAGGTTATGATTCTCCAAATAATCAAGTTACACCTTGTGTTTAAATTGACCATAATCTGTATTTTTTTAAAAGGAAAAAAAATATAGTTGCATATAGATAGAGTAACATATAGAAAAGACGTATTCTGATATGTGTATAACTTTACAGATATTGGTAAGTAGACTGATTGTGCTATGGGCAAAGTTACATAAATCCATAGAGGCATGTTATTAGATTGGGAATGTCTTGAGAGTCATCCTGTCTCCATACTGAAGTCAAACCTAGGTGTGCACCAGCTCTTCACCACACACATCTGCCAGTCTATTTTTGGTGGAAAAAGAAGTGGAGTGTTCAATCAAGAGACTGCCCATTTAAGAAAATAGAAGCATAGATCGTGTGGGTGTTTTCTGCATAACAAGGATAAGCACTTACTAGTACTTAATCATTTAAAATTAGCCAGTTTACTCCCCATGGAGTGACACAAGAGTAGTATCAGAAAATCACTAGAGCACAGATGTATTTTAACCATGATGTGAAGTCTTGAGCAACAAACAGAACTCAAGGGCTCTTAAGTTTTCCTTGGCTCTTATCACTGCTACTCATTCAGAGGGTTATGGAAATCTGAGCTGGACTATCTTTTGGTATCCCCGTATAGCACAGATGTACTTTGTACATTTGTTTAAAAGATTCTGTTTGAATTATAGTGAACTTCAAAAGCTGTCACGGATAATGAACCGGTCATTTTTCAGACTCTCTGGAAATATCATTAAGGAACTGTCCAGCAAAATTTCTCTCTTGAATAGTGTTTCAGGATTGTGTTGCTCTCAGAGGTGTTACATGCTGCAGACAGGAAAGACCAGGCTGTGCCATGGTAATAGGGGTGCTAAGGAGAAGAGTGTACCTGCCTGTGGAGGGCTATGCCTTCATCTCTTTGCCTGATTCTGCAAGAAAATTTGTTCTTTAGCTCAAGCAATAGGGATAGATTCTATTCCTATGGATGACTAAGATGGTAGTGTATATATGAGGAGAAGAAAACCCTCTCTTCCATTTAACTGCTTATAAAATGCAAAGCCCGGGTACTGATGGATGCTGGACAGGGAACAGGAAAGATGGGAAGGCCATAAGCTTGGCACTGAGCTCAAATATTCAAAGTCCCTCTGTACATAATTTCTTCTGGTTTTCCTTGGTCAGAGATACCTCTCTTTACTTTTAAAATCCTTTCATAAGTTGCTAGTGAATGTTTTTGTGAAAGGAGCCTACCTGTGTGCTGACAAAAGCATGAGAAGTTTGCAGGTAGACTTCAACATTGTTCAGTCTTATATGCAGACTTTTTTACATTCAGTTAGATATACATGCATTCTTTCTTAGAGAGTAGGGATATATATGTAAGGGAAATTGTCTTTTTTATCTGAGCCCTCCTTTCATATCTATTTTATGCTTCCATTCTTTTGCCATTTTACTTCTACCCTCTTTTGATCCTCTTTATACTGCCCTGCTTTATGGTGTGCTAAATGTTTCTGCCTACACCATCAAATATAATGAGATTCTTCATTAACATCCTATTAGACACCTTGCATGAGTACTTACAGATGAGCAACTGAGACAGCAGAAAGAATGCACAGGCAATTTCAAGTCAGAAGTGATATATGACAGTGTCTCTACTCCACTTACATAACGGTCTGTATCTTGATTTAAGATTCCTCTGCTGCCAGAAAAGGAATTGTGCCACAGACTCTGCACTCTTCCTGTTTGAGCTCTGGAATGTCATTAGTGATGATTAAATAACAATATAACTAAAATTATGTATAAAAAATATAAATGACCTGCAAAGCAATTAGAAGCTTACAGTCCAAGACCATTTTTTTGGTCACCCCAAGCTCTCTGTTTTGAATGAGAGTTCCACATGCAGAAAAGGCAAGCTATCTTGGATCCCTGAAGCTGTTTTTTTGATTTTTAAAATTTATTTTTATTTTTTCTTCCAAAATGGGCAAATAATTTAGGAGCTCAAGTCCTTTTTAAAATCCAAGTGAATCTTGTAACCAAGCACCTTAGCAAATCTGGGCCTGGAAGCAGCCAAAGTTGAGTGTACTTAAAATATTTGAGTCATATTGAAAGTGAGAATAGCCAGTTTTTCAGAGCACTGGGAAACCTGAACTGCTTATTGGTATGTTTTACTTCTATGATCCATTTAATTCAGCAGAAATGTGACTGCTAGCCCTGAATTCAACCAGGTACAGTGAGGGCAGATATTATATACATTTCCCTACACAAGATCTACTAATGCATCTCAATCTGAATTTGTAGATCTGCCAAGTTTCACTCATTTGGAGAGAGGCTTTATCATTTGGGATTAATTTTAAGACTCTTAAAAAATGTCTCCACTTGTGATGAAACATTTTGCTGTGTGTGAATGAGATGTATAAAATTTCATTCTAAAGGCCAAATTCATCTCTGGTGTAACTTCTGGGGAATTCCCACTTTGCTTTCAAAACTTCCTTATTCAGATGATCACATCTCCAGGAGCCTGAACACTCCTTCAATTTGATCTCTGTACAATTCACACAGATTGAGAGTCACATATTGGTTTTCTAATATGTTCATATGGAGTGAGAGATGAGGTACTCACAGATCATTTTCATTTTAGCCTAAGCCAGAATAAAATCTGTTGAAGTGAATGTGACACATAGTTTAGCTATTTATGCGTAGGAATAATATACACTTTACAACATATATAAATACATATAAAATAGTAAAACTTCCATTTTTCTTTCTTCCTTTCTCCAAAATAAACACATTAATAGAGCAGCTAGTGAAAGAAGCTGCCACTAGTGTAAAGCTGTTATATATGAGATAACTAAGACATCCCCCTGCCTTTTTGAAACAAATAAATGACCAGCAAGTAAACCAAACAGAAAACAAAAATCCAAACCCAAGCCCCAAACAGTTCATGTTAGCTGATAGCATCACTCAAGACTAAAGATTCCTTTTGTCTTTTGTGTGATACTAAAAAACTCTCAGGCTGATAAAATCAGCAAGGACAGGGCAATTGTCATTGCTCATTTTATGACCTCGGGCATTGCTCCAGTGCCTCAGACTGCCTTGGCACCATTAGTCCCTAGACTGCTTGTGCTGATCTTAAAGAGGCTTTTGTTGGTAATCAGTACAGACTTTGGAATCCCAGGACACCACTGCTAGTTATGCTGAGCTAAAATCATAAGGAGTGCAAGCAATAACAAGCACCAAGGCCCATGCTGGCCCTTAGCGGCTGTTTATATGCAATCATAGCTGAGCAAATGACTTTCCAAATGAAAAGGCATGCTTTTGGAACTGATAATAAATCAATCTTTAAAGAATGAGAAATACTTATTAGTTTTATTCTCTGCTAGGTTGTAAAAAAACCAAATAAGAACCCCTGCCTTAGAGCCAGACGGCTTTCACATATATAGGGAGATTTAAAGGGGCTGAACATCAAAAGGAGGCATTTTTAATAGTGCTCACATGACAGAAGAACACTACTGCATTTCTGAAAGTGATACACTCCAGCTCAGTGAAAGGTAACTTTCAGAAAACCAACTAAACTTGCAGAAAATCTCTGGGAATTAGTGAAAATAAAACGTCTAAGATCTTAAAGGGGAAAATGAAGAATAAATAATTCTGATAGTGTGAATTCCAGTGTCACAGATAATGTGGTAAGGCTGTTCTTACTTCAGAAAGTTTGAAGGTAATTAATAACAGAGATTTTACAGATGCAGGCGGGAGAAGGCAACAGTGCCCTTCATGAGGGGGCAGAGAATGCACTGCTCCTGTGCCACAAACCCTGCACAGTCCTGGTCCCCACTCCTCCAGGGAGCCCATGCCCAGCTTTTTTGAGAATAATTTGTTTCATCCTCAAGAAGATGACCTGTAAAATAGTTTAAATGAGTTACACCATGGAAGTACAGTCCTTTCATGGACCTCAGAGGGAGCCAGTAGTGACTGTTTCAGGTCTGTACAGTAGACATCTTAAGCTTAGGTGAAACAAAACCCCTCTAAAAGCCACCCTACATTTTCCTTTTGTTGGATATGAATCCTGGGTCAAGAAAAGGTTGGAAATATTAGAGCAAGATGAGCAATATCATGTTTGTAGCTGTGGTGTTGTTTTGAACTTTTGCAGAGTACTACCACACACACCCCTCTGATGTTTTCTTCGTAACATACCGACTGCTGTGAGATTGGCACAACGACGTAATATTAATAGAAGAAATCTGGTTTGAATTCCCTTAAAGTTGATGTTCTTGTAAATCTAATAAGTACTTGGATATTGATGTGCTAGTCACCATCTGCAGAATTTAAAAATCTGAAATTCATTTAAGCCTTCTAATTAATAAACAAAAATCCTCAGACTTGAAATGTCAAAGACATCATTAGTTACACTATATTTTTATGGTGCCATCTCTAAAAGCATATTAAAATTCTTCTGAAGTGGCCTGTTCTCTTTCTATAATGTTGTAAGAGGAATGTTTTTTATTGCCATTCTACAGAGAAACTGAAGAAATTCCTGATAGAAAGCCAAACCTTGCTAAGGATCATGCCTGTCGATGATTGTAGGATGAGATGAGCGATACACCACAGCAGTGGCATGGAAACAGTAGCCCAGTGTGAGGGTCCAATGTCAGGGACAAGTACGCAACTGCAACTGAAAGCTGCTTCAGGGATGGATTAGCAGGTGTTTTCCAAGGGTTATTTAGCTAAGCAGCCATGAAATGTACGCTTGCCTGAAGTGACTGGTGAGAGGAAGAGGTAAGATGGGGGCAGGGAGCACTATTGGAGACTCCAGTGGAGTCAGCCAGGAGGGCGGACACATTTGCTTTCTTCCTGGCACAATTTGCTATGGGCACTGTCAGATGCCCAGTAACAATTAGGATATGCTAATTGGCAAATTAAGTATGCTAATGATCAGATGAAGCAGATGCTAATAAGATTGGCAGGGGTACAGTTACCCTGAAAGCCAAGTAGCAAAATAATGTTTTGCTCAAAACCTAATAAGAAAGTAAGAGTATGAGGGGGCACCCAGCTGACCTCTCTGAAGGCCTTTGTTCCCACAAGCAAGACTGTAATTTAAAGGTACGTGTGTGGGAGGTGTTAATGCTGCTCTGTGGTAACCTGAATCCCTCTCATCTGGAGTCTGCCTGCAGAATAAACGCATTGTCTCTGATGGGGAAGAACTGCCTTCTGTTCCCAGTGTGACTGGCTAGGAAAAGTCAGATGTGGAATATTCGTTATTCCAATTAAACTCTTCAGGAAATGCAGGAGAACATGTGGCTTATGCCAACCATTGGTGCTATTATACACACACAATGTGGGGTGAGGGGGACTGAGCTCTACCAGAATGAGAAAATATTGATGGCCACAAATGGATATCCTCTATGACCTTTCCGATTATTTATGGACAGTTAGATTGGAGACCCTTGCTGGTGGCCAAAGACAGATTTACTAGATGCAAACAGGCAAGGCAGATGTGAAGTGTTACGGTACTGCCATTTAGATCTGATGGTACTTGTTGGTATTTTCTTCCTTATAAAAATCCCAACCAATCAAAAGAGGAGCCCTGACAGCTCCTCTCTGGGTGTATTTAAAGAATAAACAAACAAATATTTTCTACTTTGGATATTTTTCTACATTTTGTAGAATTAACTGCAAGATTGCAGGTTTAATGAAGTGAGGCCGTTTCTTAGGATAATTGAGAATTCAGGAAGCTACTCTTGGGGTAATGTCCTAAATCTCTCTTAGCCCTTATGAAGGCATCTATACATATTATGATCTCCTAAATTTCTGTTCATACCTTGTGGTTTCACCTCCAGAAATTTCTAAGGTGTTAGGAAAGAATGTAATGCTTGGTTAGGCCATTCAGAAAGAACATAAGGATTTTTCAAATGTGAATGCATGTACTCCTGCCTAATCCCAGAAACAAGTAACACCTCTATGAACTTCCCTGTTTGATGGTTCCCAGAGCCCATAATTGTGCTTTCTATGTGTCCAGACCTGTCTTACTCTTGTCAGGTTGATCAATTACTATCATGCTTCTGTTTCATCCCAGTCAGCTGCCAGAAACTGTCATTTCCCCATTTCAGTTTCCTTGGGCACTTGCGTAGTTCACTACCTGCCTTATATCTCTCTTGGTGTAATCTTTTAACACAGGGCAGTGGTAGCTACTGCTTTCTCTCCTCCTCTTCTGCCTCCTCTTCTGCCTACAGGATCGTGTATTTCGCAGAAAAATACCCCCATCATCAAATTCTGCAGTTTGGGAAAACAATCTCCATTTTACCTTTTGAACAAAATTTTCATTTTAAAAGTGAGAGGAAATACAATTACTCTGATATATTGAAAACATTCTGTGCACTGAAAGACACTCTGGCATGTTTCAACACACCTATATGAACTTTACAACATGCACTTTATAGGACCTGTAGATGCACTCATCCATTCTGCATCCCACTCCGTTAGTCAAGTCTCAAAAAAATAAACACTCTGATGCCAAAATAGGCCATGTAGCCTCAAATACTTTGACACTGCAAGATCTGTTGCAAGTGGATATGGGTTTGGACCTGAGGAGTTAGAAACTCTTGCAAGATATGGAGGGTTGCTAGTGGTCCAGGGGGCAGTGAGAACTTCAGTGGGATAAGCAGTGGGAGTAGCAGTGGGACTGCAGAATATGCATCTTCCTACTTACATTTTTAATGGTATTTTGGTTCACCTACTAATGTTTCTCCTGTTTTCCCTCTATTTTACTTGTAGAAATTGAGCAGCTGGAAAACTGCTCTCTGGGTGCTTCCAATGGATGACACAAAGTGTCATCTCTAGCTGAAAGAAATACAAAAATTCAATGATTTAGTGTTAATAAGAATACTAACATATAAAATATTCCTCACTCTCTGCTCTTGAATATTGAGTTTCTTTTTTGTGGAGTTGTCTAATGGTGATCAGTCCAAGTGGTAATGGATGTTATCTGTGAGTTGCAATAACATGTTGGGTTGGCATGTGTTTGGTACGGGCTCACCATACCTCGTGTGTCACAAGGCTGAAGAGTGTGGTGAGATGGCTTTGGAGGGGAGAAGGGGCTGAGCACTCCACCGTAATGCTCTCTTCCTGAGACCAAGGCCAAGCACCCAACCCAGTGGTGATGTGAGTGCTTTTTGTGGCAAAACTGGTACCAAAACCAATGCTAGAAGCTGCATCTTTCTTTCTTCAGACATGGAGATTCCTTGCTACCTTTGGTGATAGTGCTCACAAGCATGGACAGAGAGGTAGACCAAGAGAAGATGAACAACTTTCAGGGAGTCAGTGGCGAAGTGAAAAAGAACATATTCTGTGCAGGCTACTTCATATTTTTTTGTGTCTCTTTATTCCCATTCTAGTTATATCTAGATATTGATCACTGTTCTCTACTGCATTCAGCTATGATATTTTTCACGTAGAGAAATGAACTATGTGAATGAGCTTGAAGACAAATTTTAAAATATTAAAAGCTGCCCTTCTCCTTACATCTAACTCTTATGTTAGTTGTTTACATACATAATTTAGTAACTTGCATATATTTTTTATATATTATTCTGACAGTTATAAATGAAACTGGATTCGGGAAAATTCTGGTACATGGAATATCAAAATACACATTTACATTGGTAAGGCACTAGTGTATATTTTGTGGGGCTTATATTACTATTCATTGTGGTTAGTGGTTAGTATGACTATCGTGTTTTTGCAGTATTACGTATCTGAAAAAATGTAATTTTTTTCTATTCCTTTTAAAATCAAATTACGATGTGACATTCAATAAAATATCTTTTGTGCAGCTAATAAAAATGAGATCCCATCTCACTGCTTTGACAAATAAACCACACAAGTCAAAATACTGCCTCTGATACAGTTTATAGCTTAAGCTTTCATGTCAGCCTTTCCTATAAAAAAGCCCCATTATTTATTAATAGCCTTCTATGTCTTAAAAGTTTCTTTTTCTTGTGTGGAGAAAAAATCATTTGCCTTTTAATGGGGTGTCAGATTTGTTTTCCAAACCTTCTAAAAGGTTATCGTTGTTACATATGGACAAGTGCTTTTTTCAGAATCAATGTAAACTCTGTTACCAGGGTAATTTACTGCAGTCCCCTGGTAGCTGTACGGAAAACTTAATTTCATCATTTTGCAAAGTGGAGGGGTGGGACTCTTTCCTTGTGGTTAACTATTTTCACATGGAGTGAAAAGAAAATGCGTGCTTGTAGCACATACTAAATAACTGATGGGCTCTTACCCTCTGTTTGAGCTCAGGGCACACTGGCAGTCTGGTAGGGTTCATGGCATAGAAAGGTGACTGAGCCAATTAGATATATCATAAAACTTTTGGCAATTAACTTCCAACTAACCAAAATATTCAATCTAATGCTAACAGTGGATAATAAAAGCTTGTTAAATTTCTGTCTGTTACCCACCCACCCACGCACCCAAATATCAGAGAGACCGTTTTGATTGCAGAGAAGTCTGTACAGAGGGAAGGATACTCTACGATAGATCCAGAGGTATCAGGTTTGAGGCCATCTTGCAGTTTGAGTTAAGAAATGAAGAAAGAAGTGAGACACCAGCGAATATCAAATTCAGACTTGTGCATTTAATTAGTGTGCATTAGCAGCCACAGTACTTTGTTTTGAAAAAGGCAGTAACAGTAGTGTTTTTTCTCTAACAAACACTGCTTTAAAAAGACTGCAAAACCAGGAACCACTATGAACTACTTATGACCTGAAAACATTTTTAGATTAAATTAATGACTTTTTACTAGTATTTTCTATTAACTGTTTAATTACCTAATGTATTTGGGATGCTGCCTACATCTGCACAGTAAAGAGGCATTGGTTCTTTAAATGTGGCCATTTGTGATCTTTCTGTCCATACTGGTGGTTGTGCACCAGACTGAAGAGAGTTCACCACATTTGTCCTGTCCTTAAGAGGAAGCAAGCTGGTGTTTTCTGCTGCTAAGCTGGACTGAGGCACAAACAGCTTAAAAACTCTTGAGTTTTGAAGCTTGCACTTGTTCTACACCAGGGAGGGATATGAAGTGCAAGGCTCTTTCTCGATCTCAGCAAGAAAGACCTGACAACTAATGCATAATAAAAATAGTCGGTTTCCTAAAGAAGAATACAAAGGGGAGTACAGATAATAATAAAATCTTATGCCACTTCAAATGCTGGGAACCCCGTGTTTGGGATCAGCAGAACTTTTGCCTTGGACTTCCAGTAGGCAGACTTTGGCCTGTTTCAGAGACTAGTTGACAGGGTCCTGTGAGATGCAGTCCTGAAGTGCTGGGGAGTCCAGAACGTCTGGACACTGCTCAAGAGTGAAATCTTAGAGATGCAGGTAAAGGCCTGCCCCATGTGCCAAAAGATGAGTTGGCTGGGAAGAAGGCTGGCCTGGCTGAATAGAGACATTTGGTTGCAGCTTAGGGAGAAAAAGACAGTCTATGGCTGTTGGTTGGAAGAAGACACAAGCCATTCAGGAAGACTACAAAGTTGTGAGGCTATATGGGGAGAAAATCAGAAGGGCCACAGCACAATCAGAAATTAATCTGGCTTCAGCTGTTAAAGATAACAAGAAATGCTTCTACAAATATATCAGTAGCAAGAGGAGGACTAAGAAGATTCTCTGTCCTTTGTTGAATGCAGGGGGAACATAGCAGTAAAGTATGACTTCTTTGCCTCAGTCACTGGATACCCAGCCCCTCTGAGCTGGAAGATAGGGATGGAGAGCAGAATCCCCCATAATCCAAGAAGAGGTGGTCAGCTACCTGCTGCAGCACTTAGACATACAAAAGTATATGGGGCCACCCAAGGGTACTGAAAAAGCTGACAGAACTGCTCACCAAGGCACTTTGCATTTATGAGCAGTCCTGGCTAACCAATGAAGTTGCAGCTGATTGGAGATTGGCAAATGTGACACCTAATTACAAGAAGGACAGGAAAGGGCATATGGGAAACTACAGATCTAAGTGCCAGGGAAGTTCATGGAGCAGATGATGCTGACTGCCATTACTCAACCCATGCCTCCATCTGATCAAACCCAGCCAGCATGGGTTTATGAAGGGCAGGTCCTGATTGACAAGGTTTAGCACCAGCCTTGGTAGAAGCAGATAATGGTTAGACTTGTTTCCATGATTCTATGATTGTATGATTTGTGTAGCATCAATGAGACATCACCTGGAAAATTGCATCCAGGTTTGGGTTCCCTAGTTCAGGAGGGAGATGGATCTGCAGGATAAAGTCCAATGGAGAGCTACAAGGATGATTAAGGGACTGGAGCATGTGCCTTATGAGGAGAGGCTGAGGGACCTGGGGTTTTACAGTCTGGAGAGGAGAAGACTGAGAGGAGATTTAATAAATGTTTATAAATATTTGAGGGCTGGGTGTCAAGAGGGAAGGGACCAGCTGTTCTCACGTGCACCCTGTGATAGGACAAGGGGTAATGGATATAAACTACAGCACAGGAGGTTCCACCTTGACATGAAGGGGAACTTCTTCACTGTGAGGGTCACAGAGCACTGGAACGGGTTGCCCAGGGAGGTTGTGGAGTCTCCTTCTCTGGAGACTTTCAAGATCCATCTGGGTGTATTCCTGTGTGACCTGTGCTAGATTCTATGGTCCTGCTCTGTCAGTGGGGTTGGACTCAATGACCTTCAGAGGTCCCTTCCAACCCCTAGTATCATGTGAGCCTGTTTAATGGAGCCTGGATGGATTTTCTCATAGAATGCTGAGCAGATGCTATCTATGGAGATGTTTCTCCTTCCTCTCATACTGTGGTGTTTGTGTAACAAACTACTTCACATATATTCTCCTGAGAGGTATGGATGTTATACCTGCCATAACCTTCACCAGGCCAGCACACAGTATGGCAATAAATTCCCTTATAGCAGCCACTGATGCTAATATATGGGCTTCTTAAGCCCTAAGTATAAGGCCCAATACAGCAAGTGTGGCTTGCTCAAGATAACTCTGTGAATACAATGTTTTCTACAAGGCTCCAAATACAGTACTAAGTTAAAAATGCTCTTCGGTGTCTCTGTCTCCAAAGATATCTGTGATGTATGCTGAATCAACCTTTTAAAGTTAGCTTGAGAATGTATGTCACAGAATCACAGAATTATTGAGGCTAGAATAGACCTCTGAGATCATCAAGTGGAGCCTATGACCCAACACCACCACACTGACTAGACCATGTCACTAAGTGCCACATCCAATCTTTCCTTAAACACCCCCAGGGATGGCAGCTCCACCACCTCCCTGGGCAGTCCATTCCAGAGTCTAATTACCCTTTCCATGAGGAAGTGCTTCCTAACAGCCAACTTAAACCTCCCCTGGCACAGCTTCAGGCCATGCCCTCTTGTCTTGTCACAAGTTGCCTGGGAGAAGAGCCTGGTTCTCACCTTACTACAACTTCCCTTCAAGTAGTTGTAGAGTGTGATAAAGTCCCCCCCTGAGTCTCCTCTAGGCTAAACAACCCCAGCTCCCTCAGTCTCTCCTCATAAGACTTTCCCTCCAGTCCCTTCATCAGTCTCATCATTATCCTCTGGACCAGCTCCAGCCCCTCAATATCTTTCTTGAAGTGAGGGCCCCAGAACTGCACACAGAACTGGAGGTGAGGCCTCACCAGTGCAGTACAGGGGCAGAATTACATCCCTGGTCCTGCTGGCCACACTATTCCTGTTACAAACCAACGTGTCATTGGCCTTCCATGCCACCTGGGCACACTGCTGGCTCATGTTCAGCTGGCTGTCAACCAGCACTTCCAGGTACCTCTCTGCCAGACCACTCTCCAGCCACTCATACTCCAGTCTCAAAGCCCTAGATTCACTGACTGAAGTGAAAAGATCAGTTGCCATTTTAATAAACCAAATTTTCTAACCTACAAAATGCAAAATCGAATATGAGAGAAGAACCTCAATGACAGTATTTTGAAAGATTGGAATTTTTAAGCTAGTAATTGTTTAGAAGGTCAGCATATTATTTTTGGAAGCTTGGTGTTGGAAATATTCTGTCTCTGTTGCTATGTATAAATGTGAATGGGGAATCATAAAATTGTCTGCTGAATATTTTTGAATAATAAATTACCCATCCTTTTCATGTAGGAAAAAAAGAAACAGGAAGTGAAGTTCTAGAATCCAAGTCTCTCATAAAATATCCGTATACCCTCCTAGAAAAAGATTTCGTGGTCAGGTCAGCTTCCCTGAGATGAACGAAACCTTGACATCATGTTTTTCTTTCTTTGGATCAAGAACTTGCATCCCACATCAAGTTCCCGGACCGAGGGTCTTTACCTCCCACATTTGAACCTACTCATTAGCAAACAACTTGCTATTCCATCAGTAAACTGATGGGAAATTCCACTCTGGAATCCGTGAACCTTTTCCTGATGAAAGTTTTATTTAAACTAGCATGATAATTCAGACTTCTATCTATCAAATAAATTTCAGAACAGCCTTTTAAATAGGATAAGTAGGGAAAAAAACCAAAGCATCCTTAATTAATATCATAATGGATCATAGCAAATTTGTGGATAAGATTATGTAGCACCCATTGCCTTAATGATAAGTGACTGAATTCCGTGACCCACTGTGTCCTATGACACATTACATGAAGAGTTCTCCCATAGGAGCTTTCAGTAAGGTATCATTTTCACATTAAAGAAAGGTTTTTGTCAGAGAATCCTGGACCATTTCCAAATATGAGTTTATATAGAGAATAGGATCCAAAATCCTCAGCATTTGTCTGGCTGCTCTCTCAGGAGAATTACCACCCATTTACATGCTGAGAGCCTCTGAAAAACTTGCTGATGTTCACTTCTCAGCAGGCTCAGTGTGCATTTCTTCTTCCTCAGGAGATCTTAAACATAAGGTGAATGTCAGTTTTAAGTGACTTTTGAAATTTGGTTTCCAAGATCAGGAACATTTTTGGAGATGGTTTCCCCCTCCCCCCCACTATCTCCACATTTGTGGATTTGGGAGACACTATTACAGATTATTTCTTAGTGTCATTGACTGGAGAAAGAAAAGACATGCTGCATATCATTCATCAAGTTCATCTTTAGTAGCTTGGATTTTGGGCAGAGCAGAGACATTCACTGAATTCAAAATTTATCTAGGTAGTCTAGCTATATCAGTGTAGATACAGGAAACCAAAACTTGAGCTATGTGTATTCACAGATAAACTTCTACTTCATGAAGTGTAAAGACCACTTGGATGTTTGTACCTTGCATTATATCTGAAGTTTGCTGCCTGAGAAATGTGTGACTGTGCAGATAAAGCAGAAGGTCTTAGAGGACGAAGCTGTGTTACAGTCAAGAAGGAGAGTTTTGCTGTATGGAAGCTATCTGACTCTGTTTTGATCTGTATTGTTGGAGTAGCAAGGTAATGATGCAGAGTCATGTCCTTCAGCCATTGGACAAAACATCCAGAATCAGTACAGATCATGCATGTCATGGGTCTTCCTTGCAGTAGATATCCAAAGAGTGTGACACCTTGATATAATATAAAAATAGATCAAATGTGTTTTCACATACTACCATTGCACCATTCAGCTACCATATGGACATGTTCAAAGTTTCCTTACCAGAACAACTTTATAAACTATTTGATATTGGAGTCAGGACTTACCACTCTTCCTTGCTGTAACATGAGCTAATGTGTGACTGTAACAAGACTAGAGAATGAAAAGCTTTTGACAAGCACCAGTTTCCTCTTCTTCTCATAGCTCAGGTATTGCTGAAAAACTAAAGGCCACCATTGAATGGAGATACTGAAGAATAAGTATTTCTCTGGCCCAAAGCCAGTACACAGGACACTCCTATCATACACAGGGAATTTTCTGCTAGCTTAGCCTTTAAATTGAAATTGTTTTCCAGTGATCATTAACAAACAGTTTTTTTACACAACTGAATAATTTGGCCAAAAAAGTGCAGATTTTCAGAGGGTAGCAAAAGGCAAATTCACAGCTGAGGTGGTGCTCCCTGATAAATATCCTATTGCCCGATGAAAGCAGAAGGCTTGTCTATGATATTGTTGGAAGAATTATTTTAACACAGCAAACCCCAAATATTTTCTTTAGAAGCTCTACATCTTTGGAAATTTTAAATTGCTAAGCATTACTACTACTTCTTTTGTCACACTGTGGCAGTCACACAACATGGAACATTTTTGCTCAGACTATTAGCATTTGGCAACGTTACAGCATCTGAAAATGAGGTCTTATAATGGGAAGTATTAAATAACTATAACTCACTATGTAGCTCTATCTACATAAGCTCAACAATGTAGCTGCAAAACCAAGAAAACTCTGGTCAAATACAGCACCAGATTTCCATGTGATTATATTTTTTTATCTGAGTTTACAGTAGGGCAATGAAGTCATCAGAAGGTCAAATGACCCACCCAAGGTCACTGGCTGGCAGTCAGTGACTGAGTCACTATCACAGCCCATGGAGGTTCCTGGCTTCGAGAGAAATACAAGGTAAGTGACACTAAGGTACATCTTCTCTCACTTTCCATTATGTTTCTAATCTCTCTTTGCTACAGTAATGAATGATAATGAGTTGCAATCTTTTCTCTGGCTTGTTCTTGCTGCTGCATTGGTGACACTTATTGTTATAATAATAATATAAGTGGAGAAAAAAATTGTACTAAGTGATATTATGAATAAGTAAACCTAAATAACTTATAAAAAGAACAGTGGATGCAATGACTTCTTAGAGAGGACAGTCTTACTCAATGTGTTCATATCAGGTAGGTCATTCTTTCCTTCAGCTGGAATTGAAAATACTGGGAAAAAATGGAAATGACTCAGTAACCAATATTTATGTAAGTCTTACTAATTCAGGGATGGGCAAGGACAGGTACATAATTGACCTGATGATATTTACTATGCAAAATCAGAAACTCAATTATCCCAGCACCAAGAATAAAGCTCCTGTTGTTCACTTGCATTTAGGTGATGGTGAATATTAAATATTTCATACTCACAAGGAACCAACTTTCAAAATTGCCCAGTGGTCAAAACTCAGGCCAGTTGTTTTTGAAAGAACTCAATACTTACCAAAACCTCTTCAAAAGGCAACAGAGTTTTCAATAGTGTTCTGCATTCAGAGGCTCCCACTGGGCAGACTGTGCTCCGTGGAGAATGTTGGGTGCTGTATCCTTTATCAAAATCTCATTTCAACACTGTGTACTTTGCCTGAGGAGGAATGGAGTGAAAAGGAAGTAGGAAATAGCCCCTATCTTTTTTCCTTTCCCTCTACCCTCTCTTAAGCCCTGTCTATTCTTCCATGTCTAGACTTACATCTCTAGCATAGTTTCAACTAGAAAGAAGTGGCACCTCTGAGCTGGGGCTGGAAATACCATAGCAGAAGAACATGGGTTTGGGACAGTTGTGGGGAGATGTAGACAAAGACTCTGCAGTCAGCAGTGTTGATCCTCTTTGGTGCTAGTCTTAAGGCATGTTCCATACATTTGTTCTTGTAACAGCATTAGCAAAGTTGGCAGCTGGTGAATATCCATAACAATGGAATTTGTGTATTTTAGCATGAGAATATTCCATATGCTCGATTCTATCCTTTAAATCTTATGTAATGTTCATCATCTTGCTTTTCTTTAGTCTGCTGAAATGCTGTCCTGTATTTTTGCTACTAGCTGTAAATATGTGATTGTGCATGTGTGTTTGTATGTGTGTTGTTCACTACAATTAATTTATACAACATTCAGTTGTTTTTTTCTTTTCCATCCTAAATTTATGATTTTTATTATCATGTTTCCTCTAATATATTTTTTTTTGAAAGTAATCTTCTGGTTTCCTTTCTATTTACATTTAACATTTAATTCCTACAAGGACACAAATACAAATATGCTCATAAACATAAGAAGTCCAGGAGGGAATGATGAGTTTAACTGATTGCTTAGAAGTCCTGGAAAAGAAAAGGAGTAGACAAAAATTCATATGACAGGGGAGCCTGAAATTTCTGTAAACCTTAGAGCCCCCCATAGTATGTGATGTATGTCACAGGATAAGGTGCAACTCGAGTTGCTTAAGTTAAGTGACTCCATCCACCTATATTGTGGCTAAATCCACCCTCTTCCAACTAGGTTTTTAGCTTTTGTATCTCTAGCAAACATTTTTCCATTATTTGGATTCAGCCATTGTGATGGTTCCTTCTGTGAACTGCCATTTCTGCTGAAGAAGAGAGAGTGAAACTGTACTAAAATACTGGGATTTTTATATTTATCTACTTGATTTCCAGGTCTCATTTGACAACATCATTCAGAAAGCCTATTATCTGTTAAAAAAATCTCCATTTGTTAACGGCATTATTTTTCTCCTACCCTTTGGGTTAAGAAAAACATTTAAAATGGATGTGAGATTTTTAACCTTGTTTGATAATGTCTGGGTTATGAAGTAGGATTATTCAGTGGCTCACTGAGATGATTAAACTAGTTTAAAACATGCTGAAAGCTTTGAGACACCCATTCTCTCTCTATCTAGTAGTCACATTACAAAGCTTTAACTCTTATAAAATCAGTTGATGGTCTTGGTGGTGATGGTTTTACCAGGGAGAATGCCACAAAAATGACCAGGCCAGACACTCACAACCCTTTAAAAGAGAGCCGTGGCGAGAGTAGACTTCCTGCTCTCCACACTTGAAGTAGTTAGTGCATCTGTACTGCTACGAAATACCAAGTGTTTCCAATCTATGAGAACGGGATTGTGAAGGTTCTTCTTTCATGAAGTATAGTTTCTGCTCTTACCATAATAAGAATCAAGCAGAACTGAGTAAATAATCCATTAGCTGAGTTTTTAGTTTTGGTGAATAATTCGTATAGTAACTTTTGATTTTCTTGAAGAAATGTTTTATTCTAAGCAGTATAAAGCTACCTAGAAATGTTTTTGGTTCTACAAATTTGTTTTGACTATTGAATGCATGCAACTGGGCCTTTGCTGGTTAATTTATCAGCTACATCACAAAATATTGTCTCTGTCTCTATCTGGAATGAGCATAATTCTTCAAATTGTGTATCTGCTGGGAATACAGTGTTTCTGAATTTACAATTTGTATTCTATGAGTATAGTGTGGTATTCACTTAACATTCTTTTTCCATGAATGTTTCATGTACCTTGTACTGGTTAATAAAATGAAGAGATTTTATGTTTCCAAAACTCTTCTTGTGGTGTATTGGGGGAATTTATAAAGCTGTTTTGACTATGTCTCACTAGTAGTTTGCAAACAGAATTTTTTTAGTTGCTCCAAAGTCTTCTCTTTTGAAAACTCTTCTTCATCCTCCACAGGCCATGATAAAGCTGCTCTCAAAATTTGTATTTAAAGTTAAATGTCTTCTGAAAGTTAATGCAAAAAGGGCACAAAGCTTCCCAGAGTGGTGTTTCATCTTAGTCTAAATCTTATTTTGTTTTGGAAGGTATTGGCCCAGGTAGGGTCAGCAATTAAGAGATTATTTGCTTATTCTAAAGAAAGTTTATGAGAAAAATAAACCAGCAGTTTTTATGAGAAATTTGCTTTGAGGTCCTTTCCAGGGAGGACTGTTTTTCTTTCTTTCAGCATGTTGGGAATGTTAATTTTGCTTCTATGTACATATACTGGGAGCTATAAAACAAGGAAATTCCTCTGTCTGTCTACGTGTCTGCATTTAAGATCTATTTCCACATTTTTGCCTCTCTTCCTTCCTTTCCCTTGCAGGAGCTCTCCCTTTCCTGTGGTCATACTGGTCAACAGCTACAGCTGCTGGATGTCAGGCTGGCAACAGTGGATGTGGCTGCCCATCACCCTCCCTCTCCTTCAGTCTTCGGTACCTTGTTAACACCTGGAGATGCTGAACAGCTATGCGGAAGGGACAGGTTGAATCACCACACTAGAAATGCACTGGGGACCCCCAACCCTAGTTTTCAGCTGTATTCTGGGGGATATGAGCCATTCAGGACTACAGCTTTCCAGAAACATGACTTTCATGGGGCTGCCAGCCTTTCTGAGATTGCCCTTCTGGGAATGTCATCAGAGTCTAACAGTTTGGCACGTTTACAGAGTCGTTGAAGTACTGGTGGAAGTGCAGTATGGGAAGCTGGATAATCATAATGTTCAAAATACTTCCATATTTTAATCATGATATACCTGCTTGTAAAAAGAATTTCAATGGGACTGCACATTATTCATTTTTAGGGAAGTCTGGCAGCTGCAAAAATCCTAAATCACAACGTTTACTTCTTGCTTAATGCTAATTTGGGCCAGTTCCAGCCAACAGAGTTCCTTTTCCATTGTGTCATTTAATTACACATTTACCCACACTTCTCAGCTAGTAAGAGCCTTAATATATGGCCTCTTAATCTAATACTGATCTATTAAAAACTACATTTGGTATTTTAAAGTGTTAGACAACAGATGGAATTGACAGTTTTAATAGGTAGCAACTAACATCATCTCCCAATCTACACCTCTGTATTGGATTTCAAGCAACTGATATCACTGTGGACATGTGCAGATATGGGGCTTGCATTTAAAGTCAGAAATTCAATCAATAGCCTGTCTCTCAACACAGCTTACTAGATTATATCTGTTAGAAGTGACCATCTGGCCTAATCTTGGGAGTTCTGAGATATCATGTAGATCTTTTTCACTAATGTCATTTTTATTTGGTTAACATTAATAAACTGTAGCAAACACTGCAAATCTTGCAATCTGAAGCTGTAACTCAATTTTTGCCTTTTACATGAGACAAGTCAAACATCTGCTTCTCTAGAGGAAACGTGTGTGAGAGCGAGCAAAAGAAAGATGCAATCGCTCTCAAGATTTTACTGTCTTTCTAGGTGCTGAGAAATGATGGAAAGTGGCAGTCTTTTTATTTACTAAAAGAAAGGTGTGTTACTAGAGCAACTAATGTGATTATTTCTGTGAATACAAAATATAGAGGGGAAATATGTAGAAAGCATTCTGGGGGTTAAAGTTTCAGTGTATTCAACGACTGTGATAAAAGAACTTACATTACGTATTCATCTACCAGATTTATGCCACAAATAAAGTCTAACTTTTAATCTGGTGCAGTCAATATGTATCACAAATCTGTGACCAGCCATTTAACTCGTTCACAGCCAGAATATATGAACTCTGAAAATCCTTTTTCAGTACAGAAGTCAAGAACATTATTTTTACTTGTGTTTCTTCGTTCCTTAAAAATTAATTTCAAATTCTACTTTGTGTTTGGCTGACCACTAGCACTATTAGAAGCATCAGAATTGCTCTGTTTACAAAAAAAGAAAATTAAGGTCAGTGTTACAGATATAATTATAACTCTGTACACATAAATGGTGCAACAGTAATTCAGTTATGAAAATTAGTGTCATTGGATTTTGATCTTGCAGAATAAAAATCAAGCTTGATTAACAAATGGATCTGATGTAATCAGAACCCTTGAAATTCTGGAGATTATTCTTTTTGACTTTGACTCATTTCTGATCAGCTGAAATAAAAAGAATTTAAACAGTGAAGGACTGAATCATGAAAGCCCATAGATGGGGAGGGGGAGAGGCAAGACAGATAACATTGCTAAAAAGAAATAATATGGAAAGAATTGTTAAAAAAAAAAAAAAAAGGTAATTGGGAACTTCACTAAAGTAGAAGACCTCTTATGGGGTCTTCTCACAGGGGACAGGGACTTGATAATTAATCAAAGATGTATGTCCTATTCCTGACCTTGGTACTCAGAACTGTAAGAAGCTGGGCAAGCCATTTCAGCCCCATGTGCTCCTATTTATCCACCTGGAAATGACAATAATGATTGTTATCTGCCTTTATTTTAGGAAACT
Source organism: Indicator indicator (assembly GCF_027791375.1). Lineage (NCBI taxonomy): Eukaryota > Metazoa > Chordata > Aves > Piciformes > Indicatoridae > Indicator > Indicator indicator. The sequence continues at coordinate 74,350,534 of NC_072010.1, forward strand.
AAGTTATATAATTTAATGCATTTGAAAGAGTCAGAGAGTGTTGTTCTTTCAAAGTGTTTCATTGACAAAATGGAACCAACTGACTGACATAAAAAGACCCCACTCTGCCTCCCACAAAACAAAATCGGGAATACTGATGAGCCTCTTATATCCTCAAGATGACAAGAAAACATAGAATTTCAGTGTGTTATTGTAAGAAGAAAATTTCAAAGCTGGAATGAAACTAGAATCTGGAAAAACTGCAAAATCAGGGAATAGTCCCCCTAATAGGGTCAGTACTTTATTTTGGAAGAACAAAATTTTGGTAAAGATTGCCTTTAAAATATCTTGGAGATATATATATATATATTGTTTTGTTTTGTTTTGTTTTTCAAATGCTATGTTATTTTTGTAGTTTATTTTCATGCTTTGTGGTGAAAGCTGAAAAGCTGAAATGGACCTAAATTACAGACTTATTTTCTTTTGCTCATCTCTTCCCTTCAGATTCATATTCAAACTACATAAAAAATGTTATTTCTTTCAAAATACATCACAGATGATGATACTATTTTTCAGCCAGGAAATGGAATTTTTCATAACAAAAAGAGTGTGAAGACATTTTTTTTCTGTTGCTACCTGTGAATCCAGCAGAATCATGAAATTGATACTGGCTGCCTCTGCTCTTGAGCAAAGATGAAAAATTTGCAATATTTGTTTACAACCCACCCCCCCATCATCCCCCCCCCCCAAAAAAAAAAAAAAAAAGGCTAAATGCTTTTCTAGAAAGAAAACTCCTACATTTTACCCATTGCTAGGAGCATATTGACTGGCAGCAGAGCACAGCTAGTGGCTTCTTCCATGCTAGTAGGCTATGTACATACAGTACACTTTTTAACTTTCTGTTTCTCACTGTAGTTAATAAATCAGGATGCAGATGAGGGATTCATAGTTAATTTTCGGGAGCTAGCACAGCATGTCTCAACCTATAAAGTCCTGGAAGTCTTAGGCTGTGAATTTCTTGATACTGACAAGCCAAACAGCTTAGAAATTATAATTATAAGTTACAAGTGTCTTAAGGGTTGTTCTTCTGACATAAAACTAATTTCATGTTTTTATTCATAATGTGAAAGAGACGAGAGGATAAGGCCTTATTTAGATTGAACTCCCAGAGATATCACAGTCTCTGTGTCCTGATTATAATGGGAAGAGATCACTTACTTCATTCTTTGTAGCTAGTTGATTCTTTCTGTGTGTGTTTGTTTTTTTTTTTTTTAACAATCTGACTAACAAAAAGTGGGATTTCTTTCATTTTTCATCCCAGCTTCGTTCATAGGCATACATCTACTGGTAACTGTTTTTTTTCCCACAATGGTAGTCATACCAGAGTGTATCTGGCTCACTGCTTCTGAACTGATTCCAGCCTGACACCTCCTTTTCCATGAGTGGTGCACACCAGTGAGCACTCTCATCTGTACCATTTTCTTTGGCCAAGTGACACCCTGAGTAGAGAAGTGAGAGGATGAGGCCTGGCAAGAAATCAAGGAAAAAGTAGTTTCAGAGGGTGTGGAGAGCCCCTGTTACCCCTACCCTGAAAGGAAACATGACATTCTACATGACATTTTACAAGGGCATGTGGTAATTCAACAAAGGGTAATGGCTTCAACTGAAAGAGGGTGATTTGGATTACTTAAAAAGAAGAAATTCTTTCCTGTGAGGGTGGAGTGAGACCGGAACAAGTTTCCCAGAGAAGTTGTGGATGCCCTGTCTCTGAGAGCGTTCAAGGCCAGGTTGGACAGGGCTTTGAGCAACCTGATCTAATCAAAGGTGTCCCTCCTCATGACATGGGGCCTGGAACCAGATGATCTTTAAGGTCCCTTTGAACCTAAACTATTCCCTAATTCTGATTCTCTTTTGGAGATGACAACTCACTGCCCAAAACTCTTCTAGGGCTTCAAAGCCTGGGGATCCCTGAGGGGTGTCCTAGGGGTGTTCTGATACCCCAGAGCTCATGACAGCCATGTCACCAAGAAAATAATGGTCACATTTTGGCACACATGCTGGGATTGTAAGCATCTATGAAGTCCAGGGTAAACCAAAGCACAAACATGAGGCTAAAGCTGATTCCCCCAACAAACCTCTGTGTACATAGAATCATAGAATCAGTCAGGGTTGGAAGGGACCACAAGGATCACCTAGTTCCAACCCCCCTGCCATGGCCAGGGACACCTCACACTAGATCAGGCTGGCCAGAGCCCCATCCAGCCTGGCCTTAAACACCTCCAGGGATGGGGCCTCAACCACCTCCCTGGACAACCCATTCCAGGGTCTCACCACTCTCATGGTGAAGAACTTCTTCCTCACATCTAGTCTGAATCTTCCCACTTCCACCTTTATTCCATTCCCCCTAGTCCTATCACCACCTGATATCCTAAAAAGTCCCTCCCCAGCTTTCTTGTAGGCTCCCTTCAGATACTGGAAGGCCACAATAAGGTCACTTCAGAGCCTTCTCTTCTCCAGACTGAACAGCCCCAACTCTTTCAGTCTGTCCTCATAGGAGAGGTGCTCCAGCCCTCTGATCATCCTGGTGGCCCTTCTCTGGACATGTTCCAGCATGTCCATATCCCTCTTGTAATAGGGATGTGAACATGTGAACGTGTCAAGGTAGATGGAAGAAGACAGGCCAAGGTCTGTAGGACAATAATGGCAGAGAGAACAGGTTTCTGTTTGCTGACTTAAGTCTGCCAAAGTTTTCCCTCCCTGCTTCACAAAAACAAATTTGGCTTTTGTTGGCAGCTAGGGATTAGGAGTGACTCTGCTGGGGTATCTGAGTTGCATTGGTCTCCAAACGCTTAAATAAATTGCTATATTTCATTCTCAATACTGCACATGTAACTGAGGATTTGCAGTTCCAGTAATTCCCACACAGATGTACAATGTCACCATCAACAAATTCAGATATTGGGCAAATAATACAATTTTAGCTAGGAAAGGTGAAGATCCTTATGACCTGCTCAGAAAATTCTATGTTTTTTTATCTGCAGTACTCAGCCAGATCCTTCTTCAGAGATGTTTGAAGTGGGAACTATCTCGCCTAGTTTTAGCTATCTAAAACTGCGGTGTCAACTCTAATTAGGTTGCAAACTAGAATAATTTTGTTGTGACTTGATCTTTCCATAGAAAAAGCATTAAATGTATTCTATGCTGAAAACAGTGCAAATTAAGTACAAATTCAGAGTGGTGTTTTTTTTTTTTTTTGGTAGGATTTTCAGAAATGGTTTAATACTAAATGGCTCAAAAAACCCCTCACTTTCTGAGTATAAGGGAGGAGACTGACATAATAGCTGGTCTTCCTGTATCAGAAAAGGGCTAGGAGCTAAAGGATCATGGAGAAAATACATTCTTTTTCTCAAATGCTGTTGTACAAGATCAGGATTGCAGCATATAAGCAGTAAAGAAGGGACTTGAAGCTTTCTTATTCTGTGAGAAGTTAGTGAGAAATCTCATATTTTCATTTCTGGAGCCCTAATTTACTTGAAAAATAGAAATAATTTCTCTTTTGCCCTTAATAACCTTAAGGAAATTCTTCTGTTTCTGCATTTGTATAAGACTAATTTAAAGAGGAGCTCTGGACATGTATTTTTCTGCACCACATAGAATTGTTTTGGTTGTGAAAAAGACCTCTATGATCATCGAGTCCAACCACCAACCTAACACCACCATGGCCATTAAACCATGTCCTAGAGCGTTCTGCCCATGTTTCTCGAACACCTCCAGAGACAGTGACTCCACCACTTCTCTGGGCAGCCTATTCCAATGTCTGACCACTCTTCCTGCAAAGAAATGTTTCCTAATATCTAATCTAAACCTCCCCTGCCACAATTGTACAAATAACTTTGTATATGTACTTTCAGTACCATGTGCAAGTAAATACAATTATACAAATAACTTTGTATAATTGTATTTACTTGCACACGGTACTGAACCAAGGCATGGATGAACTGGATGCTGTTTTCTGTTTTTGTCACTGACCTCCTGTGCAGGCTTGGGTAATTTTCTTCAATTCTTTGGCTACAGGTGTGGATCACACCACAGGACTCTGTCACAAACTCATCTTGTTGCTTGTGTGTGAATGCAGATCTGTGTAGAGGCCCATGCTAGATCTCAGTCCAAATCCACTATATGATTATAACAGAGAAAATGAAACTTAAACTTGACTGTTTTGGGGAATGAGTGTGATGCTGAGTGGCCTGAGCTCTGCTGCACTGCCTTCTGCAAGTGTCATGTCAACGGACATGAACAGAGCTGGGACAGGGGCTTCAAAATCTGCCGTGTCAGAGCTGTTCAAATGTGAAATTTCACTTTGTCACAGCTTGTCTACATTCATCTGCTCGGACAAGGTGCTCTCTCTTCCCATCCTTTTATACTATGCCATGTTGTTGTTATTATTATTACAATTATCATTATTACAATTATCATTAATATTATAATAAATTATTATAATTAATAAAATTGCTTTGACACACTATTAAAAACTGCTTGTTATCTTGTGCTGTCTTTTTGTGTTACCTTTCACTTTCTTTTTCCTTTAGGCCAGTGCTGTATTGTGCTGTGAATCTTACTTGGATTAGGTAGTGATGCATGTCTTGTTGAGCTGCGACAGATTGGAAAGGAAAACAACATGCAGGTTCTGGAAAGTGTACTACAGTCTTTGTGAGTGCAAAATACAAGAAGGTCACTGATAGGTTTTTCAGGATATTCAGGGCAAAGGTTTATGTAAGGGAAATGGAAGTCAAGTGTATGTTATATTTGAAAGATGGGTTTTATTAGTTTATTACATAGAGAGATCACCTGGAAAATAGTTCTTCTCTTTTTCTCTCTGTTCAGATCAGTTTTTACTCACAGAATCTTGCTTTCATATCCTGAACTGTTGCTCTTTGCTGGGATTGTTTTCAGTAATACATCTGGAACTTCTTCTTAATAATAACAGGTGAAAAATCTCTGAGAACATTATGCTGATTTCCACCTCTCCACCTCCTTGAAGAATATATTTTCTAAATACGAAATAGTTATTTTTGTCATTTACATAATAAGAAAAATGACATTTGTTCAAAGGAAAATGTGCCAAATGATGGACAATATTATTGTAATTTATTAATGGCTTACATGATTCTGCAGTAGCAAGACTTTGAGTAGTAAAGGAGGAATGGAAAGAAACAGGAAAGAAACGGGAAGGGATACAGGAAGCCTAAGCCCTCCTCACAGAGAAAAGCCTTGAAAAGTGGAAGTAATTAATAATTGCTCCTGAGTCTAGAGACTTCATCCTGAAGTAGTGAGGCTGGAAAAAACTGGGTGAGAGCTGGGAACACAAGTTATTGTGTTACATGGAGTAACATTTCTCCTCCCCAGAAACTGGGGAGGAAAACGTTACACAGAAGGCAAAATGGAAATGGAAAAACAGGAAGACAAGAAGGAGCTGGAATACAAAGGTAAGGAGGAAAGGGAAACAGAAGACAAGAAGATAAATACTTAATGAGAGTCTATGATTCTGAAAACCTTATAATTAAGAAACCTGCCAAGATGTTCAGGCACAGCTTCACCATCATGCTGATCACCCTCTCATCACTCTAACTTGTCACTCTGTGTTTGGTTTGGCTGAATTAGAGTTAAATCTCCTCAAAGCATCCTTTTCCTTTCTCCCCTTTCCCATGTCCATCTAAGAAGGGGAGTGATAGAATGGCTTTGGAGGGCATTTGGCCCCCAGCCAGGGCCAAACCACCACACACACAATAGATCCAGAGGTGTGCTTCGTCCTTAGGTTATAATATGGAGTTTAACATTCCTCACAATAACTTGATATATATGAGTGAAACAACATCACTGTCTCTATAACTAATAATGTTCAAAATGTAGGATTTTTTTGGTGGGGATTAAGAAGAAATATACACTGCATAGCATTAATTGCATATTTTTCAAGCATGAAATGCTAATATATCATGACTTGTAAAATAAAAATGACAATATTATATTGCATACATTGCAGAATAAAACAATGTCTTTACCTTGAAAATCTACTTTCTCTGACAAGCTGATGCATTTGTTTTAGTGAAGGCAGAGGACTGCAGAGAGGAAACCTGCAAAGATTTGAAGGTTAGAAATGTTGAACAAAAGGCTGAGGGTTTACTTTGCATGCAAATAAGTAATTTATCACAAATCCATAAACCAATTAGTAATGAACAAATGATATTGCTTAACAACTGTATTTTTGATTAACATATAAATAATTTAGGTGACTATTTCTTTAGTCATGCCAGTTTCTACTATTATTTACGAGCCTTGTCATGGCTGCTCTTAGATCACATGCCCCTTATAAAACATTTCCCAATCTATTGCAAGGACCAGTTTGTTTTAATGTGCTCAGTTAACGCCGCTAGAGCTATTAACAAGCTTATTAGCATAATCCATTGTGATATATCATTGTATAAAAGTTCAGCTCCACAACCGAATGGGACTGGGAAATGGCTTTGAAGATTTTATGATACAATAACTATCCATTTGATAAGCAATTAAAAAGATACTCTGAGACACTAAGAGTGAAGACAATGGCAATATGAGGGAAAGAGGAGGGGTTTGAGAGCAGAAGCTGCTGCTTCATGTGGGAACCGTGTAAATGGTTTGTATTGCTCCTTAGTCACAAATTGTATGCTGCTATGGGGCTCTGAAGCTCCAATAATAAGTTGGGTCTGACTTTGTCTTTCAAAAAAAAAAAAAAAAAAGACAGTTAAAGCAGTTTAAGCCTCTATATCTTCTGCTACCTCACCCATGATCGGTTTCTCAACCTCTCAAAAGAACATTTTAGTACACAGTTGAACCTCAGATTTTATGCTGCCTTTTTCTTCTCTTGAAATTTGAATTCCTTTTCCTAGCTGTATGATTTATCCTTAGTGAATTTCTGCAGAAAGAAACAGACTAAAGATTACTGGACACATTACCACCCGTTATTGTTCAGAACTTGAGCTGTATAATATCGCTGTATTGTGCTTTTAAAAAATGAACATGCAATGAAAGGAGTAGCTTTTCAAGGAAGTGTTACTTTCTCTGGTGTGCAATAGCTCTGATATGTTAATAATTCTGTTCAGCTCAGTCCTGATTCTCCAGAGGTTATTTGACCAAAATGTCCATTGTCCATATGATAGGAAATATTCATGATGCTGTGAACTTACACAGAATTTTTCTACTGGCTTACTGCAATGTCTTACATACATCAATTAATTCTTCTTCCTGGTGAAGAATGAAATGGAAAGCTGATACCTGAAGGCAACATGATTTAGTAGTTTGCACAGAAAATTAGATTTGATTTTCTATCTTACTGTCATTGCCAGGCTGTGTGATCATATACAAAATTTGTCAATTTTCTGAGACTCAGTTTCCCTGTTTTAAAGATTAGTATTGGAATAGACAGCTTTTTGGAGTCTTCTGACATCTTTACATGAAATGCATTTACATCTTAAATGAAAGATGTTACAAGAAATGTGCAATTTAAGGCAATAAGATTTAAATACTTTCTTAAGTCTCAAACTCAGTTGCATCAAGAGGGGGCTATTGCATTTTTATCTGTTTCAAGGTTGGTATCTTGTTGAACAGTCTTAGGAGTTGTATGGCAGCTGAAAGAGTAGCAGCCTTCTCAGAATGAATAATTTCCTGATATATATTTCTCCTTGCAAATTGATATTTTAGAGGTGGGCACATGAGAAGGAGTTGGGAAGTCTTTAGGAAAATGGGTCAGAGAGATGCTCATGCAGAGCAGAGTCACTCTTGTCACCAATCACACTGACAAGCTACCTCAGAATAGGAAGGATTAGAATTATTATTTTTGTTGGCATTTTCTTTGAACTCATCTTGCTAGGACATGCTTAAAGCTACTGAAAAAAATTAGATCAGAAATTAGCAGTTATGGCTATAATTTCTGTTATCTGAAGAACAAACACTAGTAATGTGTTCTTGCTGTCCAGCTGTGACAGTCAGGCTCATTTCCTCCTGAAGGTAAAACTAATCATGGCAGATGGTATAGCATTTTGCATTTCCTGAATACAAGGAACACACAAGGAAAAAAAATTCCAGCAGTTAACTTAACGTACTGCTAATGTAAAATGAAGAATTAGTCAAAAAAATATACTACGTTGAAGCACGAACAATCTGATTTTAAGAAATTACTTGTCTGAATGGAAGTTGTGGACCAAGGTCAGCACGGTCATATTCATCAGTGGATGCATCCACCTGGGAGTTCTGCAGATAAGCAGAAATTTGGGATGTCTTTTACCAGGCAAGATGTCTCCATGGTGCTTCTTCCCTTGATAAGCGTGATCTGAGCTTCTCCAGATTCTGGTTATTGACAGCTCCTGGGAGAGCTCCCAGAGGTTGTTGAGGAATAGCTGGCCTGAGACTACTGCATTTCCTTTGTGTGCTGTGTCCCTTCTGTACCACCTGAGAGTTAGGAAGCCGCAGATGCAGAGTTAAGCCACTTTTGTCTCCTGGTCTGAAGTTCAGCATCCTCTCAGCCTTCTGGAAACCTGAGAACTCAGGCCTTATATATTTATTTGTTTGGCAAGAGGCTGGATGATATACAGGATGTCATCATTTTAAAGTGAATTCAAACTCAAAGCTGTGGGTGCACTTCATTTGAGTGCACTGCGAAGCATCATATACCTCTGGTCAAGGCACTGCAGCTCATTTAACAGATAAATTGAGATGACAAAAATGGCACAATTTAAATATCAGCAATCAACAGGAACAGGAGAGGGGAAGAGGGAGAAGGAGCCCAGCTTCTTTTATTATAGCCATCTTAGTGCTTCAACAACAGGTAGCAGTATTACATATTCCCTTTCCACTTTAAAGCTCTTGTAATTTCCTTCCTCGTGTCGGGGCGATTTTATTCATTGTTTCCTTGCAGCAGTGATTGATGTTCTGAGCTGCTAATCTCTCTGAGTGATAACTATTTTCATGTAAGTCCATGAGTCTATGACACAAGCTGCTCAGCCAGGGCTACTGCTGACTACTTATTTTTGTGCCTCATTTACATTTCAATCTTGGCCTCATGAATGTAAAACCTAGGCTGCAAATTAATAACAGGAAGAATATTAGACTGCTCCAGAGTGGGGGAACAATGCAAATCCACCAGAGCACAAGGCTTTACCATTGTGTTCCGGGAGGGACTCATTTATTGGCCGGCAGTGAATGACATTACAGAGAATGGCATATCCAGAGTGACACAAATTTATTTCTGTCCCCAGCGCTCCAGTATATTTTCATAGAATCAGGGGGCTATTTATCTAGGGACAATTTAGTTTCCATGAAAAATTTAAATGGTTTCTGTGGAGATAGTGGAGTGAAATTTAATTTGTTTCTCATTTACTACAGCAGGTATGAAAAGGAGAAAAATTGGATGTCTGATGGGTTGAAATTGGTGCTGTCCCTCCCCACTATCCCCAAAAGGCCTGTGGGCCTATATCATAGAGATTGAGCAAGACTACCTCATCCCTCCCCTTAGAGAATGGTAACCTTAAACCAACTTACAGAAAACCTTTGGGGAGGCTGCCAATCACCCTGAAAACAACATTTCCATCGATCCCCTGTCTGTGTGATTTATGGCTTCATTTTACAGTAATTGAGAATTAGTGAGAAGATTAGCAAGGCTCAACACTTCACCTTGATATGCACACTAAGCACCGTAATTTGTCACTAAGGGATGTCGGACACTTTTTTAGTTACACGGGGTTCCCATCTAATTGAATTTGGAGATAACATGGAAATTAATTTGACACAGGAAAATTTTGAATACAGCCATCTCCTCTATTGTAATGCACAATACCCGGCTGCATTCAGGGGCAGCTATATTGATCCTGATCACTTTCAATTGTGGCCAGCTGAAGGATGGAATACACTAAATCTTATTTAAGCTCATATGAAAGCAGTTCATCTGCAGCAATCTGTGGCAGATAAAGAATATTACCTTTCATTTTGTCTGACTGCATCAAGATGAAGTTTTGAAAATTTACTTCTTGCAGCAAATATACCAAATGTCTAAAGTCAACAGTTACAATTCAATTACAGACCAGCTCTTGTGGGCTGTTTACAGGGTAATTTGCTACTTAGGCAGCAAATGAAAATACTAACTATACTCTCCATGCATAGAGAAGTTGCAGTGCATGGAGAAGCCCCAAGGAAAGACAAAGAAAAAAGATTCCAAACTTCTTGGCAATTTAAAGCACTGCCCATTGGATTAGTCTTGTTATAGCTTGAGTGGTTTCATACACAATCATTTTTTGTTTGTTACTGAGCCATTTTGTGAGAAGTTTATTTTATCTTGGTTGCTTAGCATCACAGTCACAAAGATGGGACACAGTACAGATCTTTTCATATCTGAGAGACACTCTATGACAGGATTTACCTGCATTTACAGTTCTATTTTATCCCAGCTTTATTTCTTATAACCCTCTTTTATGCTGTACTTTACTCTTCAAATAAAGACTTTGGTTGCAGCAAACTGCTTGGAGAGATTATTTTTGAGAAAAGTGCTCCCTGCTGTGAATAAGAGAAGCATGTCTTGGCACTTTATGCCAGAGGGTGCAGGGCTGGGGTATTTATGGACACTCTTTACTAAACCATCTGGCTTGCTTTGCCCCTATCTGTTTTAGCGAGATAAGCTGTAATCAAGATATGCTATTATTTATTAATTATTATTATGACTGATAGATTTTATTCTGATCATCATTACATCACTGTTTAGAGAGACTTTCAAAATGGTGGTAGTTTAAAGTTTTTATGCAGCCCTGTTCCGTAGCCGTGGGCTCATATCAGCTTCTCTGAATTGTAAGAACACTTAACCAGTGCAGAGACATCAAGATCTTACTGGTACTTAATGTTCAGAGATATTCTCAATAGGTCTAACGTGGAGCTCTCAAGACATGGTCACACAGCTTGGAAGAACTACCATGCTTGAAGCTGTCCTCATCCAAATGCCAAATTCCATGGAATTACTGATAGAAGATGACAACTGTTGTCAGCACTTTTACACCCCAGAGTAGTTCAGTCTCCTATAGGAATATTGTTTGGTCTCCTGCAGATTTCTGCAGGAGTTGATACACTGCAAGTAGTCAAACTATTAGAAATGACATTGTGATTTTTAGGAATTTTATTGCTAGAGAAGTTGTTCCTCAAACTAGCAATTTGATTAGTCTTACTAACAATGTGCATACTCTATATGTAATTCTCTTATCACATTTTCACGGGTTGTTTTCACTAATGTGATATAAAAGGGTGATAACATGACAGAAATGTCACTAATGTAATAAGCTTAAAGGAATTTGGATCATGTTAGTCAGTGTTTGTTTTCATATATGGATGCCTTATGGACTATATTAGAGAAACAGAGGTCTCTGATACAATGAGAAACATATTAGCATAATAAAAAAAGATCCATATTTGATTTATGGGCCAAGTTCTGGCATTTAGAAAAAAAAAAGTAGACATTTCTTCCTTTCTGAATGGCAAGCAGTAAGTCATGATTTTATAATTTTCTATGCTTTTTTTATTTTTATGAAAATAGTATTTTTTCCCAGTTTCTTTTCATTGCTTACAAGTGTAACCCACTTAAAGGGCTGTGCATTCAAAAGCAAATTAGAAGATTCATATTATTAGGTGACAGTCCCACGGATCTTCCTTATGCTGGGCTGAAAAGCTGTAGCCACTATCTTCTCTCTATCTTCAAAAAGAGGGGAGAAAGGGAAGGTTAAGGAAGGGAAGGGAAGGGAAGGGAAGGGAAGGGAAGGGAAGGGAAGGGAAGGGAAGGGAAGGGAAGGGAAGGGAAGGGAAGGGAAGGGAAGGGAAGGGAAGGGAAGGGAAGGGAAGGGAAGGGAAGGGAAGGGAAGGGAAGGGAAGGGAAGACTGTGAGAGGTTCCATATCAGTGTTGTGGGTTGAAAACTGCCACGATCAGACATACTGTGGTTTTTCAGCATGAATTTCCATGGGTGTTGAAGGTTATGCTTCTGTGTCTCAACAACAGTGAGCATTTTGGTCCAAAGCTCCACCAAACCTGAGGAATGCATTCTTCTTTCTCATTTAACTCCCTTGAAGGATTTGATTCAATATTCAGCTCTTAAAATGCAATAGTATTTCACACTTTTGAAATACAGCTTTTCAAAGTGATCCCAGGAAGTGGGATTTCTGGTCCAGTTTCTGCTGTTGCCTGAAAAAATTAAATCCCAAATCACTGACATTATCACAAGAATACCAGCTGTTCTGTGCATGTGTTTCTGGACTTATCGAATACATTTTCCAGACAAGAGACAGCAAAATCTGAGTGTTTCCACCAGCTAGACTTAAAATGGAAGAATGCATAAGAAGAAAAAGGTTTAATTCCATGTGAATGATTTCCATTTTCTATACTAGATCCATTAGATAGGTGTCCATTTTTCACAGCAATGAAATAATAGTTGATGTGTATTTGTCCAGCTCCACTATAAAGGTTACTATATTTGTAGTGTAACATTAATCAGTGTGGCTATCATCTATTTTACTTTGACATCTTCTTCCCTAAAGGGGACCTTTCTTCAGGAGATTTTCCAAAGATTTTAAAATGTGTATGCTTACAAGTGTCTCTGTTTGTTCATGTGAAGATGAGGCCTTGGAGTGTAAGGTGATGAACTTTGCTATGGTGTTTATTTCCCACAAAATATTATTTCTCAGAGTTGGAATCTGCAGGCAAGTGGGAGTGAATGGTGCAGACAACTCGCTCCCTTATCTGAGAACTTAAAGCTCTGTTTTAATCTTTTTTGGGTAGAGGCATTAAGAGACTTATAGATAAGGACAATTACTTTGAAGATGGTAATCTAATTCAATGCCTTGGAAGAAGGGAGCATAGGGACAAAATAGTCACAGTTTTCAGTCTTGTTGATAAGATATGGTGAGCATTCTACGTCAGACAGTATTTCCTAACTGCTGCATGCTGAACTAGAGCACTTTGCTGTTGTCTAGTTGAGAAGGGCCATGATTCTCATGTTGTCAGTTTCCAAGATGAGGTGGAGTTCAGATAAATATATATGATTGTTCTGGTTTGAAAGCATGCTGTTAAGAAGTCTTAAAGTGATCCTATGCCAATGAGCTCAAGCAAACAACTGTAGTTTTGTTATTTTCCCCCAGAGGAGACTGAACTATGGTTACAGCTTTTTTGAAACTATTTTCTTGTATCTTTCCTGTCTCTTATTCCTCAGTATCACCTGGTGGCTACTAAAGTATGAGCTAGGATGAGCTCTCTTTTTCAGGCCCTGGACTATTCAGGTGACTGTTGTGTGATTATTTGTGATGAGGGAAGGGTAGATCTGGATACCACATATAAAGATTTATAATGCTCTAGGACGGTTTAAGGCTCACCTTGAGCTTTGATTAGAGCATTTAGGTATGGATTTCATACTAGTTTGTGTCTCAATTCAATCCACATGTAGCTGGCAAAATTACTTTTAATTCTGTTAACATGCTTGAATTGCTGAAGGGCCCCCTATTTTTTCCAGTCTTTCCTGATTGGCAGTGTTTCATCTCTACCATTAGCAAGCATTCACAGAGGATTAAAATCAACAAAAGAATCACAACTGTGGCTGACATGATTCCAGTTATAGAACAAATTGGCCTAGATTTCTTTGCTGCATCTCTTTCTGTGGGGTTTTGATTAATTAAATTAAATTGGAAAATGTCAGATATGTGTCATGACAAAAGATGTTGAAGATGATGGTGGAACTGGACTTCTAATAACCATATTGGTCTTCCAACGACAAGTTCAACTGAAAGCAATAAAACCATTGTCTACTCGCTTCCATCTTTTGCCTAACAGTTCTTCATAAGATGTGTGTTCTTGAAAACTTCTTCAGAACATCTTTTGTACACTGACTATCCTAAGTCTCTTCAGGGACTGCACTACATCAGTGCTGAATGTCCCTGTTTGCTGGGTGGTACTTAGCACAATCCAAAGCTAAGCAGAAGAGCAGAATCACCTGCACCAACTCTTGCCAATGTAAATTGCTGAGAATACAGGGGCTGCAACTGAGTTGCACTCTTTTTGTTCTTGTGAAGTAATGAGCTGTTATTAAAAATAATTCTCCAACAATAGACCAAACAGATGACAATCTGTGGGTCAGAATTTAAGAACAGAAGGTGCAGCAGCAGCAGGAAGTAGTGATAATTAGAAGCAAGAGCAAAACTAACTTAGGATGCTTCAGAGCTACAGCAGGATTAATGCAAAAAAAAAAAAAATCAAGCAAATAAATCCTTTAAACAGAGGAAATTTACATAAGATGCTTCTTAAGTATAATTATGGAATGGGATATAGTTTATCATCATCACTGTGGGCTTCCTCTATCTGTGCTGAAATGTGTGGAAGGGTTGCACTTCTATAATTACTGCACCTACCCAGCAACAAGCACTCCTGAGAGGGACATTGGTTTGAAAGTAGGAACAATCTACAGTACTTGAGAGGATTTGGTCTCCATCTGTTTCAATTCATTTCACTAGATCAGGCCTCCATACCGTTCTCAAGATCCAGCCTCACAACATTGCAAAGACAGATGTCAGACCTCCTTCCCACACACACCTCGTTTCCCACAGGGTACAAAGTGGAGGGTTTTAACTGCTATGAGCAGCAGGCAAACTATGATTCTTCGAGCAATATATTCTAACATATCTGCTGCCCTGCCCTCCTATGGTTGTAGTGTCACTTTTCAAAGAAACTGCATATGGCTTTGCTTTAAAGAGAACAGGGCAGTAGGAAAGGAATGTCCTTGGTCATCTGTGCTTGCCTTTTTCTTCTCTCCCAGTTTCTGCTGTGGAGAATCTGGGTCAGTTATATCTGTGCTTTACTTGAGAGCAAAAATCTCAAAAGAGGCTTTGTCCCACTTCAAATAATTTCTCAGATGAGGAAGATACCTTAGGCATAAACTCACATAATCAGGATTCCAATACTTTGGATGAAGACAAGAGGTAGCCTGAAACCCTGTTGCTAATGATTAGTTTGCTATAGATGTCCAGATTATACAAATTTGAACAATGACTGAAGTCCATAAGCCACCAAGCCTTTACATTTCTTGAGATGACTACCAGTGTTCTTCAGGTTCACAGTAGATATTACTTCTTTGTTTCTTCTTGCTGTGCACTGTGAGTTTTCTTGGGAACTATAAAACAACGCTGTGCTTGATGGGAACAGGCAGAGGGGGGATGGGACTGAGCAGCAGGAGAAAGCGTAACTGAGAGACCAATAGAGACATCCTGACAGCTGCAATGGGTCATCAATAGATCCATCACGCCAGTAATTTGCAACAAATTTAACATACATCACTTTAGTCAGGCCACGCTGTATCTGTCTTGTCACAGCATCAGAGTGAATAACGCTTAAATCGGGTGTCACTGCTGACCTTCCTGACCCTCGAATTGACACTGCTGTTTGAGCTTGGCCTAGCTGGCAGCAGATGTAGGGAAGATTAGTACAAAAGGTGTGGGGGTGCAAAAGAAGGACAGAGCATAACAATACAGCTTAACCAGGCAAACAAATCGAATCTCTGGATTCTCTCCAGCCCTGCTTCACTGGGATTTTTTTAGACCTACTTCCAGCATTCTTTAGTCATGTTATGAACTACATGTACATTTCTTGTTATTGATTTTAGATATACGTGTCTATGTAATAAAATTTGTAGACTTCAAGTTGACCAGTATGGACTCCAAAGTCCTGTAGGAGATGTAGAACTGTCCTCTTCTGCATTTGAAACATGAGGCCCAGCCTGCAACTTGAATGGCTGTTTTGGCTGTATTGCCACTTTCAGAATGTCAGTGAAGTCCCAGTGCTGTAGGAAAAAATCAGACATCATGAAAAGGCGTCTCAGGAAAAGAAGGCATCAAGACCCTCCTCAAATCCCAAAACCCCATGATGACTTGAGATATGTTAAAAAAACCTGAGAGATGATCCCAGGAAAAATGAAGATCCTCCCAGGAAACACAGTCACACTGCAGCTTGGAGAAATCTTCTCCTGACGTTAAATCTGAAGACTGATTTATCTTAGAATCTGTGAGCAAGGCTCACTAACCAGTTAGACTACATATTTTCATGAAGCCAGGAGAAGCTGTTTCCCCCATTTCCAATTTTAATGAATACCTTTCATAGTCTCCTATAGTTGTTTCTACAGACTAGCATGGAAATGACTGCAAACCTGTTAAGTCTCCCTGGCGTTAGAAACGAGACAACCTTCACAGCCAGACAGAGTGACTTGAGTCTGCTCAGCATTTATTTTTGAATCAGCAGACGATAGAATTACATGGTTTGTTTGCTCACCTGAAAGGCACTTTGGAGCCATTCACAGTATGTGTGTGACTGGATGCTGGGTGGGCTTTCCCCCTTCAGTCATTCATGCTTTTAAACAAATATATAGCTATGGGTTAGATTTGGATCTTTTTCTAGAGTTATTGTTCTTGAATGTGTGATTTTTAACTAATGGATTTTGAATGGTAATAAAGGAAGAAGCTGTCTTTGAGCAAGTAATTGGTAGTTACAAAATTAATATGTATATTACTTGTATAATAGCTTTTCTTTTTGTTTTTCTGACACTCTGCTTGATGTTTGATATATTGATTAAGCTGTTTTATCACATCACTAAGTATCCCTCAATGGAAGAGTAAGAAGCACTCTGGTTATTCTGTGTGTCCTATGCTTTTCATATTTAATGAGTACTTAGAGGTGGAAATACATCACAAGTGACAGAAATAATAGGAAAATTAGAAAAGGTTGGAAGAATTACTGTGTTACGCAAGAGAAGACAATATTTTATTCTTTTTCATTATTTCTGCTTTTTAGGAAGGGCTGGTAGGAAAGAAAGTAATTTTTAGTTAGTCACCTAGGGTGTTAATCAGATTTTACTTGTTTTTACTGTTTTCTGACTATGAAGCTAACATTTCAGACATCCATTGACACCACTGGGAACATTTCACCTGTCCTTCCCAGAAACAGGACAGGGCTTCAAAGGATTTGAGTTAGGCTATCTTATTCACAGGTGTGTAGTATCTTTAGAAAGAATTGTGTCAACGTTACTTATATGTGGGTTGGGTTTGTAATTAACTATTGAATTGGTGTTCATTTTGTATGAATTTCAGCTTGGTTAGAGAGAGGCAAGAAATTTGAAGCAAATCAACACCTGGCAGACTTTGTTTCAGTCAGGATTCCTTGAACTGGAGAGCTGAATGGAAGTGCAATTGCACCAGGAAGGTGAAGACCTCTGCCCTGTTGCCCAGCTGTCTCATGATATGCTGTGGAGATGTGTCTCAGAGAAGCTGAAGGTCATACAAAGGTGGGCACAGGGCACAAGTGAGTTCACCCACATACAGCTCATAACCATGTATGAACTGGGGTTAGTCCTGGTTCATGGGACTGTGTTCCATTTTGCATATGCATGTTCTCCCTTTCCTTCAACTTGTCCTTTAAAAAAAGTTTGGTTTATAGTGATCTGCTTGTATTTTCCCTCATTAGTTTTGATATAAAAGGAGGAATGAAAAGAATATATTTGGCAAAGGGCTTTTGATGTGTATCTGTGGTGCTTTCAGGGTTGTCTGGCAGATCCTTCAAGGTGTCATGCTATGGATCTGAAGGCAAGTTTGAGACTTCTTCAGGACTCTTACTATAGGATGCGCTTGGGAGTATGTGACAGCTGTTCAGGACAGAGGGTGAGAGATAGCCAGAAAGGGTGGTAACAGTTATCATCCCCTCGGGTGCTATTAGCTGCAGGAACTGGCCTAACTTAGCTACATGAGCCCAGCAGCTCTTTGATGAATACTTCCTGACTGTGCTGTTGCCATATTTCTATTACTGAGAGATAAAGTATTCATTATGTTAGCTGTGAATACCCCTAGGTTTGGAATACATGAGCACCTGGATTTTTAATTTTTTTTTTTCCCCCCCAAGGAATACCAACCTTGGATCTGAAAATTTTAAATTCCAGTATGGGAATACGGTCAGAGAATCTCATAAAAAATGTGGTTTCTTTGTTTTCTGTCCCCATTTCCCCCTTTCGTCTGGTCTCCTTCACTGTGTTCCCCTAAAAAATGAAACACTTTACCACTGGGTTTTCTGTCTATTGTGAACAGGGGCATGCAACTAGCCAGGGAGCCTCCCCCAGATGAAAGTGATGGTATGAAACATTTGCATTTTAATCCCCATGAGGCACTTGTATGGCATTACCTCAAAGAAGCTATTCAGTTTTGGGGACAGGGTGTGCATGATAATTATTTTTTTTTCAAATATGTTATTAAATTGAAAGTTGTTAAGTAAATAAACTAATTCTTGTGGTAACTGTACTTTTCTGGCCTAATGTGGGTAGAAGAGAGTACTAAGGTATTGACCATCTGCAATCTGGCATCCAGACAACTCTCCTTTCCTCCAAGGGAAAAAAAAGTGAAGTATGTGGGCTCATCCTAGTGGTGACTCCCCCATGGACAGCCCTTCAGCTCCTTGCTGTTTTCAGCAGGAAAGTCAGGACATCTACACATGTCTCCACGCATGAGATGGCTGGGGTGGGCACAGTAGTGCAGGTACCTGGAGAGAGGGAAGGTGTGGAGATGAGGGTGGAACATGACTGATGCCATACTCGTGGGGAAATGATGATCCTGCCAGGGAGCAGGGACAGTGTGCATCCACTTTTCCTCCCGTTCCCAGTGCAGTGTTAATCCTATTGTTAGGAAGAACTGCAGTAGCCAATGGTGCAGGTGCAGAGGTACCAGTGATACCCTCACTTCCAGCTATCAAAGGCACTGGCACATCCTACTGAGCCTTTGGGAGACAAGAATCATGAGCAACCTCATATGTTTCTTAAAGCTTTATGGGTGCTAGGCTGTTCTCACTTGAACTTTAACAAATGTGTTCATTTTTTTTCTTATTAGTTGTTTAACTATTTCTCTGCTGCCTTCCAACCTTCCCCCCCCCCCCCCCCCTCCAAATTTTTAACTATACAAAGTTTAAAACCAGAGGCAAGGAAAGATCTCCCAAGAATAACTCTCCCAGCGAATTGTTCTCTTCGGCACCTCTTTGCTGTCATGGGGACAAATATGGTGATGTTAAAATAATTTGGTTGAGCTTTATATGACTGTTTAAACCTGAAATGAAAAGATTCATGAATAACTTCCTCATGTCAAAGTCATAAAGACTTTATGTTTTAGTTTCAGATCTGCAGTTGTTGAGTCTTCCTGATGCAAGCCAAATATTTCCATAATAAAAAATAATAAAGGCATGCTAAAACTTCCAATAGTAAGTTGTATTAAGTACCTCAGGTGCTACTGGAGCATAGACATAGAGTAGCATAGGTACATTGCAAACAGCATCTTATAGTATCAGACAAAGAGAACCTTTTACAAACCCCATGTCTCTAATTTCATTTTAGAAAATTAGATACTCAGAATTTTGCATAAGATAACTGTATTACTGGGATGCAATTTGGCCCAGGTTTCTAGCTTTAGTGCATGTGGCTCCTTAATAAAAAGTGTCAGTTAAAATGAAAATACAGCTTGGGTAATTAAATTTAATTGGATCTTGTCACTTTAAATCCTCTTCGTTTTTGAGTGTTTCTACAGAATTGCAGCTTCTGGTTTGCTAATTTCTTTATTGCAAGCTGTGCGCTGAACCTGACTGTCCTATAATAAAGTGGGACCTTATTTTTGTAGAGGGCTTTGAACCGTGGCTGCAACAACAAACAAAAGGAAGGTGGGAGCTAATTTATAGCCAAAAGAAAACCTCTCCTTTGTTTCCTACATGTTCGGTTAATGAAAAATAATGGGTCTGAATTTATTAACTCTTTAATTTTCTTGCCAGTTGAGCACCATTTTGCGCAAGCTCTCATGAATACTGTGGTGTGGTGCTATGCCTACGACAGGTAGCAGCAGCAGCAATTATCATGCTTTTTTTATGTGGGAGTTGTTTGGGCAAGCAATAGGGATTAGGTGAACTGCAGTATTCATACATAGGTCAAGCAGGGTGCAGGCAGCCATAATGCAAATGATGTGTACTGCCTGCCAATAGCCACCATGCTGATTCGGAGGGATCACCTTCTCCAGGGGTGAGAGGTAATTCAGTTTCCTTATTACATACTGCACATGCACAGCATCCAAAGGCAAGGAAGATTTAAGTGCAGGTGATGAAGAGGGAAAATATTTTCCATACCACCAGACACATCATAAAAATGATCAGTCTGTCACAAATTGTACAGCTGCTAATGCTCGTATTTCAAATTAAAGCCAGTTGAATGAATTTGTACACTCAGGTTTTATGTGTGAAATGCAGTATCATTGCATCCTTGATTAGAAGAGAAGTCACTTAGTGCCGACATCACAGAGCGATTAAAGATGTAAAACTGTCCTTCACAGCGCAGTAGTGGTCCTCTGATTCTGTGCTAAAGCAGAT
Source organism: Indicator indicator (assembly GCF_027791375.1). Lineage (NCBI taxonomy): Eukaryota > Metazoa > Chordata > Aves > Piciformes > Indicatoridae > Indicator > Indicator indicator. Next base: position 74,370,984 of record NC_072010.1, read on the forward strand.
GGATATGATGTAATTACATTTTGCAAAGTGCTGGCAATATGAGTATCTCAAACAGGAGTATTAATCCAGTGTAGTCATGGCTGTTTATAACCTCTTCAGTTCCAGAAGTGTATCTCATATCTTACCGATATATCTGGGAGAGGATCTCTGCAAACAGACAGAGAAGGCTTTGTTCAGTTGCCCATGCATGGATGTCCAGGGCTATTTGAGGTGCCTGAGGTTTTTTGAGGTGTCTATGCAGGGCTAATGAACCCTGGTTCTTTAGAGTGAGATTCAGAGCATAGATGAAGACTCGTCTTCACACGTTGGTGTCTACATGGGAAATAAGTGTCCAGTTTTATTAATGCTGCCCACAAATAAGAATCCAGTGACATCAGGGATGACCTAACTTGCCCCACCTGATCTCTACCTGCTGATCCAGAAAGGCATAACTATCACATGTTCCTGTCATATCTATTATGTTTGTCTTGGTAGTCCAGGAGAGTTCACCTGACACTAGTTACCTGCCTACAGTAGGCAAATGTGGGCCTGGAGTTCCATTTGTTCCATAAAAACAGCTCACATACAAAGAACTGTAGATGGACACTTAAATGTTAAGCATCTGTAGCCTGAAGCTGTACAGCTACTGTTTTTGCAGACCAGCTCCTCATTCAGGTAAACATCAAACTTACCTCAGAAGCATCCCAGGAGCATCTGGAACATGGACAAGTGGCTTTTCCCACTTGGTCTGCCTTTCTGATGTGTGTGGTGACCAGATTGCTTCCATTATTCTCTTCTCACTCAGCTGCCTGTTCCTGGGGCAAGGCATCTCACACCAGCCCATTGTGTAACCCTGAGGAGGTAACATTCTCATTACCTGCATGCATGGCTACATTAGAACATGAGCTCTGAAGAAGGCACCTGGATATAGGAACAGCATATCCTTTCTAAAGTAGGTGGCAAGCTCCACCTTTGGAAGATCTGCTTTCCCCATTTGTTATAGCTGGAACCTGGATGACTATTTTGTAGTATTCGTCTAAATTGTAGATGTCTCAATTGATGAATCTAAGATGAGATGAGTCCAGTATCATCTGTCTATCTTATTTTGTTAATGAAACCACAAAATTTCTATCTTCTTGAAATAGTACAGTTAGATCAAGGTAGGAATAGACACCCCAGTAATTAATTACATGAACTGGACTTAGTATAAGAAAATATCCTGGCTAACTGTCACTGAAACAGTGGTCAAACATCCCATCACTTCCAAAAAGGTCAGAACAAATCCTTTCACAATGTTTTGTGGATGTTTATCGTGTTTTATAGTCTTGCAAGAGGAACACATAAGTAAAGACAGTTATTTTCATGCTTACATTTTTTCATTGATTTTTTTTAAGAACCTCTGTAAAGTAACAGACTACAAAGATCTGTTTAAAGAGACTACATGCTTTATTTATATATCGAGTAGATGAAGAGATGAATAAAAGTAATATATGATTTCTTAAAACCATCACTTAAACAATGTGATTCATCAGGCAGGCTGTGATAAGCCTGCCAGTAACTTTGGCAAGTTCTTTCTCTTTTTTTTTTTTTCTTTTGTTTTTTGAGTATTTAAATTCAGATTTAAATTGCAATTCATTTTGCAGATGAAGTATCAGTTCTTCATTTATGAAAATGGTAGATGGAAACAATGGTTCTCATGTTCAATATATGACATGAGGCTCAGAGGATGGATTGCACAAACACGTTTTGTATTACTGAGTCATTTTGACATAAATTTTGCAATTCTTTTTGATATCCAAGGTATTGAATCACTCACAATGGAATGGTATTTTAAAAAATATTTCAATTTCTGATGTAAATCTTAGTAAGATATTAATTTGTGAACTTTTTCTTTCCCTTTTGCCAAAAATACAGACACATGAATTACAGTTGACTTTCAGCAGCTTTTGAACTCTCAGGTTGTTTGGCATTGCTTGGAAAATGGCATCTTGTATTTTTAAGCTTTGGAAGACAATTAAGCTAGCTCCACTTACTTTGCTGATGCAAGAAATTTTTTTACCAGACCTCCCTGACCTTCAGTGGGGACCTGATCCACCTTGTTTATAGTTTAATATGTAGTTTTCATTGAAACCAGTACTAGTAAATTGACCTCTACAAAAGGGAAAAATACTGTGCCACATAAACAGAAGTATGGATATGCAGATCAAACTCCATTAGCAGCTACGGTACTAGAATTAATGCTGTCTGATTAATTTATTCATTTTAGTCAGCAATGTTTCTTTTCCTGTAATGATATATGGCTCCTTGAGGATACACAATTACGTATTTAGAGATTGTTCTTTTGTGGCCTTATCTCTACCTCTTTGATCTTTAAGGGTTTACAGTAATCCACTGCTATATTTTTGTATATAGTGAGAGTAATCATTTTAAATTTATGGGTGGTTCCCGGTTAGATTATTTATGTCCTATATTAGAAACCATCTGAATGACAGTTTAGAAATCACAATAACAAATCTTACTTGACCTCTTCATCATCATCAATTAATACAGACTCTTTTTAGTATCTGATTGTTCAGCACTTACACACATTATCATGAAACATTCAATTTCAGGATCAGCTTTCTGCTGGGAGCAGGGGGAGCTCAATACATATATGCAAGAGATTATACAATGCATTGCTTGAGATCTCAGGGGACATTCTTGGTGACCTGGGTGTTTCATTCTGGCCTTGTGTTTTGGTTCAGGAAAGCATCCTCTTTTGGGTCTAGCAATGCTGGGTGTTACTACTTGTATAGCCCTTATAGATGCTTTTCTGTAGAACATCTGACTTCTGACAAGGAGGAATTCATGTGAGCATCCGCTTTTTGCTGCAGATTGGATTTGCTGGAACAGATGGTTGTACCATTTAAGCTAGTCAGTCTGACCTTGCCTACAGTGAATGAAAGAGAGCAGACAGCTTGCTGGAAGTGCTAGCCATCTTCAGGATGGGCAGAAACTAATGGCCACCAGCACACCACAGTCCTGAACTGGACTTTTGAAACTTTTAAATTAAATTAGTGAACTCTTATTCATGAGACTTCCATGAGACTATTGCCACCTGTGGGAGTACTACTTACATGATCCTTATTCCAGACGCTTCACATGTTTGAAAGACACCAGATCAGGTACTAGTTATTTCCTAATCTACCTGATAGCTCTCAAGAAAAGAAAGAAAACTTCTCCCTGTGATTTCCCACCGCTCCATTACACACCGAGGTAAATTTGCTGAACAGCTCCCACTAGTCTACTTATTTGCACAGCTAGGACAACAGAGTTAGCAGCCTCCATGCCAGCACAATCCTGTTGCTAGCTCTGTAATACCATCCAGTCTTGATAGTACTTGAATAGCTCATGAGCTGCATGGTGCTCAAGTGCTAAAGGTTGATCCTGCTTTTGCGAGCCAGTAAGAAAATAAATTGCAGACTTGGTTTCCTCAGGTCACCTTAAGGCAAAAGTCATGTCCGACTAAGCAGCTACGTGAGCCAAGTCATTTTTCTTTATGTAGGCTGAATCCAGCAACAGCTGCCAAATGTAACTGGCAGGCTGCACTTGGTGCATGCCAAAAGGACTAAATGCCCTGCTATGTTATATTGATGTTCTTGGTGGAGATAATGGAACCCAGCTGTTTCTGTGTTGCATGCAAGTATGACTGACAAGGATAATTTTGCATGACAAACATATTCCTTGAATACTATCCTCTGTCCACTGGGATAGATAATCATCTATACATTTTGGGCCATGACTATGATGTTTGGTTTCCTTCATTCACCATCTTATGCAGTTACTGTATTTGTGCCCCTCTCTCTTTATGTGTATAACTTTGGAAGTCCCAGACAATTTCAGTCATAGGTGGCAGGAGGGAAAATACCTCAGAGATATTAATTTCCTATAGATTTTAATAAAATAGTTATATACAGAAGAGTCCAAGGGAAAAGCTCAGTCCACCAGAGCCTCCGAGCAAGAGAGAAATATAGTGAATATCCCAGCTGTAAGAAAAGTTTCAGTTAGATTTTGCCTTTTGTAGTGAACTAATAGATCAGTTGGATCTGCAGGAACCCAGACTCCATTACATGCATTTTTCACCAAATTGTATATTTCTGCATCCTCCTCCACCATCCACTGCGAGAAACCTGTGTGGCAGTCACAGCTTGTGAACATGCACATTTTTGCAAGCTGTTTTATTTAAAAACACCATCTTCATGTGGTTTGTTCTTGCATATTGAGTGCCTCCTTGTAACCCTTTTCTCTTTCTAACTGTCTAAAAGATTTTAGATGGGCTGGTGGTCAGCCATTTGGAGTTATTCACAGGACTGTGCTTCTTCCTTAATCCACCCGTGTCATGACAGGCAGTATTACAGAAGAAGCACCTACAGAGGAACAGCTCTGTGCAACCCTTAACAGACCGAGCAAACTGAACCAGAGCAGTGTCCATCCTTTTATCCCTAAACTCAAAGACTAGTAACAAAGGAAATGTATTCCAGTGTGGGAATCTGGGGAGTAAAGATGAAATCCTTAAAGAAGAAGGAGGTTTAATGTTACATAGAATTGCCAGTATTTTCAAAGCTAAGGTGCCGAACTTGGTACACTGCAGGAGTCTTCGGCTGATATACCTGGGTGGACCTGCAGAGTCCAATATAGCAGTTTAACCTGTGCTGACACACACCCCCAGGCAAGCTTGCACATCCTTAACTGTGGGCCTGAATAAAGGGATATGCAGAGGCCTGGTCCCTCCTGGGATGGCTCCAGAGAAAGAGAAGATTCACTAAGTTGTCCCATAGGAACAGTCACTGTGTAGATGATTTCTGTGCTGGTCTAGGCCACCTGTATTTTCTGAGATCCCTGCCAAGGGCTATCAATGTGAGGTTGTTCTCATGCAGATTAACCAAACAGATGGCTTTTCTCAAGGAGACATTTGTCAACCCCCTTTAAGATAAGATTGACACTCAAAGCACTAAAAGTTTTGTCTTCTAAATGACTTGCACCCCTTGATAAGATAATGTACTGGAAATGTACGTCTCTGTGATATTTCGGAATGGATAAATAATGCAGGACTCTGGCAAATCAAGAGGAATCTCTGGCATTTTTTAAATAATTTAAGAAGTGTTCATAAAAGAGAAAAATGAGGAAAAGCCCTTTAATAAATGTCACTTATTTGGCATCATAACCTCTTTAGAATGACTCTTTAGAATGACTGGTATTTTTTATTAATTTCACGTGGATATAATTGTATTTAAATGTGGAAGTATCTGTTTTCTTTGCAAAAGTTAAAACCATTTCTTACAAGAGAAGAAATTCTTACTGAATTTTAAAATGTAGATATTCAGTGGTATTGAGTAATTAATGGCTGATCCTGACAATTATTATTTACTTATTCAGAAACAGGGTGTTTGCTAATTTACTGACCGAATCAAGTGACTAAGTTTTATGCTTTCTTCTTTTTCCTTTCATTTATGCCATACTTGTTCCCAGGCCAAAAAGTGACCACGATGGCTAATGTTTTATAGAACAAATTCAATAGCCTTTGATATCTTTAGCAAAAACTCTTCACATCGGTTAACACAGGCAGTTATAAAGATTTGATACTTAAAACCGTGGAGTTTCTTTTTCTTGTTCATCTTCTTTGGAGCAATGTTACTGCAGTAGGCGAAGTGTGTAAGGAATCTCATTTCATTGTTGATGTCACCAGTTGCTGCCTCTCTTTCTCAATTTTTCCTGATGCTGCGTAATTGTTTTCAACCCTCTTTTTTCTTGAAGATTATTGAAAGCTTGTGATGTGGTCCCTGTCATCACTTTGACCTTGGTCTGCTAAGGTGAGAAACCTGGCTAAATTTTGGAAGTTAAGGACATTTTCTCCAAACGAAGGCTGAAGAACTGCAGTGTCTGCCTGGGGTGTCAATGATTGCCACCGATCAGTGGCTAGAGATCTGCTAGAATTGTATTTGAGTCATCCTCATGTGAAGGTACTGAGCAGTATTCCCCAGAAATGCTATTGCATACTCATATTCAGTCTTGTCTTCCTGTTCAATGCATGTGCACATTGAGAGGGAAGGTAGATACCATGACTGTGGGTTTTACAGTATGCTAAAAGCATCTCACTCCAAATCAGTGTTTAAATTGAAGATGCCAGTTCTGTCAATGTCGTAGGCAGTGTGTGGATGAAACTGGAACATGGGAGAAGAGTTACCTGGCATAATTTTGTCATAATGTACCATTCATTTCAAGAAACTCCCCAAACACTATGAATGCGATTAATGCTTTTATTGATTCTCTTTGTAATGTAAATTTAGATATATTGATTAAAGAATTCAGCTTTGATCCAACATATTTTGAATTCAATAGAAAGATTCCCAATAGTTTAAAAGACTTCTCACTGGCTTAAATAACTAACAGATCCTGCTTAAAATCCAATCTTATTGATTTCAGACTCTCTTGTATAGTATCTTCTACATGGTTCAAAACTATGTTTGAGTGATGAAGTTTTTCAGAATGGCAATATGATAATTTCCTGATGTAAGAAAGTAGGCAAGGAGTTTAGAAAATTTTGCAAACATACAAATAATGACTAATAAAAGGGAAATATTTTAATATCATACTTTACAAACTTGATTTACAGAAGTCAGATCATTAACATTTCTACAACTGATGTCTGAACGACATTGTGTGCAGTTTTAATATATATAAATATTTAGGCATGTAAGTCTGTCTGCATATATATGTGTGTGCCAATTAAACTTTTACCAATATCAATCACTTAAGCACATTTTCTCCTCAAATGAATTCATATGCAAACAATGTTTTGATCCATGACTTTTTATTTACTTCATTTTCAGTTTTGTTCAATACTATTTGTATGTGCTGGTGCAAACTGTGTTGCAGTCAGTAGCATTCTTCCTAAAGTATATCAGAGCAGGTTTTGTTACGATATGGTCTGCTTACCGAAGTGTAATCTTGTTTCTTTTAACATAACCTATCCAGCACTAAATATTCCCTATCTTCTACTTTGCTAAACAGAAAAGTTGCTTTCAAAACCAAATGATGAGCAGTGCACGAACATTTTGACTTTAAAAATCTCATTAAATACCCCATAACTATACAATAGAAAAAATTATGTTACTACTCTAATCTAAATACATAAATCATCCATGCAAAAATTATTTCTTTTGAAACATATTTGTCTTCATTTTTTTCATTTAAAAAAAATGAAAGCCTACATACATATACACACATCTATTACTGATGCAGGTAAGCTACAACTCTTTTTGAATGTGAAATTGAACTAGCAGCCTTTGATCTGAACTACAGGCTGATCTGAATTCAAGAAAAGGCTGCTGCTAAGCCACATTCCCATTCAATCCATTAAACCATTCACTTCCGTGCTCCTCATCACACTGACTCCTAATTTGACAATGACAAAGAGCTCCATGGTGATTTTAAATTTCATAATTTTAATCTGTCAAGTCTGACATTTAATTAGTGCCCTTCTAACCTGTGCCCACTCACTTGAAGGTTACTGTTGGTTTTCCTTTAGAAATTTTTCCTCTGGAAGAGTGGATTAATAAATATGTACATAACTGGCAGGGATAAAGACAATACACACACAATGGTCTATTAGTTCCAAATCTAGACAGATGAGGTTAATAATATTTTAAAGTGCTGCTTTATTGTATTAAGAGTGATTAAGCCCTTGGCTCAACCCTGTATGAGTTGTTCATTGAAAACATAAAATATAAGGTCTATTAAGCAAAGTCTAGCGAGAATGGTTACCCAAACTACAGTAGCACTGTGTTCACAAGGCATACTGCAGGAGTGCATAATTTCTGAGATATAATTTCTTGACTTATCAAACACAATGGAACATGCTAGGCTCACTAAACAGACTATGAGAACCTGACTTACAGACTAGAATCTATCAAACATTTAACACTGCGGTATTTAATTTTCTGGAGGACTGAATTCAAATGTAACTTCGGTCACTTGTTAAAAATGAGTTTGCTGTTCTCAGATCAGCCCCACAAGGACATAAATCCTAATCACAAAAATATGCCACCATTTGTTAGTGTTAGGAGAGTGGTCAGTCAAAGTCCTCAGGGAACAAACCTCAGCCAAGCTTTCCAGCACCATACCTGGCTTCAGTCTGTAATGTATGATGTTCATTATGTTGTCACTAAATATTGAACAGCTAGAAGTGAAGATAGGAATACAAGAATACTCTTAATGCAGGCATTATAGGAAGAACACTTGTGAGAATACAGGGATATCATGAGCTTCTACTTCTCAGCTGGCCATGACACGGTGCTACAGTGCATACTTTTCAAAAAATAATGAATCTACATGAATACCATAATTTTCTTTACTAAAGATTATACCACCATGGTATAGTAGCCTATCTGATGATTCAGACTCCTTCTAGTATGATTTAACAATGTTGAGGCTTCTTCAGACTTTTTTTTTTTCAGTAGAAGTGGAAATGAATAACACAAAGTCATTTTCTTTAAACACAAGATGTCTCAAAACCGAATTGAATACAGGTTGATATCCTATTACCTTCACCCAGATTCCTCTCTCAGATTCCTTCACTCAGATTCCTCAGAAGAGCAGCTTCACTATGGTTAACTGCTGCTGAGGTTAAGCAGGAGTTGCCAAATATGGCTGTGAATAACCTTTGAAAAAATCAAAATGCCAAGAAAAAATTCACCTTTGGCTTTATTTAATGTACAGGCTGATATACACCAATATCTTTGGATTAACATCTCCCTCTGGATACTGTTCTTTCTTTGTAACAATTACAGGAAACAATATTTCTGAAAAGTTTCTGTACATTTCCCAAATTTGTGATTATTTAGTTAAAAACCAGAACAAACAAAACCAGAAATGTATCATAAACCCAGTATATTATGCCTAAAGATTTTCAGAGAAAATTCCAGGGTACATAAGCTTTGGATTTGAAATTAAGGGATAACTGGTTTTCACCGTGGGACAAATATATACAACACAAGTCTGGAATTTACTATCATTCATTTCTCATTTTCTTCACCTTGGCTCACCAATTCCTTTAAGAACATTCCTAGTTTCTTCTAGGTGCTAGAATGTATGCTGTTGCATTCCAGTGCAAATCCACAGCTTTTTCTGGGTCTGTCAGTGCTGCTATGGAATGTTAGGGTTATTTGGTTTTCACTAAAGCATGAAGTCATTTTTTTTGTTTAGGAAGTGCTGAGCAGCACAGTCAATTTTTTTAATAGATGAGTAACTTTATCAGCTGAACTTTTGCCAGGAAATGTTTCACATCTTTGGAAACTCTAGAGAGTTAGGTGCTTCATTACAGTAGCTTGTAAGAGACCTTATTTCCCACATGCAAGAAGCAAGTCCACATCTCTCTGAATCAGGACCTTGAAACTGTTCACTCTCTACTTAATTACTTTCTTTATTTGTATACAGATTTCAAATGTTTCTGTTTTCTGTCCTGTTGTGAAAAATGAGCATTTTTTAAATCACAGAAAGTTTCACTAGACAGGTATTTTACACAGAGTTCTTCTAGCACCTCTTTCTAAAAATTTCTTTTTCTGAATTTCAAATGTTCTAAATTAGGGCAAGATTTTAAGGAAACAGTCCATCTTTGCTTTGCTGTTCCCAGATGTGACATCTTATAGGAACAAATCTATGCTTCTGCTGTCCAAGTTAGGAGTTATCCATTTTGTCTGGAACCAAAATATGTCTTTAAGTCAGGGAAGGCTCCTTTCTATCTCCATTTTTGCTGTAACAACTGTACTAACTTATTATGTGAGCTGGTATGACCAATTATATTACATTATTATTGGAACACTGCTTAATATAATATGGCACAGGGATGGATTTGTTCCCAAAAATTGTGGCACATAGGCTATTACAAAGATTTTAATGTGTCCTTTACAGTTAGGGCTGAGAGAACACATACATATCTACTAAATTATATGTGACAAATGACTGTCATGAAATGGTGATAGCAATGACTAAAAATGGAGACCAATGCATTCAAATAAATTCATTTGGTACATGTACATTTTTTGTATATGAGACAGCATACTGAAGACTGAGTTATTTTCACACCATTGGCCAGACACCAGTTTAACTCGGTGCTTGCAAATAATAGAACAGCAGCAGCTATTTGTTGGAACGACTTTCATGTGAACAGAGATATTCCTGCTCAGTACACAAGTCCTGACTACTTCTCTCTTCCATGTAATATATGAAATGCAGGGATTCCTGTGCTGGGTGCTCACCAGATATTCGGGAAGAGATCGTCCTCGACAGACTTATGCTTTAAAAGAACTGTAGACTTTTAGTTGTGAATTCGATGCAGTTTCAACTTTGAGAGTAGACAAAACTGTCACAGACCTGGCCAGGTTTTGAGTTTTCCAAGAGCATATGGAGGTGAACTGTGGAGTGAAAATCCTATAGCCTTGTTTCGGGCACCTTTTTAGGACCAAAGACACGGATGAATGAATGAAAGATGTAAAGGCATGAATCTGCTTAGCCAAGAAGGTAATTAAATCTCTCTCCCACATAAGCAGCTTCTAGCTTATTTCAGAAAAGAAAGAAAACAAAATGGTCTTTTCTCTCTGCTGTCCTGGTGTCAGAGAACAATGGCAGGTGCTTATTCTTGCAAAGGATCCTGGGGTTGGGATTTTAGTGGAGAAAGCCTTTCTGTAACTCCTAGTTCACAACAGTAGCTCTGAAGAGGGGTGGAAATCCAGTTATTTCCCCCACTTAGTGTTTCCTGTTGACTGGTTCTAGCTCTCTCCCTGCTTTAGTATTTGGAGTTTTCCAGTCATCAAGCACTGTGACCTGCTAAGAGCTGAACTTTGTCTTTTCTGTTGTTAAGCTAGTAGGTGCAGGTGGAGGGACAGTAATAACAAGCCACACTTGGGATCATTTCAGTCATCCAGGATACATTGATTTATTGGCAGGTTGAATGAAATGGACTAACAAACTAACGCAGATTACATATGGGAAAGAGTAATGTCTTCCTCATGACCTCTCTGTCCTGGCTTCCCTCTGAGAGGCAATCAGGACTTTTGTGCTTTGTTCAAAGATTTTTGACATTTCACTTCTGCTCAGCTTCTTGGTCTGCTCAGTTTTCACTTTCTAGTTACATTAGTCTTAATATCCCGTTAACTATATTCTTGACACGGGAAAATCCAAGAAACATGACATTCTGTTTAGTTTCTAAACATTTTTTCCTGAGAAATTATGAAACTTTTCTTTGTCTTTTGTTCATCATAGCATCACCTGGGTGACTCTTGTATTTCGTCTTACTTCTGTTTGTTATACAGCATCCCATTCCCAGTACTTAGGAATCTTATGGAATTTGCATCCCTTTATACTGATACTGGAGATGAAAGAAAGAGAAAAGGACACAGTATGTAACCTGCTCACTTACATAAAAGAAATCTACACATGGAAAATGGTGTTTCTCTGAGTGGTAACCATGGTCATATGGTGGTCTGTGGGTATCTCTATGGAGAACTTTTATTTTATCAGAGTTAGCTAAAACAAAGATAGCTGAACAAAATAATGTAATTGTTATTTAGTATGAATAGCTAACTACTCCTTGGATGTTTTTTAACTTTTTTGTTCTCTTTACAGACACTTTTGTGTAAAGGTAAGCTTTATACAAACTCATTTGGAAACCTGGGCATTGTATAGTTTTGTTTCCAAATCTGTTTCCAAATCTGCATAGACTGTCTGTGAGATGTTAGTGTTTAAATCAGGCATTCAGATTAGATCAGTTCAGAGTTATTGTGATGTTGACATTCAGATGTATGTAAGAAGAGAAAATCCAAACAAAACCTCACTGGATCCCTGTTACCAAATTTTAGTCTGTACTGTGTCTTAATGAACATGCTGCATAAACAAACACTGTTAGTATTTTAAATTTCAGTATCACTGCCCCCCCATTAAAGTTGTCAAAGAGAAACAAATATATTAAATTTCTTATCAAAATTGACAACTTAATTTTTACTCATGCTGAAAGCTTTTCAGTATCATCATCACCAGCAGCCTTGCAGGGAAGGACTTGGGGGTACTGGTGGCTGAAAAGCTGGACATGAGCCAGCAATGTGTGCTTGCAGCCCAGAAAATTCTATACATCCGAAGAGACATGGCCATCAGGTTGAGGAAGGTGATTCTGCCCCTCTGTTCCATTCTGCAGAGATGTATGCTGGAGTACTGTGTCCAACACCGGACTCATTAGCCCAAGAAGGACATGAACCTGTTGCAACAGGTCCATATGAGGCTACAAAAATGTTCAGAGGGATGGATCACCTTCCATATGAAGAAAGGTTGAGAGAATGTCATGGATTGAGTTGAACCTGCTGCTGTTATTCACACCATGCTGCAGGCATGCCAGCTTCAATAATGAATGTGCTGACTGAAGTGAAGCATTATGGAGCTTGAAGTTCAGATTGCCACATGGAAGGCTTCCTGTTTCAGTTGCTGCTTCTGGGTTCTGGGTTCTTGGGTGTTGGCTTTTTCTGCAGGCATGGCAGTGGAACAAGTGGGAGTCAGGGAGCTGCTGATTTTGTTTTTTTGTTTTATGTTGGGCTTTTTTCCCCTGTGTATTTCACTATGCTTCTGCAAATAGGCTAAGATAAGGTAATCATGTATTGTGTTATTAGATTAATTAGATTATTAGCTAAGATAATTACACGTGCTTATGATATCTCATATCTCTTTATCTCAACCCTGAGTTGTGTGTCGCTTTTGCGTTGGGCGAGGAGGCAGGTTAGTCCTTGCACTAAACCATTACAGAGAGTAATGCTTCATCCTGGAGAAAAGAAGGTACCAAGAAGACCTTGTAGCAGTCTTTCAACACCCAAAAGGGGCCTACAGGAAATACAGAGACAGGCTTGTTGTAAAAGAACAAGGGGTAATGGTTTTAAAGTAGAAGAGGACAGATTTAGACTGGAAGAAATTTTTTATGATGAGGGTGGTGAAACACTGCAACAGGTTGCTCAAAAAAGTGGTGGACGCCCTGTCCCCGGAAACACTTAAGGTCAAATTGAACTCTGAGAAACCTGATCTAGTTGATGGCCCTGTTCATTGTAAGGAGTTTGGATTAGGTGACTTTTAAATATCTCTTCTGACCCAAGCCATTCTATAAGTCTGGTTGTGCTGCAGAAGGATTGATGAAATGGACAGGTAATTGTCCTCCTGTTCGACTTTTTCATTCTAAGTTGTCCAGGGGATGCTTGTCAGAAAACAAATAGATGGAGTGCTTTTGAATCCACAAAACTGAGTAGAGGATCAGAAAACATTGCTTGTGTAATTAAGAGTTTCCTACAGCCAACGTTTATGATTTAACAGAAAGAGGAATATATATTTTCCTCAGGCTTGTCTGGATTTGACAGGGACACTTTTTCTCTTACGCTTTCTCTGGCTTACCACTTTCCTGGGTTTATCTCAAACATTCTGATTATGCAGAATGTTGAGCACATACATAGTGTCCTCTAGCTGCATTTTTTATGTAGATGGCAAATCTAGGTAATACTTTTAAAGTTAGTTTTACCTCTTCCTTTAAGGTGTTTTAACAAGACTGTTCCCTGTTACATCACTTTAGTTTCAGAATTTAGTAAGAACTACAACTCTGGTTAAATGCCTAATCAGATTTGGTCTATACAAGTCAGCTAGGTTAAAACCCATTATTTTCAATGCAATTAAGCTCAAAGTGTTGCTGTAGGAATTGAAAAGATACCTGAGCCTCAAAACCACCACAAAAAGTCATATAATACCTTTTTTTTTTTTATTAACAGTCTTTCTAGAAGTGATTTTATATTTCTAAACTTAATAAGATTAAAAATTGCTGCATAAATACTTCCACACTATTATGAACATCTCTCTGATTATTACAAAACTTTTTTCCATGAAAAGCTTTTGCTAAAAATCATCTGCAGCATTATACAGGACCTTGCTGCATTGTGCCTAAGACACATTATTACTGAGATTATAAATGCATTAGGCAAACACATGCAGATTTGTACAAAGGATATACAAAATTTGCAACTAGAATTTTCAAAGAGGTATGCCTACTCCAAAATTTTTAAGGTACAGTCATGATTTTCATTCTTCCATGGAAACATCATCTAAACCAAAATAGCCAACATCTTCCACACAATATTTTCTAGTGTTTTTTTCTCATTGAAATCTTTAGCATACAAATGCAAAAGGTATTTTCAGTAATAGTTTTGTAAATGATGAAGCTGAAGGCTTTCTGATGAATGAAAGGGAGAGAGCTTGTTTTTATGGCATGCTTTATGGCTCTGATAATCATGCTTACCTCTCCTTTCATTCTTTCAAAATCAGACCTCAGTAAACCTCAAATATCTTATAAAAACCCTTTCCTAAAATAATGTTAATAATTAAACCATGCTGGTTTCTTGTACAAGGTTCCTTATTCTTTGAGAATAAAGACTTGTTGGCTCTCTAGGACCCAAGTGTGTGGCTCCCTGCTCTACAATACAGCATATGAAGGATATTTAAAATTTGTTGTTCCTATCTAATGCTACATAAGAACAACATAAATAATAATAAAAGCATGCATGCATTTTCTGAAATACAACCAAACCCCAAAGTAAAATACAGATGGTATAAGCAGATTTTTAGACTGCAAAAATGTAAGTGGCTATTTTGTGGTTAGAGGTCCTATGTTCTTTGCAGTTTCTTTGGAGTCTGAATGGGTTTCTGAGTAACAGAAAGCATAAAAGTCCACATTTTGTTTATTTAGTAAAAATATTTAATTTATTAAAATAAGCAATCAACTTCATCATTCTCTTAGAAATACCATAAGCATATGTTATCACTGTGTCATCTTCATCATATGTATCATATGCAAAGGAACAATTATTTGCCATTTAGGATTCTGCAAAGATGTATTTTGATTTCTAAGGATTGACAGCACAAGTACTAACTACTCTAGAACAGCTATTCTGATATCAATAATCAAGGTTTCTCTTCACAAAGTTTTTTTTTATCAGCAAAGGTATTAACATTCTTTAATTAAAAAATAAAAATTAATAAAAAAGATATGTATTTCTCTAGCTAGATTTCAGACAATCAAATAAAATGTTACAGATGCCTGGATTCTTTGGAAGGCTACATTTACACAGCCAAACCCTGGTTGATACCATTCATTATTATAATTAGGCTATGAATGAAAAAACATACTACATAGCTGAAAATAATGTATACAGCTCTTACATCTTCCTTGGAAAGGAAATATAACATTTAGGTTTTTGTTGTTATTTTGTTTGGGGTTTTTTGTTTGTTTGTTTGTTTCAGGATGCAGACAAACATAAAAACCCAAGTTCTACTTTACTCAGGTTATCTTAATCTTTTTCTCCACATATTGCCCAGGAGAATCACAGAATCATAGAATTGTTAAGGTTGGAAGGGACCTCAAGGGTCATCTAGTTCCAACCCCCCGCCATGGGCAGGTACACCTCACACTAGATCATGTTGCTTAGAGCCACATTCAGCCTGGCCTTAAACACCTCCAGGGATGCAGCTTCCACCACCTCCCTGGGCGACCTGTTCCAGCATCTCATCACCCTCATGGTGAAGAATTTCTTCTTAACATCCACTCTGAATCTACCCATTTCTATTTTTGTTCCATTCCCCCTAGTCCTATCATTACCTGACCCCCTAAGAATTCCCTCCCCAGCTTTCTTGTAGCCCCTATTCAGATACTGGAAGGCCACAACAAGGTCTCCTTGTAACCTTCTCTTCTCCAGACTGAACAGCCCCAACTCTCTCAGTCTGTCTCTACAGGAAAGGTGCTCCAGACCTCTGATCATCCTCGTGGCCCTTCTCTGGACACATTCCAGCATGTCCAGATCCTTCCTGTAATAAGGGCTCCAGAACTGGATGCAGTACTCTAGGTGGGGCCTCACCAGAGTGGAGCAGAGGGGGAGAATCACCTCTATACTTCTCTTGATGCAGCCCAGGATGTGATTGGCTTTCTGGGCTGCAATTGCACATTGACAGCTCATGTTGAGCTTCTCATCCCCCAGCACCCTCAAGTCCTTTTCTTCAGGGCTGCTCTCAAGCCAGTTGCTGCCCAGCCTATATCAGTGCTTGGGATTGCCCCAACCCAGATGCAGGACCTTGCATTTGGTCTTGTTAAATCTCACGAAGTTGTCATGGCTCCACCTCTCCAGCCTGTCAAGGTCCCTCTGGATGCCATCCCTTCCCTCCAGGATGTCTGCTGCACCACACAGCTTGGTGTCATCAGCAAACTTGCTGAGGGTGCACTCAATGCCACTGTCTATATCGCCAACAAAGATGTTGAACAACATCAGTCCTAGGACTGATCCCTGAGGGACTCTGCTTGTCACTGGCCTCCACTGGGACATGGAGCCATTGGCAGCCACTCTTTGGGTACAGTCATCAAGCCAGTGCTTTATCCACTAAATGGTCCATCCATGAAACCCAGATTTTACCAGCTTGGAGACCAGGATGTCACGCAGGACAGTGTTGAAGGCTTTGCTGAAGTCCAGGTAAATGATATCAGTTGCTCAGCCTTCATCTATTAATGTTGTGGCCTTGTCATAGAAGGCCACCAGGTTTCTCAGGCAGGATTTGCCCTTCGTGAAGCCATGCTGATTGTACCCAGTCACCTCTTCATTATTCTTCTGTCTCAGCAGTGACTGCAGGAGGATTTCCTCCATGATCTCACAGAGGTGAGACTGACTGGCCTATAGTTCCCTGGATCATACTTCTTTCCCTTTTTGAAAACAGGGGTTATATTTCCCCTTTTCCAGTCAGTGGGGACTTCCCCGGACTGCCACAACTTTTGGAATATAATAGAGAATAATGAACCCCACTGATTTTCTGAGGCACTGTTTCTGTCTATTCGTGTTAGGTCAGCCAAGTGGGGAAGTGAAACACATTTTGAGAATAATGAAGTCCCTGAATGAATATTTGCAGCAAGCCATTCGCAAAAAGAAGAGCTGCTATTTGTTTGCACAAGTGTGTCATACAACTCTGAAGATTCCTTTGTCTTTTGGACAATTTTCAAGGGAAAATAATAGAATAGAATAGAATAGAATAGAATAGAATAGAATAGAATAGAATAGAATAGAATAGAATAGAATAGAATAGAATAGAATAGAATAGAATAGAATAGAATAGAATAGAATGGAATGGAATGGAATAGAATAGAATAGAATAGAATAGAATAGAATAGAATAGAATAGAATAGAATAGAATAGAATAGAATAGAATAGAATAGAATAGAATAGAATAGAATAGAATAGAATAGAATAGAATAGAATATTTCAGTTGCAGGGAACCTAAAATGATATCCAGTCCAACGTGTCAGACAAATTGATCAATTGCCTCTTAAATGCTGACAGGCTTGGGGCATCAAACACCTCTCTAGGAAGCTTGTTCCAGTGTTTGACCACCCTCTTGATAAAGAAATGCTTCCTAATGTCCAGTCTAAAGCTCACCTGATGCAGCTTTGTATCATTCTCAGGAAATGAGATTAAACTAGCAGATCTCTAGTTCTCTGGGTATTCTCACACATCCTCTTTGTGGATTGGAATAACATTCCAACTTCAAGTCAGCAAGCACTTCCCCAGACTCCCCAGACTTTTATTAGATGGTCAGGATGATCCTAGCATAACATCTGCTAGCTCCTTCAGGGCTCATTGGCTTGTGAGCACATCAATTGTTACAACAGGTCCCTTACAACTTCAGTGTCTGCAAATGGAAAATCTTTGCTCTTGTATTCATGGCCCTCCAAATTAGGGGATCAAGCAGTGCAAAGTCTATCAGTATTATTAAATGATGAAGGGAAAAAAAGCCCAAAATTCACTGTCTCTACTTTATCTTTACCACAGTCAATAAGTACAGGTGCAATAATTTACTTAGACCTCAGAATTCCAAACTCTCACCCATCTGCAGCCTGCTTCTGCGAGTAGTGTAAGAAAAAGAGAACTCCAAAGCTATGCAAGCACTGTTCCACAATAGTATATTATCAATACTGTTTTAGTCACCGACTCAAAATACAGCACCTATGGGCTGCTATGAAGAGAAAGAACTCCATCCCAGTGAGACCCAGTACACCTATTTATCTGCATCATACTTCCCCCCCACCCCAGGATATTAAATGATGGTGCCTCATGTACTAGGCTTTGCCTCTCTTACCAAGAAAATTGCACATCTTTTTGTTTGCTTGTTTTTTTGGTTTAGATATACTTATTTTCAGTAGGGCTGCTCAGTCTTCGTGGCACCAGTGGAATAACTCACTGCTGGAATTTAAAGATACTATTCTGGTGATTCTCTTCTCTCTTGGCAGATAGTTATAGTACTAGTTTGCAGCTCCCATGAAACCTCTATGGATGTAGTTAGTATCTATGCTAAGGGGAGGATCTTGATGATACAGGATAAAGCCCCAGAGGTACCTGTCCTGAGCCCACATCTCTGTAGCCTTCCTTAAAACACTTACCAAAGGAAGCCTGAAAATGAGGTGATTGCCTGCTAGAATGTTGGCATGAAGGAAAAGATAAGCTAAGTGAGGATGTAATGTCCTTCCCTCCTCCTCCTCCCTGCAAAGATTCTGGCATCTTTACCCTCCCTTAGGGAGGCATTGGCAATCAGCTCCAATAATGAAGGGAGCATTGGGAATCAGCTCCAATAATGGCTCTGTTATTAATGGGTATGTTTTCTTCCCACAATATGTTTTTTCCTTGATTCTGTCTGTAGGAGTCTTATTCTCCTTACCCCTTTGGCTAGCATTAATTTGTTCAGCTTTTTTTTTCTTTTTTTAACTGCCCTTTCTTTTCCCCGCAAACCTTAATTAATTCTGTATATTCTTGTTTAATAATACTTACCTACCTCAGAGGGACATTTTGAAGCTTAATTAATTATTGTACAGGTATTTTTTTCAGTTGCATCTTTTAACAATCCCTCTTCTGGCAATTTCGAGTTCTATCCATTCTTTTACAGGCCTCGTTAACTCTTGTGCCTCAGTCAAGGTAATTAAAATTTCCCTGCTGTTCTTCAGATTGAGGAACCCCTCTTTGCATTAAGATCTACTTGCTCTGGGTTGGACTGAAAGGGAGTCTATATTACTCCTGCTTGTTTGCTTTCCCACATACTGAATTTCAGATCTGTGGTCCCCTCTTAAGCCACTGAAGAAGTGATGTTCTGACCTGGTATGAAGCTCCCTGAGGCTGGACTGCCCTGGTAGATGATACCTAAGCTATACCCACACAAACTGGAGAGGAATGGAGGCATTGTTGTTAATTTCAGCACTTGTGAAGTGCTGATTTTAAATAAATAAATAAGTAAATCCTGGCTAAGTTGCTGCATGTCCATTCTCATGCATGGCATGTCTGGGTGTCACCCTCAGCCCTTCCCTCCACAGCCTTCTCTATGCCTTGGCAGCCACTGAAACTGCTCTACTCACTTTCCTGTAGGACATTTTCCTGTGGCTCCCGATGCATATTTTCATATTCCTCTAATATATTCATGTGTAGTTTTTTGCCTTCACAGAGATTATTATATCACATCTGCACACAGCACCACTCCACCACAACCCACCCTCAGGATGAACCTGTGGGCAGTTTTTATCACTGTAGAGAAAGAGGATGAGTGAAGTATTTCATGATATTCCAAATCTTCCTTCTCCAACTGTTCGATTACCTGAGTGACAAGGGTGTTAGTCTTATGACAATTAGGGATGTGGGTACTGCAACAGAGAAAGGTAAGGACCACTAATCTAACACTTTTTATGAAATTCTAAGTGAAACTACTTCTTACAATGATTAAAAAGTTCTAGTGACATTTATTTTTAAAATATTAGCTAATTCTACATTTCTGGTTTTCTTTGATCTAAGACATCAAACTTCCATGGAACCACCTCAGTGGAAGGGGACATAACGTCTCTGCTGACCATATTAAAGGAAAAGAGAAAGGAGGAGGAATCTCCTTTAAAAGCTCTGAGTGACTTCACTAAAAGTAGAATATTTTTCTGTAGACAGCATTGTTTTTCCTTTTTTTTTTTAGATTGAATTTAATTTTGAAAGCCGGTACTCCCCGCTATTCACCATTGCAACAGTTTTGCAACTTTGAGTTTGTCACTTGATGCATCTTGATGTAACATTGTTGAATGACAGAGAGATATGAACTGGAATCAAACTACATTACAACTTAACAAAAATCCTGGTTCTTACATTAGCCTGGTGATTTTTGACAAATATGGAACACACAAGACAAGTCATATATCTGAAATCATGACAGATTGTAAAAGCAATAAATTTTAATGTTTTAAACTGGTTTGTTTTTGTTTTTTTGGCCTGCAGTATATTCCCAGTATGCTATTCACTTTTTATAGGTTATTTTCCATTTGAAATCAATGAAAGAACTACAACATGAATCCAAAGTCTGAAATTTGCCCTGAGTGCTGTGGATACTAAAAGAGCAAATTTTCTCTGAGAAGGTGTGGGTTTCAGATTAGAAAGGGTCTTACAACACGTTGATGGGACATCTTGTAGCAAATTTTGGTTTCCCATGGTTATCCACTCCCTTTTCCCTAGCCCAAGAATAGAGACAATAAGGGAAGGTACAAAAGCACATCTGTGATGTCGATGGAATTGAAGGCCAAATACCCTCTGACTTGAGCTCCCACATCAGCTGATGTATACGTTCTCTGAAACACATTCCATGTCACAAGAGAGTCAGTTTGATGTAGAACAGCTCTTCTGTGAAATTACCAAATGTTCATAGCTACAAACCAAATTAGTAAGAAAGAACAGACAAATATCAATTTGTGTTAAAACTATTGCTCTCCCTTTTCCTCCTTCCTTTGCCAGGTCTACTGCTACTTGAAAATGAGCAAAGTACTTTGCCAGCTGTACTTGCTGCTTGAAAGGCACCTACTAGCACAATAGTTACATAATAAGACTAGCTGTCATGTTTAAAATCTCCAAAGAGTTGGTACAGAGCACTCCCAACTCTGAAGTGGCCATCACAGAAAAGTTTTATTGTGGTCATCATCCATGCAGCACGAGTTTCAGAACAGCATTTTTATTCTTCATTGCTTAGCCTGAAACATTTCAGGCACCTCCTTCAACTCTTTCCCAGAGATGGATTAAGCCTCTGTCATCAATCCAGCCCTGACCATTATGGCCCAATAAATGCACTGCTTGGAGTAACTTGAAGGAGAAAAAAAAAAAAAAAAAAGGAACAGATATTGAGAGAAAATAATTCACCTTCTACATACAGTATATTTCAATTGCAGATTTACTACTAACCAACCTTCCTTCCTTCTCCTCTGTTGGACATATAATTTTTCATCACAGTTTTTCTTCAGTTCTCTGTGCACCCTGCTTTTATTAAGAAAAAATGATCAATGATCTTAATGCTATACTACATACAGTATTTTCACTGTGTTACTGTTCATCTTCTTTAGCATGTGAAATAATTTTTTAAATTGCTAAAAGTAGTGACTTTTCCCTGTTCCATTTAGAATGCAGGAAAATTACATTAAAAGATGAAAACATGTGGATGACTTATTAAACTCTCCCACATTTGTGTAATTTAGACATTACATAATGTATGAAGGAGTACATCTCATATATACATATTTCAACAATAAACATTATTAACACATTAATATCTTTATTTCTATGCTCTTCCTTTAATCTACCAAAGGAAGCTGGAAGCAAAGTTCATATCACAGTTATTTTCATTAAGCTTTCCTATTTTAAGAAAGGCCTAAGCTTTCTTCAGCAGGTTATGAATATTTTAGCTTTCAGCATACACATAAATATACAAATATATGTATTTCATATACCTGCTACTTAAAAAATGTTCTCTATCTGTATAACAGCATATTTCCAGAACAGTTGGACTCATTATGATAAATGGAGACATTACCAGAAGATCAGGTACAGTGTCGTGGAATAAGGAACAAAGTTGGTGGGAGACTGATTTGAATTTCAGAGAGACAGATATAATAGCTGCTTTTCCAGTTAGTAATATTTATTACTTATACATTCTAGATATTGCAGTTATAGTCTATATTTTATAATGTAAAACTATGCTGCAACTGCTGCTAATAGAATTTGATGTTTATATTACAATTAAGTCTAGAGAATATTCCACTCTGCCCTGGCAATAAGCACTAGGCAAGTACAAAGATGTCTGTGGTCTAGAATTTGGAGATAACTGGGATATGCCAAGCTTTGTAATCTGACCTTCACTTACATCTCATTTTTCTGAATGCAAAATGTAATTAAAAAGAAACAGTCCAGACTCTGTGAGACAGGGTAAAAGAGAGCAGAAAGTTTGTGTCTCTGGTTTCAGGGAGGGAAGCTGCTCAGTTTGTCACCTGCATGAGAATCCCAGAGCTGCCGACTGAAATAGCACCACTGTCACAGTTTTGTTCTCAGCTGAGAAAAACTGATTAACAAAGGAGGCTGAGAGCAATGTCTGCTCTGGAATACTCAGAAGGCAGCATGGAAGCACAAGCTTTGCCCCAAAACCCCAGAGTAATCAGCAAGCAGATAGGGAAAGAAGTTGGTCAAAGCTACTTGTACACCAGGATACAGGCTGAGACACCTTCTATCACTGGATATTTTTGAGAAGAGGCTAGCCAAGTATCTGTTAGTTGTTTTACATTTTAGTGATCCTGTTTTGGAGAAAAGGAATGTACTATGGGATTCTAACCTTGTTATGACACTATTTTTTTGACAGTGTATTCAAAAGGTGACTCATAGCCCTTGGGCCAAGCCTTACTAATATGGCAAGATCATGCTGATCAAGATTCAATAGTTTAAATACCAGAAAACCCAGTACCAGATCCAGTGGTTGTTCTGGGACTGCTGGACCAGTGGCAGGCGGCTCTTTGGATTTTTGACAGGGCAATGCAACATGACTTGTTTTAATTAATCACTTGGGTTAACTGAACAGCTATGGGACAAGATCTGCCTGTGGAGGCTGGTTTCTCTCTACTGATTTTGGGGAAGGTTCTTTCCCACCACAACCATCCCTTTATTTTAGGAGGGCAGGGACATCGAGGGGCTGTACTAAACCAGAGTGCAAGCTAAGTGTCAGGTACTGACACCAGGCTGAAGGACATGCACAAATAGACCTTTCATTGTTGCGATCCTCAGCAGACCATACTGTGCTGAACCAGTGATGTCTGTTTACCTTTGCATGGGGGAAAGCTGTAAACACTACAGGGGAAGGATGCCTTTTTGGTGCTGTCATTCATCCCAGGACTGGTGAGACCCAAAATACAGTGCACTAAACATTTTTTGTTATCTGTGGCAGTGGCCAGATTGATTTCTATCTGGGCTTTCACCTTTCAAATTTTGTCCCTGCATGTCCTTATGTCCACAATGACGTCATATGATTAAGATCAACAGAGAAAGAACTAACCTGACAGGTAGTGTTACAGCTCACATAGTCTAGTGTGAGTTTTTAGCTGAGGGTAGTAGAGAACTGAGTACTGAGAAAAGCCCCAAATTTTCCATGCAGAATTGCAGCATTTGGCTAACTGTGTTGAGCTGATCTGTTCTCATACTTCCTTGTAAATGTGTCTGGAAAACACTCACTGTTAGAAACAGTAATAATGAGAAATAATGACATGACATTATGAGAACAAATACCCCAACAATTAAGTGAATTCATTTAGATAAGTATCAGTCATTCTAGATACTGCTACAAGTCAAAGACTGGGAGTAAAGCATAATGATGCTTACAAACAAAAGGTCATGTTCAAATTGTCTAAGGAAGTAGTTTCTGCCAGACAGACCTGTATTAATATGGCAAACAGATCAGAGCTGACTTTATGGATAAATATGGCTAGACCTACAATTTGGTTAAATAATAATGAAAAGGAATTTAATTTTATGTTAGCAGTGAGTCTCAGTAAAATATTTGAACAGAAATTTTTGCATTCAGTAGCTTAACCTTAACTGTTCAGGTTATGTTCTCTGAATTACACAACTTTGACAATGCTTGCGTAAAAATTATGCTCACATTAAAACTGTTGATTTAAATAAAATATTTGAAAATTATTTGAAAAATATCCAATATTACTGTAAAGGTTTTGAGGTAAAATAGACCTATCAACATGAATCATTACCATCCAAAAAATTAAGGCTTGAGTCCAAGCATTCATAAAGCACCCAGCACAGAAAAGAACAGGCAGTTGTGAACCTGAGTTATAGGCACATTTTCTAGAATTCATGGAAGTCTGTTCACAGGTCTATCTTAAGCACAGATTTTTTTTTTTTTGGATAAAAACTTTCCAATGAGAGAATCCTTTTATTCTCTAAGAGACCTTCATCTGCTTCACTAATCATGACATACACAAAAGCAGAAAGACATATTGTTCAGAGCTGTTTGTAAAAATAAAATCAAGGAGAGGCAGACTTTTTAAAGCTGGAACATTATTTAAGTTTCTGGAATTTTGAACTATCTAAGAGTTTGTAAGTCAAAACTTCCTAATAATTTTGTAGCAAATTAAATTTAACCACAGATCTTGCAAGAAGCAATTTGCAAACCTTTGGGTAAGTCTTCATCTCACAGTAAATATTAAGACTGTTTTTTTAATTTGCAGATGGCTCCACTGGTTGGCCTGTGGTTCTCAAGGCACAGGATAAGTTTAGCTCATGTTCTTTCAGCTTTTGCATCTTTCCCCAGCAGAGTGAATGTGGTGTCTTGAATAGCCAATGTTATGATTGCTTCAGAAATTGTGGGGGTAAGATTAGAAAAATGTGATTTTTATCTGAATTAACACTGAAAACAGTGAGGCAGATCAGATCATTCAACTGATTTATTACTCCTATTTATTAAATTTGTCTTTGAGTAGTTATGGTGAATACCACAAGCTTTAGCTCTGAGTCTGTCTGACTAAATGTTCAATAAGGGGAAAGACTGCTTAAAATTTGGATGTAGTTTTAAAAACTATTTTCTAAATAACTCACAACATGTAATGATGTCTTGAGATTTCAGATGCTCATCTTTGAGAGGGAAAAATGTTTTGCAGTCATCATATTACTGTAAACCAGTGATCCAAAATGCTGAAGACACTGAAGTAATACTCTGTAGCTTCTAATATTAAATGCTGAGGCATACATACATACATAAAACCTAACCATCCTTGATTTCCGAGTGCTAGAAAAACACTGTGGAAAAAGCTACTGAACTGTTTACTGAAACCTGGCACCTGAAGGCTTCTTGCATAAGGGAATCTCAATTTCCACAGCTCTCTAGAAGTGGATAATGCCATTTGATATTCCTGCATGGAAAAGATGGCAAGTTTGGTCTCACCCAAATGGATGTGTTATATCCTGCCTGCAGTCCGGAGCTGGGTAGGTGAATCATTCCCAATGTACCATTTTGCGAGACTGATAACCACTTCATCAGTTCTGTCTGGCTGCTGAGCCTTCTTCCTGATCTCTGAAACCTTTCAGGCTTTCACCTTGTCCTGAGTCACTGGATTAGTTAGATAGAAGATGAAGGAATTAAATAAGTTAATTCAAGAATGAAATGCTGGGATGTCTATTTACTACTGTCTCAAGAGACCCACTTACCATATTGGTCAAGGCAAGTGCGTACAGAGGTCCATTGAGGGGGAAGCACCAGCTGTATGGCATGGGGGCTTCTTTGTCCACTCAATGCTGCTGCACCTAAGCCTTCACTCCAGGATGCTGGGGGCCGATGTATAACATCTTGGTACAACTCAGATGCCTGAGCCATGTCACAGGAGAGACAAATGTTGGTCCGTTTAGCAGTCTTGGAAGACAGCAGTGCTATGGGCTTGATACAGCAGCCTTACTATTATCCAGCTCTTATGCCAGTGAGGATAGCACAGGGAGATAAAAGAGCAGCCATCAGTCAGAACATGGCCAGACTGCACTGAGGCAGCTTAGAAACTGTTTGAGATGCTGAGTACAGCTAAGTACTGCTGAATGTTGTGTTTGAACAACTGAGGAGTACCAATTTTCAGGAACACCGCTGTTCATCTCCCCTTGAAGGGGACTTTGACCTTTCCTTACAGACAACAATTTGGCTGCAGTGTGTGTACATATGTCATCTCTTGCCTGTACAACTGCAGTTGTACCACTGATCTGAATGCAAAACTGAACCAAAAGGCTACAGCTTATGCATCTTGTCCCATTTCTTTATGCCTCCTGCTCTGCTAAGCTTATGCTCAGATCTTTATACTAGCCAGTCATCTTTTGATGCCAGCTTTCAGTTCTACCTCAGTTATAATGTTCACGTGAATTTATGGAATGAGCTGCAGCTAAAGTCAAGTATATTTCCTGGGGTAGAGCACAAAACTAAGGGTGGAGCATTTGAAGAAAAGGGATGGCATGTTCCCCATTTTGAAGCTATCATTAGAGAAGGGTCCAGGAGGATCCAGAACCTGTCTGCCTTCAGAAATACTGTAAAGCCTTTGTATTTAAGTGAGATTTTTCTGCAAAAGGCACTTTGAGAGCTCTGGTATCCTCAATGATTCCCACCAGCATTGCCTGATCCGTCCACAAACACTCTTCAAGCTGAATTTGGTTTCAAGGACAGAAGTCTGTCAGGAAAGAGCCTTGAGGCTACTATGCTTGATTTTAGGCAAAACATAGTTATTACAAGCATAAGTGACAAGGCAAATCACAAAATGGTGAGATTAGACAAAAAAAATTGCCATTTGAAATAGCACCTGTTATTTGCTTGGAATGCACCATAGACAGGAAGTAATTGGTCAAAATAGATGAAATTTAATATACTGTCATGAATAGAGACCCTCTTTATATTTCCATGAAGCAGTCTTGTAGTATTTGGAGATCTGGAGAAAGATAGAAAAATTTCTACTAGAATTGAAAGCAGTTTTATCGTACCCACCCTTGGGTCCAAAGCTTGAATGTTAGGTAAGCTAATATTGACAGCATAAACATTACTAGGGCATTAGAATCAAAGCTGAGGAAAATTCAGTCCTGCATACTTGATATTGAAATTCAATATATGGATTCCATATTTACCCAGTGTCAACAACAGCTATTCACATGTTTTCAATGTTTTGAGTCTGTGCATGGGGTGAATGTATAAAAGATGGGAACCATGTGGCAAACCATGTACTAGCAATCTGTGCTGTATAATGAACAGGGGAAAAAAAGCCATACGCCCCTGATTATTCTATGATTGCACATAAACATCTTACATATAAGACAACCACTGAATCTACAAAAAATGCAGAAATGGTGGAATTACTGAATGCCTTCTTTGCCTTGGCCTTTGCTGCTAAGAGAAGCCCTCAGGAATTATAGACAATGGAGGTAAGAAAGCAAAATTAGAAGACGGAAGTCTCTCTGCTGGTCACTGTGAATTGGGTTAGTGATTGCTTGGATGGAATAAAAATGCATAAATCTGTAGGGTGCACCCATGAGTGCTGAGGAAGCTGGCTGATGTTCTTTCCATTATTTTTGAACGATCATGGGGAACAGGGCAGGTGCCTGAGGACTGGAAGAGGATCAGTGTCACTCCAGTCTTCAAAAAGGGCAAGAAGGGAAACCCGGGCAGCTACAAATCAGTCAGCCTCACCTCCATCTGAGGAACGGTAATAAACAGCTCATTCTGAAGGCCATCTCTAATCACATAAAAGAGGGTTATCAAGAGTAGCCAGCATTCACCAAGGGGAAATATTGCTTGATCAAATGGATAGATGAAGGGAAAGCAGTGGATGTTGTCTATCTTGACTTCAGCAAGGCTTTTGATACTGTCTTCAATAACATCCTTGTAGGTAAACTCAAGAAAAATGGATTAGATGACTGGACAATGAGGTGGGTTAGGGCTGGCTCAACAACAGAGTTCAGAGAGTTGTGATCAGTGGTGCAAAGTCCAGGTGGAATCCTGTGGATAGTGGTGCTCCCCAGGGATCAGTACTCGGTCCAGTTTCAATATCTTTACCAATGACCTGGATGGGGGAATTGAATGCACCCGCAGCAAGTTCGCTGACAATACAAAACTGGGTGGGAGGAGGAGGGTGATACACTGGAAGGCTGTGCTGCAATCCATTTGGACAGACTGGAAAGCTAGGTGAAGGCAAACCTCATGAAGTTCAATAAGGACAAGTGCAGAATCCTGCATCTGGGAAGGACCAGTACAGACTAGTGGTTGTCCTGCTGGAAAGCAGCTCCATGGAGAAAGACTTTGGAGTCCTAGTGGACAGCAAGTTGTCCACTGGGAGAGCAATATGCCCTTGTAGCCAAGAGGGTAAACAGCATCCTGGGGTATTGTAGTGGTTTAGTGCAAGGGCTAAACCTCCACACCTCCCCACTCTCCCTCCCATCTCCTCTCTCCTCTCTTACCAGTAGATAAGAAAGGGGGGGGGAGGGGGGGGGGAAAGGCAGAGGGTGAGTTTTAACTTGATTTACACAGATTTTTGCTCCTCTGCCACGAAGATATCAGATTACACAGGTATATACACCAGAACAGAAGGAAAAGGGAAAGGAGAACCTGTCTGAATCCTGTAGCAGGCAAAAATGCAGTGGCTTGCTGCCGGAAAAGCCAGAGAAAGTCCTTCGTTTCCAGGGCCGTAACACCACACAGCCACAAATGCCATAATCATAAATTCATGATTCTCACAGTGGGGAATATTATGTGGTTCAAGCACTGCAGGTGCGTTAAGAGTAGTGTGTCCAGCAGATCCAGAGTTGTCCTCCCCCTCTACTCTCCCTGGCAAACCACACTTGGAATCCTGTCTCCAGTTTGGGGCTCCCCAGTTCAGCAGAGACAGGGATCTGCTGGAGGCAGTCCAATGGAGTGCTATGAGAAGGACTGAAGGACATGAACAGCTTTCCTGAGATAAAAGACTGAGAAAACTAGGGCTGTTTAGTCTTGCAAAGAGAAGGCTGAGAGGGGATCTATCAATGTCTATAAATATCTGAGGGGTGCGTGTCCAGATGAAGGTGCCAGTCTCTTCTTGGTGGTGCCCAGTGATGGGACAAGGAACAATGGCTACAAGCTAGAACACAGGAGGCTCTGTGTCAACATGAGGAGACACTTCTTTATGCTGAGGGTGATGGAGCACTAGAACAGGCTGCCCGGAGATGTTTTGGAGTCTCCTGAAGGAATTGATTTAGGGACCAGAACCCCAGACACTGTCTTACTGATAGAAGGAGATGCTTTAACCCTGATGGGTGGCAAACCCTGGGAACAGAGTGCAGCTAGAAGGAAAACACAGACAGGTCGGCTCCCTAGAGGCCACTGTGACCTAAGGGAGTTATGCAGGGACCTGATAACAAGAACAAAGCAAAACTTAGGACAGAATTATGGAATCCCCTTATCTCTTGCTTGACGTATGCTTAAGTCTTCTGAAAAATATATGTGTTCGTGTGATACTTCCTCTTTGTAGCCAATCATGAATTTACAACTGCAGTATGGACATACCAATGACCAATTACAAGCTGCCTTCTGATATTATGTTAACCTATATAAAGAAAAAGCTTTGTACAATAAATCGACACTTGGCTTGCATCAGGCCTCGTCCCGTCTCTCCATCGCAGCATAATGGCAACCCTCGATGTGATGAGGCAATAACCACTATACTGTGGGCTGCTGCGACGTCCCACAGAACTTAAGTGAGCTGCTGAAAGGAAGCAGGATGCCGGCCAGCAACATATCCCTCCAGGAAGTGAGGTGAGCTGTGGGAAACTGAAATGGGGAATCAAGAGTTGTCCCCAGAGAGAGACGTATATGAACTAATGAATGCACTCCTTAAAAAGCATGGCAAAGTTATCTCTGGCCATGATCTTGGAGTAGCACTGAAGTGGGTGCAAGAAAAAATCCCGACAGTTACAGCACGGACAGCGGTATGGGGCAGCGGGAGCGGGAGGAGATGGCCCCTGGCTGGGCCATCACGAGTCTCAGAGCGGCGGTGCCAGCCACAGCAGGGAGCCAAGCGGCGACCCCCGCGCTGGCTCTGGCTTGTCCCGTGGAGGAGGCAGCAGCTGCAGCTCCCATCGCTCTCGTCTATCAGCAGCGGCAATAGCGGTTACAGACCTTGATTCTTTAAAGAAATGTCACAGTTTTTTCATCAAGAAATTAGTAAAAAAGCAACCTTGGAGCTGAAGGCAGTGCTCATGCAGTCAGAACCTTCACTTCAAAGCTGGAAAATCTGCACATTTCTGAAGATAACAGCATGTGAACAACGAAAAGAAAAAAAAGAAAAAAGTGTCTTCTCTACTGCCGTTTGCCTCCCCCCCCCTTTTCTATCCCCCCCTTCCTTCTCCCTCCTTATCTCACTCCCTTGTTTCACTCCCTGTTGAAGGTCTGCAGAAACCTGTGTTCTAATTTTAAAGTAAGTGTTAAGTTTTGTTAAGAAAGGTATTTTACCATTTCATGAATGCAACTGATACCTATATATTGTTTTTATCATTATTTCTGATTTTAAGGCATTTGGGAATTTATTATTTTAGTGTTTGCAATTGTTGCATTTCTTTACAATAAGCATGATGGTAACTGACTACCCAAAAAACAAACTTGGTATTTGTAATAAGGTATACTGTTACAGAAAATGACTTTTGCTTATAGGTTTTCAGTGATTATGTTAAAGTATTTTTCTTAATCAACAAGCATGATACTATGTAAGTGCTACTGGTTTTATGAGTTTATAGGTTAAGGTTTCTCTTTTTTTTCCTTTTTTCTGGTTCGAATCTCTCTCTTTTTTTGAGTTTGCCGGCAAAATTTTAAAAAGAGCTCTATATGGTAAATAAGTTTTCATTTTGAAAAGTGCGCATTATCTTTTTTTGTGTTTTTTTGTACATTATATTGATGGTTTAATTTTTACATAGTTTTTTTTAAGTTTTTAGGACTTTTTTTATATTAGCAGGACATAAGATTATTTTAGGAATGTTATAGAGTGTTCTATTGTTTTTTGTGTTTATAAAGGTTTTAAGATAAGGTTATAAGAATATGAAA
Source organism: Indicator indicator (assembly GCF_027791375.1). Lineage (NCBI taxonomy): Eukaryota > Metazoa > Chordata > Aves > Piciformes > Indicatoridae > Indicator > Indicator indicator. The sequence goes on from NC_072010.1 coordinate 74,401,968, forward strand.
AGCGACAAAAAAAAAAAAATATTTTCCTGTTTTGGTACACAGGTTTTCCCTAGGGAAAACTCAGGGCTAGGAAAGGGATTCACCTTTTCCCATCTACAGGTTTTTCCTGATGCCAGCATGGCAGAACACCAGACTCAAAGGATGGGACAAACAGCAGTGCTCGTGAAGCTGACAATCAGCTGACCACTGAGTCTGACCACAGTGCCTGTTGAACTGAGATCAGAAGCACCGATCTGAAGCTGACTGCACGAGAGTCCCCGGAGGAAACATTTCAGTCGGGACTGAATGTTTCAATGCCTTAATGTTATGTAATTAGGGAATATGTTTACGTAGATTTATATGTTAACTCACCAGAATGTTATAGTTAAACAGTGGTTACCCAGGAATAGACAAATAGCCCAGCCTATCTATCTGGTAAAGTTAATTTGTTCTTGCAATTGTGGGGTATCGCTCATGTTCCCTGTATTCCTTATTCCCTCACACAGTACACTGAAGTGACTTTTGCAAAAACTAAAGAGGGGGAATGGCTGGGGCCTCTTCAGAGGCCTGGTTAAACAAAGCTATGTATGTTTTACATTTTAAAATTTAAATTTTTTGCAGCTTCCTAATGATTCCCAGGAAACCCCAATGACACTTCAGTCTCCTTCTCTGGAGACTTTCAAAACCCACCTGGATGTGAATAACACAAATATGGAAGACAATTAAAGCCTTAATGTTTTTCAATATAGTCAGAATATTTTTCTATCTTTCTGAAAGGAGAAAGGAGTTTTTGATGGACACATTCACAAGGAATGCTCAAGACAGTGCTATTTCTGTCTCATGAGAATTTTCAAATTTGAAAAGGAAATTCAGGAGGAAGGTTTAAATTTGGAACAGAAATGTGACTGAACTCTCGACTTTATCTTAAAATTATATTTTCCTTTGCTGGTTGCTCTTATGGATGAGGTATTTTATCTTTACTCTTAAACTTTGTCCCATCTTCTTACTTGAGCCTTTTCTGGAGAAACACTTGGATTTTCTACCTCCTGCTTTGCCTTGGATTTTACATAACAGATGCTTCGGTCCTTTTCATGTAATGATGGATTAATTTTGTAGTGATATCAAAGCTAACTGTCAAAATAGTAGACTGTATTAGTTTTGAAGCTTTTAAAGGAAACCAAACTTTTAGGGTTGTCCTGTGTAATAACATGTGTCAGACAGTGAAAGGACTGAAATTAATGACTAAGTAGTTAATATCCTCAGTGACAGAGATACACCAAGACTAGACATGATACCTCATAAATACATCTCCATTGCCACAAAAATTAGAACATAAAGAACCTCATACCTGTTTATGTGTGTAGGACATTGAATAACATTCGAAGCAGTCATGAAATGATGACTTGCTGAAACATGATGAAAATGTGAGAGAAAAGTAATTTCTAACATCATTAGAAAACAATGACAAGAGCTTAATTTTTTTTTTTTTTTAAGCTTACACATAATGTCCCGTCACAGTTTTCTACATAACATGATCATTATGGGCTGGACGGTGAGTGTAAAAAAATGGTACTTTCCAATGGTACTTTGCCCACTTGGATACAGGATATTCTCCTATATCTGAGAGCTACATTGTATATACAGAAATGGTTGAACTGTGGAAATAGTGCTTCACAAATTTGTGAAAAATTGTTTCAGACACTGGGAAAGATACATAAAATGTGCATTCTGTGAGCTTTACTACTCTTTTCCAAACTGGAGACAGGATTCCAAGTGTGATCTCATCAAGGCAGAGAACAAGGGTAGGAGAACCTCCCTAGAGCACCTGGACACACTTTTTAATACGTTCCAGGATGTGGTTGACCCTCTTGACTACAAGGGCACATTGCTCTCCCAGTGGATAACTTGCTGTCCACTAGGACTCCAAAGTCTTTCTCCATGGAGCTGTTTTCCAGCAGGACAACCCCTGCTGTACTGGCACCAGTCTGTACTGATGCCTGCTGTTATTCCTCCCCAGATGCAGGATTCTCTACTTGTCCTTATTGAACTTCATGAGGTTTATCTTCACCCAGCTCTCCAGTCTGTCCAGAGCTCATTGGATGGCAGCACAGCCTTCCAGTGTGTCATCCCCCTTCTCCCATATGTTTTTGTATTGTCAGTGAACTTTCTGAGGGTACCTCAATCCAGGTCACTGACAAAGATATTGAAAACTGGACTGAATACTGACCCCTGGGGAACACCCCTGGCCACAAGCTTCCACCTGATCACAATTCTCAGAACTCTGTTACTGAGTGAGTTACCAATCCACCTCATGGTGGAAATGGTAACAAAACTTTATATTACCCATTTTTACCCAGACACAGGCAGTTCTCCTTGCATATCCTGTCCTTTTGTCCACTACTTCCATACTGCATAATAATTATTTTAGTCAGAAAAAATTAACTTTCTTAGTATAGAAAGGTTTTTTCTCTGCTGCTGTCTAGCTGCTGTTTTGTTTCATTGTTAACCACATTCTTGCTCTAGCTGTGGATCTCACTGGATTGACCATTATATATATAACATATAATTATATATAATCTATCTACATATAGATTTTATAGATTTTATATATATGTATATATATAAATAAAATATATATGATATATAGGCTATATATATAATATATAATAATATATAATCTATATATTACCTTTTGGGAGAAAGCAAGAGAATCCTGTCTGTGGGTCTGCGTTCTCACTTTACTGTATAAAGGGGCACTGTGAGTGCAGTTACCATTTCCTCTAGGTGCTTCCTGCTGCCTTCATCAAGCTTGTCCCTCTTGGAAGATACAGAATGGTGTGGGAGGGTATAAACCCAAGTTATAGTTTATTGCATCCAAATGCAGCTATAAAAACCAGACCAGATGACTGGCCATCTATAGGCAGCTCTCTCTCTGATGAGTAAAAAGGGGGTGGGAGAAGGAAGAAAGGCGTTTAGATCAGATGAAGATGTCTCCTCTGTCTAAAGTGAAGGAGATAAATCCCATCAGTGTTACTTGTGATGAATCGTCCTTACTTCACAGACACCATTAAAAAACATTTAAAGATATTTAAAAGAACCTTAATAAAGGGTGTTGTAAAGCAAAACACAAATACACTTAAACGTGTTGTAATTGCACACTTCAGCATGTCTGGCAGATAAGGCATCTATTGTTCTTTTAATGCACGTGAGACAAATAGCACATTTAATTACCCTGTATGTCAAAATTAATACCCAGCCCAAAGCAGGCAGTGTCAATACATTTAGTTATAGAGCGATTATAGTGCAGCCAGAGCCACTTAATGTACAGGATTGAAATCAGAAACTAAACAAACATGAAAAAAGGGGGGGGGTGGGAGTGGGGAAATCATGGATCAGTGCTTCAAAGAATAACCTTATAACCTCAGGAAAGCAGGAGTTGTTCATTAGTACTAGGCTGCAAGTCCAAATAAATATGTAACCTCTCAGAAGTGTTCAGGCCAGCCCCAGTGCCTGTTAGGCCTTGTTGTTTTAGAGACCTCAGAAAGGTGAAGGTGAGCTCTTGACACAATGCTTTTCATTTGAATTCACTTCCTGCTCTCTCGTTTACTGGAGGTAACTTCCCTTGGTACCTCAGCTGGCTTTCTTCACACAGAATGATTCGCTATTTGCATTTTGGTTCTAATACTGAATTCGCCTAACATGATTCAATCTTATTTTCCCAGTGGAACCATTAATATTTTAATTTAATCAGAATTTCAGGAACTTGTTTGCCATCCAGAGCAACTTGGTTACCTGTCAGCCTCCATCAGCTTGTCATATTAGAGGTGATTGTTCCTTGAATCTAATCTACTTTAAATGATTTCATTGGGTAGAGGTCTATAAATCATTTCAGAATGGGTCTGACAGATGAAGGCTTAGGTAAGTAAACAAATCAGGCTTGCTTTACTTTAGGCAGCAATGAACTTGGCTTTATCAACTTCTCATTGATTTGTGCACTCCAAAAGGTCAAAAAAATCTCTTTAACATAGAACATTATTAATATAAGTACAGTATTACAACCAACCATAATTAAGATAAGTCCCAACATTCAGTGATGAGGCTGACTTAAGAACATTGCAGATTGCATTTCAATAAAGCCTGTTATGCAGTTTGAATTGATGAATTAATTTCCAAAAGGTTTACTTTTGCCTTTCCAATCAAAACAGAAATTAACTAATTAAGCAGTCCAGAGTCCCTCTGGACTTTGAGCCAAGTTTTTAAAGCATAATATGATAAGGCTTCAGCTGGAAGTATAATGTACAGTATCTTATTTGAATCTTACAGTATGTTCACATTTACTTACCTAAATTGTACTTTAAAAAAAAAGAAAATCTGGTTCCCATGAAATGTTGCTGAGAGATCACATTGTGATTCACTTCAGACATGTGCTAGGGCTGAGTTAATCAGTGATTGTCAGCAGGAAGCTGGCAATGACAAGGTGGTACAGAGAACAAGATATGTTACGTAAGAGAACACTTTGTTGCAGTCTGGATTTCAAACAATACTGGCACATGTGGCTTGGAAGAACTATCATCTCCTTCAGCATGGGCAAGGAGGAAAGCTCTGCTTTTCTGCAGATGATCTCATCTGGTCATAAGGAGAGGAATGAAGTAAAGAATAAAAGTAAGTAATGAAACAAAAATCTCATTCAGTTAATGAATTGCATACATAGCTGACACAAATACTAATAGAAAGATGGAAGGAGAGATCCTGAAGGAGTTTTAGATACATTTAAAACCAGATATCCAACAACCACAGCCTGCATAATTCCCTCCTCCCCCAGATTTGTTCTACAAAATGAGTGAATGCCTGTTTCTGGTATTAGTTTACAGAACTACATTCAGATAAAATATACATACAGTAATAAGTTTAACGTTTTTACTGGAAAAGCAGATTTGACTGCACTGACACCTCCTGTCACATCAGTGATCAATGGAAATTAGAAAATAAGGCAGGCAAACATGCCCAGAGTGATACATAGTTACAAAATTGGAACTCACCAAAAAGGGACCAGCTCTCCTCAAAACTGTACATTCCAAGGAGATGTGTAGGAGGTAAAAGGTTCTTTAATAATTAATATAACCCTTGATATGTTGCAGGAAAATCTGTTCCTGCTGAGCTCTGAAACACTACAGAGAATTTAGCTTCACATTGGGTTGACTCCTTCTTTTTGTAGATTAGCATCCATATGCAAAGCTGTTTGGTGACTAAGATTACAAAGTCCACGGGTCATACTGGCTACACAGAATATGAGGTTAATGAGAGTAGTCAAAGATTTGATACGACTGATGTCGCGTCCACTTCCTTTGACACTCAGCATCAGTTATAAAGCAGTGTAAGGTTTTTTCCTTACGTTCAGATGGAATTTCCTGTGTTCCAGTTTTTGCCCATTGCCCCTCGTTCTGTCACTGGACACTACTGAAAATAGTCTGGCCCCATCCTCTTGAAACTCACCCTATACATATTTAGAAGCATTGGCAAGATACCTTCTCAGTCCTCTCCATGCCCCAAGCCTCTCAGCCTTTCCTCATAGGAAATACGTTTCTGTCTCTTAATTACCCTCATAGCCCTCTGCTGGAGTCCCTCCAGTAGTTCCTCATATCAAACAGAGGAGCCCAGAACTGGATGCCGTACTCCAGGTGTAACCTCCAGGTGGCCAAAGGAGAACCTCCCTTGACCTCCTGGTCACACTCTTCATGTACCCCAGGATGCCATTTGCCTTCTAGGGTACAAGGGCATCATTGTTGACTCACAGTTAATTTGGTATCCACCAGGACTCCAAGGCTGTTCTCCACAGAGCTGCTTTCCAGCAAGTCAACCTCTAACCTGTGCTGTTGCATGTAGTTATTCCTCCCCACATTCGGGACCCTATACTTGCCCTTGTTGAACTTCATTAGGTTCCTCTTTGCCCAGCTCTCCAGCCTGTTTATCTGGAAACAGAAAACATTCTGACTTGCTTTAGTTTTCTTAGCCATTGCCATTCAGGAACATTTGGTGGGAAAGAAACCTGTGTGTTTTGGTTGCTTATGCAAAAATTAAACTGAAGATTTAAATTTGGGTTTTGGTGTTTTGCAATATTTTTGGTATGATATCAGCAGAGAGTGTCTAGTAAGTGACATTTATCACTGTTCCCTATTAAAACCTGCCTGGAAACTTCAGGAAAGTGTCGCCAGTGAATGCACATGCACATACTGAAATAAATGGGTACATGCTTTACATTATAATGTTACTTCTGCTTTCACATATTTCCAATGCTATAATCAAAGATATGCCTTGGGCCATATTAAACATATCTAATACACATACAATGTAAACTTTATATTTCATCTCTACCAGGCTTAAAATACAGATCAGGAGATATAGTGTAAATTGCTCAGGGCTGGATCCTTCTCAGCCTCTTCATTCCACTGGGAATTTTTCTATTAAATTCACAAGGCTTTGGATTTGGGTCCTTATTGCCTTTTTTTTTTTTTTTTTTTTTTTTTTTTTAAGCTTTTTCCAACCAGGAATGAATCTCTCATTCAAGTGAACAAAAAGGATATGGGCCAAGTGAGGTCCACCTTAAGCAGAGGAAATCTTCCTCTTGATGGTCCCGAACCGCTTTGTTTTACTAATGTGCTGGCAAAAGGCCAAAGTAATTTTCAAATTTTGTATTAGGTTTTCATCACAGTGCAAGAGCTGGTCCAATGAGTTCCAGAGTTTACCAATGGGGAAACTTTTAATTGAGGAGTTTGCTATTTTCAAGTGAGATATCTGCATGTAGTTTGCATGGAATATAAGATGATGATTTTTGTGGTACAGTTAACTAAAGATAAAAGCTTTTGTACAACCCAGACATCCGTAACTAAACTAACATTAGACTTTATTTCACTTCCATTGGTGTCAATGTGAGTTTCTTTGGAGTAGGAATGGTCTACACATTTCTTGTCTTGTGAGACCAAGTATTGTGAGAAGGCTGAGCCACAGTTATGGTTAGGGGAATGGAAAAAAAGAAGAAATGGGTAGACTCATATTGGATGTCAAGAAGAAATTCTTCACCATGAGGGTGGTGAGACACTGGAACTGGTTGCCTAGGGAGGTGGTGGAAGCACCATTCCTTGAGATTTTTAAGGCCAGGCTGGATGTGGCTCTGTGCAACCTGATGTAGTGCAAGATGTCTCTGCCCATGGCAGGGGGGTTGGAACTAGATGATCCTTGAGGTCCCTTCCAACCCTAATAATTCTATGATTCTATGATTCTCCAGAGCTACAGTGAAACAGGGCTATGATCTTTTCAATATTCCATATGGTAAATAAAAATATTCAAGTATTTCAAAATGCAAAGATGCTGTGGTTTGGCTTTTATTTTGTCATAAAATTTGGTGTTCTATGATTGAAATGTACATGGAAATAAATTGTTTTCAACAGTCCCAGTTTCCATTTGAATAACAAAGAGGAAATACTAGTGTAGTTGATTTGAAGCAATTTTCTCTTCTAAATTTGCCAGGGAAGGGGAAGGAGTGGGACAGAAGCAATTTGACAACACTATATTCTTGTTACTATTTTTCTGATGGCACAGATATGAATTTAACTGAACCTAGGGAAACATTAGAATATTTTGATTCTTACGTTCTCTAAACCTAATGTTGCTATTTTATTATATGAAACTTTAATGTTTCTTTCCTCTTGGTGCCAAAAATAGGAGTGTACTTCCCTGACTGACATCATTGTAAATTCACTAAGATCCATTTTCTGTTAGAAATTAGTAGTGAAATTGTGGAAAGCTCAGTTGATACACAGATCTTGCAGATCGTTTTTAGGTCAGCTGGTTGTAGTTCTCTTTTCATTTAGTTTCAGCTCAGAGGGATTTTTTTGTTTGTTTATTTGGGTGACCTGTAGTAAGAAAACAAAAACTTTGGGCCCTATTCTGCCAATATTATATGTAGAGAACACCCAGAGGTTGTTTACAGCACTTTACCAAGATGAAATGATAGATACAGAGATTGGCAGGATGAACTAGATAATATAATGAGTTTTTCTTTTTAATTTTTTTTTTGTCTAACGTCTATTACATAAATTTAAAGAAGAAAGATACTGACACATCTCTCCCTTTGGCCAAAGTTTTGAAAATGTTGGAATGATTTTGAACAGCTTCTGTTGAACTGATACTAGTCGAATTCAGATTTCAGATTGGACTTTACAATAATTTTTCTGCAATGAAAAGGGAATTCATAGGCTCTGAGAAGTGTAGATTTCATTGCATGATATAAAATATTCTATTTAAATCTTTCCTACCCACAAACTATAGGAAAATGTACATAAGACATCAGAAAAATGTGTCTTGTGCGATATATTAGATTTTGTATATATATTTCATGTACTCATTTAACTGCTAAGACTGATTTAACAAGTGACACTCAGAGTTTCAGTGTATGAGCTTGTAGATTTTTCTTGGTAGATGAGTCCTGGAAATTTCGGATACTCTCAAATAACACACTTTTCTGACAACTGTGTCAAGAACATGATTGCTACAACATACATCCATAAGTAGGTGGTCAGCACAGCAGGCAAATGCTAGGACTATAAGACAAATGATAGGTATAAATTATTTGCAAGCTCAAGTAACAGCAATTTGACTTTTTATGAGCCTGTAACAATGCCCCCAGAGACAAAAGTGTGAATTTCTGTAGATCATTGCATTTTCATGGACTTGGCATTAAGTAAAGGTTGCAGCTCTAGGTTTTGAATTTCCCTACTCATAAATAAGAGCCATTTTGGGTTTTATGTCTGATTTTTGCATGAGATATGTATATTCTAATCCTTGCTGAGAAGTCTTCAAGGAATAACAGTGGAGGCCTTTTGGTATAAAATTTCATCTCACATGTTTGAGAAGCCATATGTCTTTGGTGCTGAAGTTGCAGGACTTATATCATGGGCTTGTGTATCAAAGCCGTCCTCTTCTGTATTTTAATGTTTAACAATTTGCTGATCATGACTGACAGGTTTACAGAACCAACATGTTCTGGAGTTGTGGGTGATTTATTCCAGAATAACTCTGGTGATTCAGAGAATTTAGCTGCCCAAGTCTTCCTTCTCACCACTGAAAAGAAATGCCTGTTATGATTGATCGAATTTCTTTTAACATTCCTTTATAGAGAAGGGACTTTGCTCTGCAATGTCCTTGAAACAGTAACATAGACATCTAAATTCTCATTGAAGAAACACAGAGAAAATCTGTATGCTAATATTAAATGGCTTTTGCAGTTGTATTTGCATTGACCAAGCTGATTTTTTCTTTTCTTTTGTTGATATGACTGTTTATTGCAGATGCTACCATACAGAGAACAAAGTCTATACACACAGCTCATGAGACAAATACATGCTTGGTATGGTGAAAGTGAAAGTGAAAGTCCCAGTATTTCACTGGGATGCCACAACTCCAATAAAAATGAGATAAAACCAAATAAGGGCAACGGCATACTCCAGAGAGGAAAATCCTCCAACAGAATCACATTACCTGCTCCATCCTTTCCCTCTTTCCACATTGAGGATTGACAGTTGTCTTGGCTAGCAGGAAGCACAGGTACCACTGTGGAGCAAAAGCCAACACCTCTACCAGCAAGCAGCCTTAATGGTGCTTGCAAACTCTGAAGGGCCAAAGTGCTTGTGATTGTGCTTGTGGTGGGCATCCCATGGGAAAAAAAAAAAAAACAAACTTTTCTGAATTAAGCTGGTGTGGTGCTGAGCAGGAGAGATCCCCTTGCCCTGTGCCAGGCACTGTGAGGTGCAGTTTAGTGTGTAGGCCATGATATACCAGTGAAGCTGCAGGCATGGGTTTCTCCAAGTGCCAGTTAGACATAAATGTAACTGATGGTCTTTGTCTTGACTTGAAATGCCATCTAGGATGCCTGATACCCCTGCCTTGTAATTTGCTTCTAAATTAGCCTCCATTTGTTCTGTCCATCCTATAAATGACCCATTTCCTTGAATAGCAAGTTCCTGCATCATAAACTTGCTAAACCTGTCATTTTACCAGAGTAGTATTCAGCCTCTTTTAGTAAAGTACTTGAAAGTCTATGCTTTCCTTTCAAAGGAAGGAAGTAAGCAGTGTTATTCTAAATTTTGCCTCAGCTCATCATACATTTTATTAGCAGGTGGGTCATCTGAATTGTAATTATTTTCTTCCAGGAATATTCTTCTTGTTATATTCATAATGATGGGACTCTGGAGTAAGCTGCCCAAGGAGGTTGTGGATGCCTTCTCCCTGGGGGTGTTCAAGGCCCAGTTGGATGAACTAATTGTAGACACTCAGTTGATGTCTTCTAATCTGATCACATCTGTGTTGGATTCTTCAGTGGAAATGAACTTCTTTTCTATTGTTTACATTAACACTTGACTAAAAATCTAAAACCCCAAAGTGCTAGATCCTGTACAGAATATAACAGTAGGTCAGCTGCTGAAGAGACAATGAAACAGGTGGGTAAAAAACAAAGGAGCAGGTGTGACACAGAAATAGGTGTCAAACCTTCAACTAGAAATTCGAAAGCACTGACTGTTTACTTTGATAGAATAAACTAGTCTTGCTCAGAAGCCTCCAGCTGGCAGATTTGGACATGGATAGTCTTTCTTTATGATCACATTTAGCTCCCTCAGAAACAAATGTATTTCTATAAAATTATCCCATGAGCGATTTGCCTGCTCTTGAGCTTACATACAAGAATAGGTACATGTCTACAGCTTTATTATATGAACTGATTACTCCATCTCTTGTGTCAGAAATTGCACATGAGCAGCCACAGAATTTCAGATCAGTGTTTTCTCCTGGACATCATATTTGATTGTAAGGATATTACCAACACAGCCATTACATGTGTGTTCTCTTACATATGCATCCATCATATTTGAGAAAGTTGTGGCAGTTCGGCTAAGTTCCCACTAACAGAGAAAGGGAAAACCTGACACTTTCAAAAAAGAGGAACAAGGAGGTCCCTGAGCACTACAGGCCATTCATCCTCTGCCAGGCAACATCATGGAGTGGATCCTCCTGGAAACTGTTAAGCTACACTGTAAATAAGAAGGTTGCTGGAAACAGCCAATACAGCTTCACAAAGGGCAAATCATGCTTGACATTTGGTAGCCTTCTACAGTGGAGTTAGAGATAGTGGATAAGGAAAGAGCAACTGATGTCATCTACTTGGACTTGTGTAAAGAATTGACACTGTCCCACACAACATCCTTGTCTCTAAATCGAAGAGATGTGAATCTGATGAATGAACCACTCAGTGGATAAGGAATTGGCTGGATGGTTGCACTCAAATAGTTGTGTTAATCAGCTTGATGTCCAATTTCCCTCGGGGGTTAATGTTTAACATATTTGTTGGTGACATGGAGACTGGGATCGAGTGAAGCCTTAACAAGTTTCCTGATAACACCAATATGTGTGGTGCAATCGACATGTTGGAAGGAAGGGATGCTACCCAGAGGGCACTCAGTGGACTTGAGAGGTGGGCCCATGGAAACCTTAGGCCCTGAAGTTCAGTCTGAACCTTAAGTCCGACAAGGACAAGTGCAAGGTCCTGCACATCGGTTAGGGCAATCCCAAGCACAAATACAGGCTGAGTGATGACAGAATTGAGACAAGCTGTACCAAGAAGGACTTGGGGATGTGAGTGGATGAGAAGCTGATTATGACACAGCAATGTGCACTCACATCCCAGAGAGTCAGTTACATCCTGGACTGCAGAAATGTGAACAACAGATCAAGGGAGGTGATTCTGCCCCCTCTACTCCATGCTGGTGAGATGCCATCTGGAATACTGTGTTCCATTCTGGAGTCCCAGTGTAAAAGACATGGACCTGCTTAAGTAGGTTCAGGGGAGTGGCATGATGATCATCAGGGGACTGTAGCACCTCCTCTGTGAGGATGAGTTGAGAGAGCTGAAGCTGATCAGCCAGGAGAAGAGCAGGCTCTGGGGAAACCTTTTAGCTGCCTTCTGCCACTTAAAGGGGACCCTCAGGAAAGATGGAGAGGGACTCTTCATCAGGGAGTGTAATGTTAGGATCAGGGATAACAAGGGTTCAAACAGAAAGAGGGCAGATTTAGATGATATATTAGGAATAAATTCTTTGCTGTGAAGGTGGTGAGACACTGGAACACATTGCCTGGAGATGCTGTGCATGCCTTCTTTCTGAAAGTGTTCAAGTACAGGCCACATGAGGCTTTCAGCAAGATGGTCTAACATAAGGTGTCCCTGACTGTGGAAAGTGTCCCAGCCCACAGCAGGAAGGGTTGGAATTAGATGAGCTTTAAGATCTCTTCCAATCCAAATCTTTCTGTGATTCTATTTTATGATTCTTGCTTATGCTATAAAGGAAGTAGCAACATGGGTTGGTGAGCCAGGAACTTCAACAAGCTTCTGTTTTTATTTAGAGATTTCTACAACAGGTTCTCACACAGGTAAAAACTTTTCCTTAACAGGGAGGAGACATTAGTGTCTTAGTGAATACCTGACTTCGGTTCTAGACTAACTGAAGAAAAATGTTATTTTATTCTTTCATATCCAAGGTAGGTTTGCTTTGAGGAAATGAGAGCCAAATTTGAGCCACTGTAAGGAACAGGTCCAGAGAATTGGGTGAATATTTACCCAAAACAGGCGCTGGGAGCAAGTAAAGAGCTTAACAGGGCTTCAAAAGTACTATTCAATGAAGAAAGCTGTCTCTGAAAGGCCAAGGTCATAGAATCATAAAATCATAGAATCAACCAGGTTAGAAGAGACCTCCAAGATCACCCAGTCCAACTTATCACCCAGCCCTACCCAATCAACCAGACCATGGCATTAAGTGCATCATCCAGTCTTCTCTTGACCATCTCCAGGGTCAGCGACTCCACCACCTCCCTGGGCAGCCCATTCCAATGGGCAATCACTCTCTCTGTGAAGAACTTCCTCCTAACATCCAGCCTAAACCTCCCCTGGCACAACTTGAGACTGTGTCCTCTCATTCTGCTGCTGGTTGCCTGGGAGAAGAGACCAACCCCCACCTGGCTACAACCTCCCTTCAGGTAGTTGTAGACAGCAATGAGGTCTCCCCTGAGCCTCCTCTTCACCAAGCTAAACACCCCCAGCTCCCTCAGCCTCTCCTCATAGGGTTTGTGTTCCAGACCCCTCACCAGCTTTGTTGCCCTTCTCTGGACACGTTCCAGTACCTCAACATCTCTCTTGAATTGAGGAGCCCAGAACTGGACACAGTACTCAAGGTGTGGCCTGACCAGTGCTGAGTACAGGGGAAGAATAACCTCCCTTGTCCTGCTGGCTACACTATTCCTGATACAGGCCAGGATGCCATTGGCTCTCCTGGCCACCTGGGCACACTGCTGGCTCATGTTCAGCCTACTATCGAACAGCACCCCCAGGTCCCTTTCTGTCTGACTGCTCTCCAGCCACTCTGTCCCCAGCCTGTAGTGCTGCTTGGGGTTGTTGTGGCCATAGTGTAGAACCCTGCACTAAGCCTTGTTAAATCTCATCCCACTGGCCTCTGCCCACCCATCCAGCCTGTCAAGGTCCCTCTGCAGGGCCCTCCTACCTTCCAACAGACCAACACCTGCTCCTAACTTGGTGTCATCTGCAAACTTACTGATGATGGTCTCAATTCCCTCGTCCAGATCATCAATAAAGATATTGAACAGGATGGGGCCCAGCACTGATCCCTGGGGGACACCACTAGTGACTGGCTGCCAACTGGATGTGGCACCATTCACCACCACTCTCTGGGCTTGGCCCTCCAGCCAGTTCTTGACCCATTTCAGAGTGAAGATGTGATCAAGTAGAATGATTATGATCAAATATATACATCTATGATATATGCTTATGCCTGGGTTAGTCACACTAAACTCTGTTTTCAGTAAGAGAAAAACAAGTACTTGTTTCAGCCACGAATCTCCTTTACTCATGTAAAATTCTGAAAGAACCACATCATAAACCCACAAATTTGTCTCCATTAAGTATAAAAGAGTCCTAGGGTAACTGGTTCAGATGTAGCAAATAACACTAGACATCTCAATTTGATTAAGTGTGGTGAAAACCACAATATAGGCTGGGAGAGGTGTGGCTTGAGAGTGGTCTTGAGCAGAAGGGCTTGGGGGTGTTGGTTGATGAAAAACTTAACATGAGTTGTCAATGAGCACCTGCAGCCCTGGAGGCCAGCTGTATCCTGGGCTGCATCAAAAATGTGACCAGCAGGACTCTGCTCTCATGAGACCCCTGCGTCCAGTTCTTGGGCCCCCAACACAAGAAGGAAATTAAATTGCTGGAGCAGGTCCAGAGGAGGGTGATGAAGATGATCAGAGGGCTGGAGCACCTTCCCTATTGAGACAAGCTGCAAGAGTTGGGGCTGTTCAGCCTGAAGAAGAGAACGATCCTGCTTTGGCAGGGGGGTTGGACCTGATGATCTCTGGAGGTCGCTTCCAACCTCTAATGTTCTATGATTCTGTTGAAGGTTCTGGGGAGACGTTATAGCAGTCTTCCTGTACCTGAAGGGGGCCTACAAGAAAGCTGGGGAGGACTTTCACAAGGGCTTGTAGTGATAGGACAAGGGGGAATGGATTTAAGATGGAAGAGGGCAGATTTAGACTGTGTATTAGGAAGAAATTCTTTACAGTGAGGGTGGTGAGACACTGGAACAGTCTGCCCAGGGAAGTTGTGGATTTCCCCTTCTCTGAAGGTGTTCAAGGCCAAATTGGACAGGGACTTGAGTGACCTGGTCTAGTGGAAGGTGTCCCTATCCATGGTGGTAGGGTTGGAACTAGATGATTGTTAAGGTCCCTTACAAACCAAATCATTCCATGATTCTGTGATTCTATGAAAGAGATTAAATAAAAATTACTAGAAATCAGGCTCATATAGAGCTAGAAAAGGTAGTGTAAAGAGAAAAGAACAAGGTCTACAGTAATGCATGTGTAGATCTCTATTTTTATATACATGAATTTATATAAGAACACATATAAGAGGACAGAGATTCAGATGATCTGGATTAGACCATATGAATATTCATTTCAGCTAAAGAATGGAGAACAGAGAATCAAATTTGGCTAAAGTAAAACTGAGAGGAAATAGGGCATCTGTCTTAAAATACATCCAAACAGCAAAGACAAGAGAGGGAGAAGAGTTATTAATACTGCAGAACAATGAAGGGAATGGAACATTTGTTTAGAAAGAGTCCACAAAGAAATTAGAAAAAGGTTTCTAATTACTGCAAGAATTAAACTGAGGAAGACTATCTGGAATTACAAACCTATCTAATTTAAAGTTTAAAATGCCTGAAAGAGTTCTTAACAACTTTACATTATGTGGGTTTGCCTATTATAGTAAAGGACTGAAGCTGATCCAATCTTAAGTTTTGGGTTGTTTTAAGTGTTTTTTTTTTTGTTTGCTTGTTTTTTTTTTTTTTTTTTTTTTTTTAGTTTTCTGGCTGAAGGATGTTTTAAGATAATTATAGCCATTGTCAAATTATGCTGAAACTGCAATATTTTTATAGTTCTTCTAGTGTTTTGTATTTGTTTTATTAAGTTTTTTGAGAACTGGCTACCCAAGAGAAAGGAGCTATTTTGTTCCTTGCCTCTTCCACAAATTCTTGTGCATTAATGCAAAGGACAATACAAATAATGTAATACAGACCTTGGGGGATTTATAACCACTTTGACCACAATGATGGAAGAGGTTTTTGACAATACATGGTTTCGTCTCTAATTATCTATTCTGCAGCATATCCTCTCTCTTGTGAAGGAAACCTTAGATTTTTGTTGGAAAAAAAAATAAATGGTCTGGCTAAATCAATATATGTTAGAAAATTCCTTTTAAGTAGGATTTAGACTTGCAAAAGTATTGAGCATTTCTAGTTGAGTTTTTAAGATTGTAAAGTGTAACTGAAAATATAATGCAGAATTAGAAGACTATATCAGGTCTATTCTACCTTAAATATTTGTAGTTTTTTATCTCTTATAACATTTGAGATTGCAGATAGATCTTTTTCTTTTCCAGATATTTTTCCTTATATAAGTCCTTTCCAAGTGTTAAAACAGACCTCTAACCAGTCCAGGCAGGACTTCAGGTAGGAAAATATAAAAAAATTTGAGCATGGTATCATCCTATTGTAACAGTTTATAACGAATGTAATTTCCAAAGCATGTTCCAAATCTTTCTCAGGAAGATCACTTTGAAGAGAATTTGGTTCTCTTTTCTTCTGTGTCCAAGCACTCACATTTCTTGATCCAAACAAAAGCTGTTTGGCTATCAGTTAAAATACACTGTCCAAGATATAAGTTTTTATTTACAGTTTATTAGTGAGCATCTTGAATTTTTTAAAAAATATTCAACTATCTTTGAATGACAGTTTGAAGTTTGAATTACCATTTGAAGCAGCAGGCAGCAGCTGAGAAAACTTGTTCAGGCTACACGCCAAGAACTGTGCTGCTCTACAACTCCTGCCTGTCGTAGTCTCTCAATACCCTTCTGTCCCTAGGTCACATCCCAGGATGGCTGAAGCGAAGGGGTGGATTTTTCTATTGCTCTTGTTTAGCAGATCCTGGCTTATTGGAGGTTTTATAAATGTCAGTGAAGAACTGCCGAAGTAGCTTTGCCCACTGTAGGAAGAAAGCATGGGCTCACCTCTTCATTCTCATCTCTCCTTAGCCCTTTCTGACATCCTTGACTGCCTTCTTCCGGAGCTTTATCAAGGGAGAGGAGCACAGCTATCTAATGTCCTGTTTCCAGGGGCATCAGCAGTTGAAAAGACTCCGTTCTTGTGAAATGCTTTTGTCCCCTCTGGATGCAGGTGAAATGTCATCTCAGCTCCACAATTCACTGAGTTTCACTGAGAGTCAGCTGATCATCTTGGATTTTCAATCAGATCCATGAATTTTTAAAGCTGTTAAGGGTGTTAGGACTAACAAATCTGCCAGCTTTTCCTCAGGCACCTCCATCTGAGTCTTTGGTCCTAATCCAGCAAACTGTAAAAGCATACAGTTATGTGAGTGGAAGAGCAGCATTGCTGGAACTACCTACAGGTCCAACATTGGGTAGAAATTTAAATTCTTTCCTGAACTGTAAGTTTCTGATGAAGCAGCTCCTTAGTTCATTCATATTATCATCACAGAGTGATTTAGTGGGAGAGAGCAGCTGTACTGTGTATGTCTGTGATGCACAGTGTCCAGGCTCAGAGCACAGACATCACGTAGCACAGCTGGAGGGAAGCAGGGATTCTTCCCCATTTTATCCCCAGATTGCTGGAAAAAAAAAGAGTATCTTTAAAAGGGGGGAGACTATGTTCTTTTTTGACACATTAAAAATAGTCATATTTAAACTGCTAGTATTAATGATAAACATCTGTACCTTCGTGTATCAAGTACCCTTGTAACTTCTTAAATTCATTTAAGAGAGAATGGTTCTTTTCCCTTAATTTGTTGCTGCCGTGATACAGCCTTTGCAGACACATCATTCCCCTGTTATCTACCTTTTAGTGGTGTTTAACATTCTGCACATTTTCTTTCTTGCTGTTATTATTTGAGGCATAAAAGGTTAATACCTGTAATTGTGCCTCAAATATGTATATACATATATTTATATCTATATATGCCATGTTTCAGTTTTGCTGCTGGTGCCAAGGAAAATGTTGGATTCTATTCAGTTTTCTTCATATTCATTTTCCTGCCCACTTAACAAAATTACATTCAATGAGCTGTGGGAGAAATTCACATCAACGGGCCATGTAATGCAATTTCTGGTATATATGAAGGAAGAAAAAAATCCTACATTTTCTTTCATTTCTGTCAAAATCAATCAAATTGTACTGAACTGAACATAATCTCTTAAAAAAAAAAATCACCCAGGCATTTCCAGTGAAATAAGCCACTCTTACATGGTAACATGCACATATTTAAGAGGTCTCTGTTTTATTTTTTTTTAATCATGCCTAATTAGTTTTTTTTTAATCACCCACACAACTAAGGCTCTTGCCTGCATAATTTATAACATAGAGGGGCCGGTGTCAGAAATCAAATGTTGTAAATTAAAAATAACAAGTTTGAGACTAGTGATTCAATTAAAACCCTAGAAAACATTGGATTATGCATAATTGAGAGCTTGTATGCAGAGATGCATGTCATGCTTGTCAGCTTGGATGGGAGGATTGGATTGGAGCTGTCAAGAGCATTTAAATCAACTCAGTAAAAAAATTAGAAAACAAAGATGATATTTATTATTAACTTCCAGTGTTCAAAAATAAACTGAAAGGTATTTAAATTGAATGCTTAGATGACAAGGCTTTATTTATAGCAGAAGTTATAAAACTCAGTAATAACCCTAGCTGGCACAGATGTAAAGATACTACTGTGCAGCTGAGCTGCAGCTTACAGTGTGAGGATTCAGCTGTTGGCCCTGAATCAGGTTCAGCTGAGAGAAAGCTGTGTTGGAAGAGAAGCAGCTCAGATTCTTGAAGGGAGCTGTAAATGACTGAATCCTTATTTTTCTTTTCTTTTTCTTCACTTTTTCTTCCACCAAGAGACTAATGATGCTCCATGACTTTCTGGCTTCTCTAGAATATGCGAGGCTGTTCTGGCAAAAGGCTGACTGGTTCTGGTGAACCAGGTCTGCAGGACTATATTTTGCCATCCAGTGATGCTGCTGGTAGCAATAGCTGAGATCTGAAGATTAACATCTTCCACTTCAGCTGCATATCCCAGAGTCAGTTCCAAACTTTGTTTGAAATTGTTGAATCAAAGATAAATTGTGCTGTTGACAGTGAACATAAAAGCTTGCCAGGATATTTCCTACATTTGAAATCGAAGAACATTTTCATTTCTAGCTTGAGAAGAAAGGCTCCAACAAAACAAAATTGTGACTCTCAGGACTAGAATATATCTGTCTGTAAAATACCTATGGACTCACCAGGACTCATCCCAACCCTCAAGAATAGACCAAGGAACTAAATGCTTAGGAAGATAATTTAGTTCCTACTCTATATATCAGTTACATAAAATGAGTTTTTACTTTTACAATTCAACCTTGTCCCTAATGGCCTTTTGGGTGATTTAAGATCTTATTGCAAAGCATCCAGAAATGTTGAACGTTTGTAACTTTTTTCATTTAAACAGACTTTTCCTCTTGGTTCTCTTTTAGCAAGTTCCAAGACATAAGATTCCACCTTTTTTTCTCCTGAAACTTCTATAGGTCTAAGTTTCCCAGTGTACCCTGTGGTGGTATTTCATACCAAAAAAAACAGGAATGCAAAGGGATTGCCATCAGCTTTTGAAAGTTTTTAAGCATATGGTTCAGTGAGGTGACACCTGAGAGCAGCAATGCCAACGTTTTTCATGTTTTACCATGCTTAAACCTAGATACAGTGCAACATAAACAATTCTTGCCTCAGGAAAAGCAAAAAAGCACCTTCAGATGCAGATTAAACTGTGTGAAGAGTTAAATTCTTCTCCTTTGCCACACTGCTAACTGGTGACGTCAAGGGGATTTGCAAATGCACATCTGAGAGTAAAATTTGGCCATGTGAGGTGGAAAAATGATTGATGACTGCCTAATGGTGGAGGAGTTTGATCAGAGCAACCATGCAGCAGAGCTGGAAGTTTTTCAGTTTACTCTCAGCAGATTTCTATCAGTTTCCTCTGAGTTCTCAGGGACAGGCAGAGAATCTCCAGAACACAAGCAGCTCTTGATACCCAACTACCTCGACTGAACATGAGTCTCAAACAGTGCTGCTGGGGACAGGATTTTGGAGGCCAGTGGTAGAAAGAACACACCACAGAGGTGAACCCTGACCACATTTCATACAGCATATGCAGGGGATACACACCAGTTCTGAATTTAGGAAGCAAAGCAGAGGTGTATTTAGGCAACTTCCAAGGATTCTATAGGGAAATGCTTAGTTAAAGCTCTTTAGTGAATCCAGAGGTAAAATTTTAGTGGTTCATTTATTTTAAACCTCAATTGGCAATTCCAAATCTTTGCTATACTAAATTCCTCTTATAACCTGCGATCACTTGGTAGCATTTACATATACTATCTTTGTATCTCTTTCATCATCTTTCTTTGATGTTTTATTAGTTACAAGGTTTAGCCTAGAAAAGCCTGTGCATTCCTCTTTACTTAAAAAATTAAAATGCGAAAGATTAATTTAAGCCATTCTGAGAATTCTTCAAATTATAACAAGACTATAAATATGAGCAAGAGAGTTATGTAAGCAGAAGAGATGAAGCAATTGTGTATGATTTTTGTTGTACTGGAAACTATAGCTTTATTTCTGAAAGTTCAAAATATTAAAATAATTATCCTTTTTTATTGGTAAAATCAACTAAATGAGAGTAATAGGAAATCTGCAAGTGCCTTCCACACTGACCTAGCTTTGCTCTTATTAACCTCTCTAACAGTTCTCTTATAAATTTCTATGCGAATAGAGTTCCGCCAGTGTCCCTCCATTTATTAAATCTGGGATATGGTTTTTCTTCTGGTTTTTGGAGGAACTGATGGTGTTGGCAAGTTAACATGAAATACTGAAAGAAAGTTAAATACCATTTCTGTTAGAGTACGACCAGCCTTCAGAATTTCCTACTGAAAGATAAGCAAGCTGTTTTCCTTTGTTTTCTACACTAAAAAGAAAAATGAAGCATTTGAACTCACTTTTTAGACTTAAAGGGGTGGAAATTAGACACCATTTTTGCATATGTGTTCATTGTCATGGGACTTTTTATCGTGTTCTACACTTCCACTTCTCATAGAAATTGAGAGCCTTTATACCACATTGAGGGGGACTTTATAAACCTTTCTGACTATTTAGGTCTGAATAGATGCACCTCACAAAAATACCTGACAAAGTCTGAGCACAGATTTCTAGAATGAGAAGATAGAAAGCAGGCTAACATGGTGAGGGATAGATGTGAATGAAGAAGTACTATACAAATTAGAATGAAATTTGGAAGTAGATGAGAGTTTCTACACTGTATTTTCTGAGACTGAGACTCCATCCTTTGCTCTTGACATCTCTCCTCTGCTTTTCATCACCTCCACTGCTTCTGCAGGTCATCTGCAGATCTGTGCAATGGAAATGAATCCCAAATCCATACGACTTCTGCCTATGTTAAAGACTTCTTAAGTTTTTCAGAGTTTTCCTGACTTGTTTTTTATTTTTTGATGGAAAGGAAGACATGCATGAGAGAACACAGGGCTTTTTTTTGGCCAAATCCCAAATAAAATTTAGGTATAGTTTGATGGACCACCACCAAAGATTTCATGACTAATCTCTTTAATAGGATGCCCAGGTCTGAGTTAGATGTCCTATGGTGTATGCAGTGTGAAATGAGGTAGGATTCAGAAATATTTTCTGTGAAATACAGTATGCTGCATGGGCAGCTCCATAAGATAACCACTTTGAGAAACTGTGTAAGCACTCAGCTTTCCTCTCTCAACTTGACCTGGTGTGGTGATGCCTATATGGCTGTTTGTGGGCATACAGACTGAACCCAGAACTGCAAGCAGATGTTACCTGGTGGAGAGGTACTAGGAGAGGTCCAAAGCCGTCAGAGAGCACTCTAACAGTAAAGCAGTCTGGGCTATGCACAAATTCCTACAATCTTTTAGCTAGCAGTGTAGACATACCCTTGGAAAATTTCACTGGTGAATTGCCCATAAGGATGAGCCAAGACTAAGATAAACCTGAGATCTACCAGGACGCTTGCAGAGACAGAAGCTATATGTTTTCTGCAGAGGTTTCCAGAGGAATAGTGTTTGGGTGTGATCTGTGCCTGCCAGGTCAGGTGACAGCTTAATAGAGGTTTTCAGGGTTACTGTTTGGCATACACAGACAAATACATTTTTTCTAATTCTTGCTGGAAACACCTACCTGTCTTTCTGGAAGTGGTACATATCTAGACAACATTATTAGCAGAAACTTAGGTGCCATGGGAAGACAACTCTCTTTTCCCTTGGGGTGAAGCAGTGGCTCAGACAGGGGTTTGAAGATCTACTTTTCAGAATTAGTTGTATACAATGGCTGTTAGACTCCTAATTCTGTTAGTGGATCTAGGCCATAGCAAGTAGGCAAAGCTTGGTAGAGTCAGCTGAATTTTTTCTTAGAAGTTTTGGGTTTCTTTGAAGCTGAAACTCACAATGGAACTAATTATAACTTAACTGTAGCTGTCTGCCTAATGCTGTATAATGCTCTTGTTTGAGATATTCTCTACAATTATTTTTATCTGTTTTAAAATGTAATAGCATGTTCTCTCCATATATAAATTAAGAGTGTTTGTGATGAATAGGAATTCTAATATTGAATGTTAAGCGTAGAATTTTATCATGAATTCAGAAAAATATTTTTCTGTTGAAAAGCTTAAATTTTTGCTGGCTGAAAAAAAAAGGAAGAAGCAAAACCAACAGCAGTGTTTCTATTAGCTGGTAGTAATGAATTAGTGAAACACATTACTTAATGAGCATAAATAGTGATTCAAACTTCTGTATTATTATACAGTAACTACACATCTTAGTAAGTTTTGCTAAATTCACAGATTTCTGATCAAAGCATTCATATCATTCATAGGTTTTGAGGTACTCAGATGCTCATGTGGCAGACAGCAAGACAAAAATTCCTATTTTGTGTCTGTGCTCACTATGAAAAAATGTGCATCCAACAGACTGTAGGAGAACAACTTCATCAGAAGGACTAACTTAAATGTTAGCAGACTATATCTTGCCCCTAATGATAAGCCTGAAATCACTGTATTGCATTAACTGGGAATCTTTTCTTCCTAACAAGCTACAATACCAGGCTAATATGATATAAATAACAAAATATTAACCTTAATACTAATCAATTTTTTCAAAAGACAATGAAAAATGAAACAATGTTGAGGAACTAATTGGGGCTGCCCCATTTCATAAGATTTGATTAAAAAGAAAAAAGGAACTGTGTGATGAGAAGCAAAGAAGTTAGAGAAAGAGGAGACCTCAGTAATAAGAAAATGAAACAAGGCCTTGAAAATACAGGTTCCAAAATCCCAAATCATCCAAAAAAAGAGTAGTAAGTGAAATCCCCAAAATACAGGATCAAAAAAAAAAACATCAAAGCAAGCACGTATACACTGCCAACAATTAGAACAGTATTAATTAGCAACAATGTTCTTTAATCTATAAATAATAAAGTGATCAAACGGTCCCACAGAGAGGTGTATAACAATACATGGAATTTTACAGTCGTAGGTCAAAAAGTCTATCTTAAATCCCTGTGGCTAATTCATATGTTCAGATTTAAAGCCCTGTTTATCATTTAGTTGAGAGATCACCCCGAGGTGGAAGAGATGTAAAAACCAGACCCAGTGCCTCACACAAAGTACATAACATACAATGAAGAAACTGCATTCAATCTTTATTTCTTCATAATGAAGGAAAAGGTATATGAAGTAAAATACTACAGCAAGAAAGAACCTATATTTCAGAAAAATCTTTAAATGAGCACTGAGACTACACAGCATATCAGGAGTGAGCTGTACCATCAGAGTTCTGACAGGTGACCATGGAGCTGTAATAATACATACTATATCTACCTATCTCTCTGTAGCCTTAAAACCACCACATTCAACGAGGTGTATTCCTCTCCAGATGGCTTAATCTGAAGACTCCAAAAAAAAAAAAAAAAAAAAAATCACTTAGGTCATTAATAAAAGTATTAACCATTACAACAGTCCAGGCAGACTCCTTCAGAACTTCTAATCTGACAGTGGGCAGATTACAATGACTCTTGAAATAAAGTTTCCCATCTAAGAATTGTTTTGCCACTGATATTTCCCTAGTTTGTTCATGAAATCACCTGTAAACAAAAGAGGTGAAGTACTGAAGTCAGGATAGACCAAGCCTACTTTTCCTGTAAGATCAAAAAGTGTTGATTTGTCATAAAAACAACTGATATTAGTTTTTCTTCATCAATTAATATCTTTTCCAACAAAAGATATTAGCTTTTCTTGATCAGGGTTGCTTATTACTTGGTTCTTCATTATCAGCTGAAAAGCTGCTTACTTCGTTACTTTTCTGGATATCTGTAATTTGTAGATTCTTCTTGTTTTCTTTTTATACATCTATATATATACACATACATATACATATAGTCGTTATACCAGAATTTCCTCTTCTTCAAGAAACTCCTGTGAGTTCTCCAAACGGCCCTAGACCTGTTGCACTCCTTGGATCACCTTGTGTTGAATCCTACAAGGTTCAGACAAGTTGAGAGCAGCAACATATCGCAGTGTGTTCTTTCCAGTACAGACTCTTAAGTCTGTTACTGACGTCAGCTCTGTTAACCCTTTGGCCTTACCTGGCTATTTTGTTGAAGGTAAAGAAGCTTTGAACAACAGTTTTCATGTAGGAAACCCTGAGACCTTTGCTTTCATACTAAAAAGTCAACTCTTTCCTTAGTCTTCCTCTAACTACTCTTTTAATGATGATTTTTTAAAATATACTTTGCTACTCATAATTCATTTATATCTTGGTCTAACTGCTTATCTTCCTAATGTTTTGTATTCTTTAAAATTTGTAAATTACATCACATTGGACCTCGTTCCAGTTTTCACATGTCTTCTACCTGTTTCCATGTCTCTTGAAGATCTTCTGCTATAGCTTATTAATTTTCCTAGGTTTTGTCATCAAAAATGTGTTTGATTTTTTTTTTTTACTTTTTATGTAATTTTCTTCAAATACCTACCACTTCTCCTAAATGATTTTTTCTTTTAGGCTGATTTCCTAGCATGTCCATCTACTTGAACGATCAGCATGTAATAGAACCAAAAGGCTAGATGGATGTTGCTGACTTGCTCACAGTGTCAGACTGGGATCACTGTAGGGTCCCAGTAAATAGCTAGCAGGTCTCTTCAGCCTCTGCTGGAAAGAGAGTTATAGAATCATAGAATCATAGAATCAGTCAGGGTTGGAAGGGACCACAAGGATCATCTAGTTCCAACACCGCTGCCATGGGCAGGGACACCTCACACTAGATCAGGCTGGCCAGAGCCTCATCCAGCCTGGCCTTAAACACCTCCAGGGGTGGGGCCTCAACCACCTCCCTGGACAACCCATTCCAGGCTCTCACCACTCTCATGGTGAAGAACTTCTTCCTCACGTCCAGCCTGAATCTCCCCACTTCCAGCTTTATTCCATTCCCCCTAGTCCTATCACCACCTGATATCCTAAAAAGTCCCTCCCCAGCTTTCTTGTAGGCCCCCTTCAGATGCTGGAAGGCCACAAGAAGGTCACCTCAGAGCCTTCTCTTCTCCAGACTGAACAGCTCCAACTCTTTCAGTCTGTCCTCATAGGAGAGGTGCTCCAGCCCTCTGCCTGCTGTTTTCTTTCTGGAGTAGTCTTAAATCTCAGATCCTTTGCAGCATGGGTCTCCTTTTTCACTTCTGGAAGTTAGGTCTTGTGGCTGACCAGAAGCTTTGTTGCTGTCTGTATGGTGTGGGTACTGGCCACATAGTTAGAGCAGGAAGTGCTCCATAGGTGACCACACACTAGCCAGCATTTTTGAGTCAGGCAGGCAAAGCTGCTCAGTGTCTTCATTTGTCTCCATGAGCTGCCTATGAGACAATTGGTTCATTTCAGCAGTTCTGGGTTTGGCCCACAGCAGTACCCTCAGCTAACTCCTCTCCTGGTATTCTCCTGATTGCTGTTTCTGCAGACAAGAGAGCCAGGCTGGATGGACTGTCCTGCCCAGTCAGTCATCTCTTCTCAGCTAATGTCCATTTTAAGGGAATCAACAAAATCAAGAACTGAGTACCTTGACACCTGAATCTGAGTTGTCTCCAGCTGGCTTTCTGCATAAACTAGCAAAATTGCTTATGCTACAGTGCTCATGGGGTTTCACATTACAGAATAGTTTAGAGGCAAAGGGGAAACAAACTGGGAGAAAACTATCTCACTGCAGTCTTATTAGCATACCTGGATATCTCTTCTTCCCTCTTTTTTTTCCTGAAACTGACTAGCCCTTAGCAGAAATTCCTACTCTATTAGTCCCTAAGTACATGACCTTGTACCACTTATTTTATACACTTCATTATTAATATAAAATATTTCAGCAGAAATCCTACATTCCATACATAACACAAAGTGTTGTGTACTTTGTATGCATCTATCTGTAAATACCAAGTAAAGCTGCTGTCGTTCCTAGATCAGGATGAACTTTTCCAGAGAACTGACCTCTGTCTTGAAGATGGAATACAAGCTTTCTTTTTTTGAGAGTTTTGAATTTCATTTACATACCCTTTGTACATTTCTTATGTAATTTCCATAGTTTTCATGCTTTTCATTGTATTTGCAATGTTTGTTAGATTTAACAAGCTAATTTTCATCAGAGGCCTGGGAGGCCATCATCTGTCACCTTAGTGTTTAATTCACCTTTAACCATTATAGTGAAGCTTAATGTGCAATAACTTTATGCTGTCATGATATATGTGACAGGTCATAGAATCATAGAATCAACCAGGTTGGAAGAGACCTCCAAGATCATCCAGTCCAACCCATCACCCAGCTCTATCCAATCAACTAGACCATGGCACTAACTGCCTCATCCAGTCTCCTCTTGAAAGTCTCCAGTGATGGTGCCTCACCATCTTCCTGGGCAGCCCATTCCAATGGGCAATCACCCTCTCTGTGAAGAACTTCCTCCTAATATCCAGCCTATACCTCCCCTGGCACAACTTGAGGTCATCTATATATTTTGTAAACTTCAACTTTGCTTTACTATGCCTCCTTCAGCATCTGCCTCCAAAATACAAAAGCCCTTTAAACAACCATGTTTTCTTTCCACATATTACAGAGTAATTAATTATATATTCTGGCTAGATTGATCATCAAGAGGTCTGGCCCATAAACCTTCTGCTCCTGAGCTTCTTAGGTCAGCTGTCCCATACACGTCCAAAAGACTGCATTTCCTTGTTGGAAATAACTCAAAGATAAGGGAACTTGTTTTAAACATAGAGCTCTTCCCTCATACCCCATTAATCACACTTCTCTGCAGCAAAGAGAGCATTAGAATTCTCTGGCTACTGAATGAATGCTGTGACATGATTTAATGGCCATGATGCTCTTAGGTTGATGGTTGGACTTGACGATCTTGGAGGTCCTTTCCAACCAAAGCAATTCTATGATTCTATGATTCTGTATAGTAACTGAAAACTTTCTTCTCCTTACATTTTTTTTTTTTAGTATCTTTTCTTTTTGTATGATGCACAGCACTGGGATATATTTGTCATCCTAGCCTCTTTAGGTGTTTTTTCAGTTGAGCAACGTTTTAGCTGATTTGAGCCTAGAATCTTAGTTGTCTTTAGCTAGAAAAAACCCATCTAGCCAGTTCATAAAAGCTTGTTCACCACTCCAGCATGACTGTAGCAAGTGAATCTCCTTGTAGATGCAGATTTAATTTGCTCTGCTCTTAGTCAGCTCTGGGGTTTGTGGTTG
This sequence comes from Indicator indicator, assembly GCF_027791375.1. NCBI lineage: Eukaryota > Metazoa > Chordata > Aves > Piciformes > Indicatoridae > Indicator > Indicator indicator. The sequence goes on from NC_072010.1 coordinate 74,429,455, forward strand.
CATGTGTTCCATTTTCTCCATGCTGAACTGTATGCAAGCTCTAAATCTTGCTACTGTGCACTCATGTATTCAGAAACATTAATGCTGCGTCTCAACAGTGATTTCAGAAATATGCAGACACACAAGAAGAAACAATTCAGCTATAAATATTTTAAGTTGCCATTAACATGCACTGAAAAGAGTGCTGAGCAACTTCTAGCCATGGCCTTTTCTATTGACGTTATCTGCAACTCATCCCCAAAGCTGATGATGGCTCCCTCTTACCGGGTCTTAGACTCTTCTGGGCTAAGAACTTTGGAAAGGTATTTACACCTTTTCCTCTAGAAAAGTATGATTTACAAACAAATACATCTGCGCTATATGATACATCCACTCACCATTACCATTTTTCTGTGCAATTGAAGGTGCCTCACTGATTTAAAAGAACACAGTCACAAGTGCTGATAGCTCTCGATGTCCACAAGGTCTGTTAGCTCTTCATGAAAAATCAGGAGTTCTCTGGAACTATTTCATCTCCAGATTTTAGCTTGTGCAGCTGATATTTTTTGCATTTCTGATTTTTTCCACCTGGGGACTAACTAATCATTATTTGGATGGTGCATTTGACTTCTTAGAGGGAAGAGATGCCATCCAGAAGGACTTTGACAGGCTTGAGAGGTGGGTCAGTATTAACTTCATGATTTTCAACAAATCCAAGTGTAAAGCCCTGTACCCTGGTCATGGCAATCCCAAGAACAAACACAGTCTGTACAGAGAATGGATAGAGAGTACTCCTGAGGAAAAGAACTTGAGGGTGATGGTTGATGAGAAGCTCAATATGAGCCATCAATGTGCACTTGTGGCCCAGAAAGCCTACTGTATTCTGGGCTGTGTCAAAAGAAGCATAGCCAGCAGGTCAAAGGAGATGATTCTCTCCCCCTAGTCCACTCTTGTGAGACTCCATGTGGAGTACTGTGCCCATCTTTGGTACCACCAGCACGAGAAGGACATGGAACTGTCAGAGTGGGTCCAGAGGAGGGCCGTGAAGATATTAAGGGCTGGGCTGTTCAACCTATAGAAGAGAAGGTTCCAGAGAGACCTTAAAGCAGCCTTCTGGTATTTGAATAGACCCAGCAGAATACTTCACAGAATCACAGGATCACAGGATGTTAGGGGTTGGAAGGGACCTCCGGAGATCATCTAGTCCAACCCTCCTGCCAGATCAGGACCATATGGTCTTGTGTAGGTTGCACAGGAATGCATCCAGATGGGTCTCAAAAGTCTCCAGAGAAGGAGACTCCACAACCTTTCTGAGGAGCCTGTTCCAGTGCTCTGTGACCCTTACAGTAAAGAAGTTCTTCCTCATGATGAAGTGGAACTTCCTGTGCTGTAGCTTACATCCATTGCCCCTTATCCTATCACAGGGTGCAAATGAGAAGATGCTGTCCCTTCCTTCCTGACACCCAGGCCTCATATATTTGTATACACTTACTAGATCCCCCCTCAGTCTTCTCTTCTCCAGACTAAAAAGCCCCAGGTCTCTCAGCCTCTCGTCACAGGGCACGTGCTTCAGTTCCTTAATCATCCTGGCAGCTCTCTTTTGGACTTTCTCAAGTAGATCCCTCTTGAACTGGGTAGCCCAAAACTGGATGCAATATTCCAGGTGAGGTCTCACCAGGGCAGAGTAGAAGGGGAAAGGAACCTCCCTCAATCTGCTGGACACACTCCTCTTAATGCACCCCAGGATCCCATTGGTCCTCTTGGCCACAAGGGCACATTGCTGTCCCATGGATAACTTGTTATCAATCAGGACTTCCAGGTCCTTGTCCCTGTGGCTGCTCTCTAGCAGATCACCTTCTAATCTGTACTGGTGCAGTTTATTATTCCTTCCCACATGCAGGACTCTGTTGAACCTCATTTGGTTCTTCTGTGCCCAGCTCTCCAGTCTGTCCAAGTCTCACTGAACGGCCACACAGCCTTCAGGTGTCTCAGCCAAGCCTCCCAGTTTGGTATTGTCAGCAAACTTGCTGAGCAGATACTCTGTCTGTCTGTCTATCGCTGTGTTCCCTCATCAATGTCATTGATGAAGATGTTGAACAGGACTGGACCCAGCACTGATCCCTGGGTGACTACGCTAGTTACAGCTCTCCACTGATCACCACTCTATGCGCTCTACCGTGTAACCAGTTCCTAATTCATCTCACTGTTTGTTCTTCTATGACCACACTTCCTGAGCTTGCTCACAAGGATGTTATGGGAGACAGTGTCAAAAGCCTTACTAAGGTCAAGGTAGACTACATCCACTGGTCTCCCTGCATCTACCCATTCAGTTGCAACATCCATAGAAGGCTATCAGATTAGCCAAGCATGATTTCCCCTTGGTAAATCCATGCTGACTAATCCTGATCATCTTCTTCTCTTCCTAGTGCCTAGAGATGACCTCCAGGATGAGCTGCTCCATCATTTTTCCAAGGATGGAGGTCAGGCTCACTGGTCTGTAGTTTCCTGGAACCTCTTCCTTGCCCTTTTTGAAGACTGGAGTGACATTTTTACAGAGGATGATAATGATAGGACAAGGGGTAATGGCTTCAAACTGGGGGAAGATAGATTTAGATTAGACATTAGGAAGAAATTATTTACCATAAGGGTGGTGAGGCATTGGAACAGGTCACCCAGAGAAGTTGTGAAGGCTGCAACCCTGTAAGTTTTCAAACCCAGGCTGGATGAGGCCTGGACCAGCCTGTTCTAGTAGGAGGTATCCATGCCCTTGGTAGGGAGTTTGAACTAGATGATCATTAAGATCCCCTTGAACTCAAACCATTCTATTATCCTATGATCTCCTGCTCTTCTTGTCTCACTGTCTGCCCTTTCCCTGAACTATATAACCCTGTACAGCATATATTATATGATTCATTGTACATAAATAAACCAAAAGGAACAATTATTTGTTCTGTATAATGAGGAAAAAGCAGGTTTGTATATTGCATAGATAACAACAGAAAGCTGCATATATTTCTCTAATGACATAGGTAATTTTATGTAATGAAAAGAGGACACTTTCATGTCATTTTCATTTCAGTGAAATTTCTCCAGGCAATGTCATACTCACATTGTGAGTGTCTCATAGTTAATTAAAATTTCAGAAAAGTTCATTGGTTCATTCCTCAATATTGATATGTAATCACAGACTCTTCAAAATTTTAATATTATGCACAATTTAAAGTTGTCTATACTATGGAAACTCTGGACTTGTACTTTCAGATTTCTATTCAGAAACTTAGGTTTTAGAGGGCTGTATGAACATCAGAGAATGACTGCATTGGAAAATTATTCCTTCATACTATTGTAAGAAACCAGAGACAGTGTTTTAAAGTTATCTATAAAACTGTACAATGTGGGTTTATAATTAATTTTGCTAGAACTGGAAGCAAATCTTGATGAGACCACAAAAACATGCAGGTGAATAGCAAAAAAAGCTTTCTGCCTGTTTTGCCTCTCGATGGTGAAATTCATAATGAGATCAAGATAGTATTTGCTCTTCACCTTCTGGTTTATATTGATTAGGCACTATCCCCTTTCTTTTTAAAGGTTTTATGTTATGATTCTTATTTCAGTTCTTCTGTAATCTAAACAGCACAGTCTTCTGAAATGGGGAGGATTCGATTAAGTTGATGACTTCTGCAGTTGTTCTTGGTGGTCAGGCAGAATACAGAATATTTCCAGAATGAGAGAGAACCTGCTAATTTTACGTCTTTGCTTAAGTAAGCTGATTCTTATCTAGCCAGGACACAGGAATGTATACCATATATAACTCCAATTTTGCACCTCAAATACATTGAGAATTAGGTAGAGATGAATAGGGCATAATCTACATGCTGATCAAGAACTTGCAGAATAATTAATTCTTTTTTAAATAATGAATACGTTTGACAAAATCTGTTTGTTCAGAAACAATTCTTGAACAGATAGGTATATTCAGCAAATATGATTTTTGTTATTAATTATTAACTTATGACTAGTAATTAGCTCCCAAACATGAAATTCTAACATGAGCCTTTTGTAGGGAGCCTCTTCCTCCCAAATATCAGAAATGTGCATTTGCAGAGCAGTCATTGCCTGGTCAGGAGCAGAATTAGCAGAGGAAAGACATCATTTATTAGTGCATGGGGCTTTGCAAAATATTTTAAACAAAGCACTTTTTTTTCTCAGGCTACTTTCCTTTCACCCACTGTGAAATCAAAAATAACAGAAAAAGTTGGACAAGTTGCTCACAGCATGTCATAGACCTCAATCTGAATTCTGCCCAGTGTGATCTGTGACATCCTATTGTCTTGAAGAAGCTTTGAAAGAAAAGGGCAAAAGAAAGCTTACTGTCAAGAGAAAAAAAAAAAAAAGAAAAAAATGTAAAAAAAAAAAAGGCAGGCCTGAATTAAAATGTATAAATTAAAAAAAAAGGAGTGAACTAATAGTTATATTTTGTTTTGCTGCTGCTGATAACAGGGTTGTGTAAAGATAAGTAGTTCCTCGTACTCTTGAATCTAAGATCCTCATGTAGCCTTTATGACTGCAGTATCTAAACATGTCACCATCCTTCTTATAGGTACATACACAATTCTACTCTGAGGTGGCAAAATTTTAATCTCCATATTTTGAATATTAGGAATAGAAAATTACTGAAAAGAACTGCATGCCCACTAAGGTGTGAATTTATTTGATCTATTTTTCTGGTGCCTAACTGAGGCACTTAAGCTAGCAATGCAATTACCCTTTTTTTAGAAATGTAGAGTCTGCAGTATCCTGATGCCTCTCATGCCCCTAGGTACTTCAGTGCAGTGTCTATGGTTTGGCATAGTCACCCAGACAACTGATGATGGAGCAAGGACCTTCCAAGTGCTTCTCTAGCTCTCTCATTTTGGAGCCTCCTTCCTCACTTAGCAAGTCTTCACTTGTTATTATCACAAAAAGGGAGGCTATGTAGTGATGATAGGTGATGATGTGGGTTTGTGCCAACTGATACTCATTTTGATTATGGGGTTACAACTAAAAATACTTCCAGTTACTACTGGCAGCTGTGACTGAAAGTCTGTCAACCAAAAGGACAGAAAACAGTTTTTTTCCCTTGCAGCTACTGTGCTGCACTTGTGGGTGATGTAGTGGAATGCACGTTGCTGCCTCCTTGTCACACCGCCTCTGTGGGAGAGCAGAGAGTGTTCCCACTGCAAGACTTTGCAATGCACATTTTTCTGGAGTCTCAGTTAGCTCAAACATTCCTGCAGCCACATGGTTTACAAAGGAGTTATTTTGCCTACTTGCAACATTTTGAGTTCTGCTAAATTGCAAGATTTTATATCTGGGGAAAATACCCTTCTTCCTGAGCTCAAATGAATAGTTCTGCTAATTTCAAGAAGTGTATTGGCTGCCATAAAGCAAGCAAAATTTGGCCCTTTCTCTTACCAATGATAAAATATTACCAAAAAATACTTATATTTGCAGACTTGTATTGATAATACATAGCTGCAATCGGCCTTGAAATATTTTTATATTAACCTTCAGAGTACAATATCAATATGTGTTGTTTTTCTTAAAAAAAAAACAAGCTCAAGCTCTAATGCTGTAAATATTGAATTATCATTAATATATTAGCACAGAGTACTTAAGCCCTAAGACCTTCAGTGCCTTTGCTGAAGTCAGCAACTTCAACTAGAGCCTATCATTGGTGTCTCTTGTGTAAATCCTTTGAAGTTATTACTGCTCTGAAGTGAGGAGAGATACAAGGATCTTAAAGTGGGGGGGGATGAAAGTATATATTTAACCAACTTATACTCTGTGGCTCTACTGATATTGGTGGAACTAGGCAGCTTTCCAACTCCTGGGAAATTGCATCTTCCTAGTCTGGTTTTGAGCTGCTCACAGTTCACCTTCACCAAGCACTCACTAGTGATGGAGGCAGAGGTAAAGATCCAGGTAAAGATCTTACTCCTCTCATCCAGAACAGAGGTCTGGAGCCCAGTGGTTGTTGCACCTGGGAAAAAACACATATGAGGAATGTATGTGTATTGTCCAAGTACCAAAACTCTACTGCAGCTCATAACACTGATTACAAAAACTTCCTTACACCTTTAGTGCCAAGATGATAGTTTGTGTTGTGAGATTTGCCTGCATCGTTTATCTTCACAGAATACTTAAAGTTTTCCAAAGTAACATTGATCCAGGTTGTTGCTCTTATTGCCAAAAAAATCAAGACAATAGCAGTAACCAAGTAAGACTCCACTAAGAAATTTGCCTGTGAAAGGGGAATCAGCACTTCACTTTGGTGAGGTGGATCCAAACAGTGCATTACTCGGTCAATTCTCATGTAAGTTGAGGTAACCAGCTTTCTCTTGTTGACAGATCATGCTTCTTAATCTTTGAATTCACCCCACAGTTATGCAGCACAGAACTAATCTAACATTTGAAAAGGGCAGGGGAAAGGTAATTCAGTACTTTATGTAAGCATACAGGATCCACTAACATATTGAAGACGCTGGACAACTTGGGAAAATCCCTACTTGATGTCATTTCCTATTACTGTAAAAGAGAAAGTTTCAAATTCTGTTTCTTAGAACTGGAACAATTTGAATAAAGGGGGTTTTGTGCTGGCTATGAAGTTATTGAGGTAATCTAAAGAGCTGCATAGCATTTTGATTTTGTGTAAGTGGAAATTAGACAAGCAGAGCTGCAGATTTTCCTTTATGAAATATAGGCTGTTATGCAAGTTGAGGAAGGTATTTCATTCCATTATTGCTAAACATCAGATTTCCTGATCTATAGTCACTGAAATGTTCGGTCTGTTTAGTCCCAGAAGGGTGGGACCTACATATGAAAAATAAGATGTTATGCATTTTTAAATTTTCTTTTTAAATGTGATGGCTATAGGAACTGTCATTGTTGTAATGGTAATGCATGTTCCTAAAAGTTCTATTCAGGTGAAACTCTAAACTCAGTCATGCTAAGATGGATCACATAAACAGATGAATCTCTTGCAGCCAAAGATTCCCTTGAACCAGTTGGGAAAAAAACCCAAGGAGTGCATCAGACCAGCAAAAGTCTTCAGTACCGTTTCAGAAAGTATTATGATTGACCAGGGATTCATTTTCATTGCTTAGTTCAATTCCTTAAGCCTTGTCTAAACTGTGGAAATGTACCATTCTAAGAACTGGTTGGCCCTCCTAACACAGTTGTAAAATACCTCATGTCCGTGCCTGTAGGCCTGATTTGATTTATGGAAGTGTGCAAATAAGAAAAAATTCCCATTGCTGGGAACCACAGGGTAGACAAGATGTCTGTGAATGTAGCTGGTTTTGCCACCATTCTACTTTGCTTTTCCAACAGTTTTAATGAAAACTGTGGCTGTGACACCCACTAGTTTTAGCACATTCAGCAGCACTGGAATCAACAACCTCTGGAACTTTAACCAGTTGTAATTTGCCTCAATATTAACTCTGCCAGAAATTCCTCAGACCTTTTCTTCTACTCTTTTCTCTTTTCTTTTCTTTTTTATTTTTTCTTTCTTTTCTTTTCTTTTCTTTTCTTTTCTTTTCTTTTCTTTTCTTTTCTTTTCTTTTCTTTTCTTTTCTTTTCTTTTCTTCTTTTGTTTTCTTTTCTTTTCTTTTCTTTTCTTTTCTTTTCTTTTCTTTTCTTTTCTTTTCTTTTCTTTTCTTTTCTTTTCTTTTCTTTTTTCTTTTCTTTTCTTTTCTTTTCTTTTTTTTCTTTTCTTTTCTTATTTTCTTTTATTTCCTTTCCTTTTCTTCTTTTCTTTTATTTCCTTTCCTTTTCTCTTTTCTTTTCTTCTTTTCTTTTATTTTCTCTTCTTTTCTTTTCTTTTTTCTTTTCCTTTCTCTTTTCTTTTCTCTTTTCTTTTCTTTTCTTTTCTTTTCTTTTCTTTTCTTTTCTTTTCTTTTCTTTTCTTTTCTTTTCTTTTCTTTTCTTTTCTTTTCTTTTCTTTTCTTTTCCTTTCTTTTCTTTTCCTTTCTTTTCTTTTTTCCTTTTTTCTTTTATTTTTTCTTTTCTTTCCTTTTCTTTTCCTTTTCTTCTTTTCTCTTCTTTTTTCTTTTCTCTTTTATTCTTTTTCTCTTCCTCTTCCTCCTTCCTTCCTCCCTCCCTTCCTTCCTTCCTTCCTTCCTTCCTTCCTTCCTTCCTTCCTTCCTTCCTTCCTTCCTTCCTTCCTTCCTTCCTTCCTTCCTTCCTTCCTTCCTTCCTTCCTTCCTTCCTTCCTTCCTTCCTTCCTTCCTTCCTTCCTTCCTCCCTCCCTCCCTCCCTCTCTTCCTTCCTCCCTTCCTTCCTCCCTTTCTTTCTCCCTTTCTTCGCTCTATTACTGGAGTCTAATAATTAACCTTGCATGGTCTTAATGCCTGCACAAACAGAAGTCACTAGATGTCATACAGTGAGTTACCTAAAGTTCATTCTGGCTTTCCATAGTCTTCAGGACTCACTGAAGTGACAGTGCATCCCCAGAACTACAGCCTCTGCTGCAGCTATGTACTGTGTGATATCCATAAATGAGATGAGTCGCAGCTCTGCCTTTTTCTGAGGGGAATGCTAAATGCCCCTTCAGACCAGAGGGGTCAGTGAAAAGACCCTGGGAGGAATTTGGAGGTACTTGGAAGTTGGTCAGGGAATTTCAGGGACTGGACAAAACCAGACAAATACCTGAAGGATAAATGACCCCGAGACGAGAGCAGCCCATGCACCACGTGCGGCTCTGCTTATGTCACTCAATATGTCTTGCTCAGCTAGAAATAGCCTAGTTTTCTACAGCTGGCACATAGCCAGGGTGTTGAAAAGCTTTATGTGGGTAAGTATTGGAGAATCAGGTTATGGTCTAGCTCTACACTTTCCTCACATTACAAAAACACTAGACATGGTACCAAGGGGGATACATTTTTAACCTTAACACTTCAGTGATGGATAGTAGGATGGATAGTTATGCTTTCTTTCTAAGAGTCTTTCATTTACATTTGGGGCCTCAGGTGACAGATTCCTATTCCACCCTCCTTCAGATCTCTTTCATTGAATATGCACAATTGCAGCTTAGTTCCAAAACCAGTTTTTAAGCTGAAAACAAATGTTTTCTTTTTTCTAAGAAGGAGAGAGGAATGCATGTCTGAAAACCACGTTGGGTGATGGGTGTCTCTAAGTTTTCAAATCTTAAAACCTATTTACAAATGAGTATATTTCTACAATCCCTGTGAATAGCCATGTTTTTTTAATGCAAGGATCTGTTTTATTTGGGCTATTTTTTTTTCTTTTTCACATGAAGAAGAATACGTGGGCGTTGTGAGAATGATTTTCAAGCTGTGAGGATGTTATGGCTTCATGTACCCTATGAAAAGTACTCTCTGCTGACGACCAGTGTCAACAGTGACTATGGCTGAACAGTGCTGAAAACAGTTTAAGTCATTCTGTCCCACAGCTCACACTGTATTCAGCAACATTTCAGGTAGTTTGACTAAAATCTAAAGAGGCACTGATTCCACTAGCCTGGTATTAACAGGAGAGTGAGCCCTAGTGTAGACAGCTGCCTGGCTCCAGAAGCCATCAGCAGTGCTCTGTGTGCTCGACATGTCCTGGAAATGGCTTCTGAGCCAGAAAGCTGTCTACACTAAATTGTTCACTATTTATGTCACACCTTTTCTTGTGTTAGCATGAGAATGGGGTGAAAATTAAAAAAGTACAGTTGAAAAATATAAATATCCTTTTTCATTTGAATTTTCTCACTGAACAGAGATTTAAGATCCTCTGGCAAAATGTGAATTACATGTCTTCATATCCTTTTCACAGTAGTAAAATGAAAGAAAGACAGACTAAGCAAACCCAGTAATTTTCTGGTTTAAGATTTTCAATTAAAAATATAATCTAGGAAGGAGTCTTTTTAACTCTTCCCAAAAGACTTTTTTCACACTAGCTTGTTATACACCTACAAAAGAGTAAAGTGCAGTGCACTTTAATGCTGTTTCCACAGGAAACAGCATGAACAGCCCTGTTACCCAACACATACTTCCAAATGAAGCTGAAATGTAAAGCTAGCATCTTCAGTCTCCACTGAAGAGTTTAGTAATAAGTGTCAACATCTTGTTAATAGAAGGATTTCTTAATGGTGACCAGCCCACATATTGTATGTCAGGCCACAGACTGAGAAGGAAACAAAAAACCTAAACCCATGTGAGGAAACAAGTGAGCTAGAATTTCTTCTTTGTATAAAAGGATTGTGAAATTATTTTGAAAAGTTCTCGTGAAAAAAAAAAAGAGCTAAAACTAAACATTTGGCCTGAGCAGTGTGTTCAAACACAATGAATAGAATCCAACTATTTTATATTTGCAGGTTTAACTCTTGTCACTGCAGAACAGATGCAGAAAGGGGGAGTGCCAAAGCGTCGCAAAGCCTAAAGCAGGATCCTCTGTTAGTTTATATAATTTTCCAGAACATAGGTATGGGTGAGAGCAACGTATTTTACACACAGAACAAGGAAAAACATATACTTACAGGGAGCCCCTTTTCTCATGGCAAACCATGCATACTGTCAGGCATCAGCCCAGCCCCAAATGTGCTCCAATGACAAACTAAGTCCATTCAGAGGAGCAGATTTAAGCTACCTTCTCATATAGTCAACTTCCTTGCATAACTGCGTATGGAGATGAGACAGACCACTCATTTAACTTCAGTTTATCTATGCAGGGGCACATTTTTACCAAGTTCTTCCCTGAGTTAGATAATTTTGCTCTTCTGTTTGAAGTCCATATAAATAAATAAAACCACACGGAATCTTATCTACTCCATTTAAAGCAAACTCCATATCCGTTTTCATGATGTTACATCCAGATTCTGTCATCAGACAATACTGCAGAGCTTAACAGTGGCCCACAGCACTGGAAAATCTCTCTTCTAGAGCCTTCCATTCAATATAGAGTATCACACAGGATCCTTTGTGCAAAAATTTGTTTGGAAACTATTGGAGGCCTTACTGTACTGAGAAAATCTCCAAACAGCATACCAAGCACTACACCTGTCTGCCTTGATGGAACCATATGCAAACTAGGTGTGTTTGGTAAGTGCACAGATTGTTTCCTAAAATGATGCTTACCTCCTCCTGATGGTTCACTGAGCATCCTATTTCACACACATGAACATACTTGGCACGCTACACTTTTCCTTACATGTTCAATAAATGGAAAGGTCATTAGTGCTGTCAGTCACCAGTACATCTTGTTCTCTAGACCTGCAAAGCAGATTTGGCTCACTGTTTCCCAGGCTCAGAAAATGTGGGAAGGGTAGTCTTTGGAACACAATGGAAAATTTCCTTGCATTAGCTACCAGAAAAAAGAAACACCCTGAAGGCCTTGTCTTTTTTCATTAAATTCATAAAAAGCTGTATAATTACAAAGGTTATGCAATGCTAATTTTCTACATAACTTTCACACTTTATCAGCCCTAAAATATATCTGAAGTGGCAGCACCGACACACAGATCAGGTGCCATCCCACATATCCTGCCATAGATAATGTGACCCGTAGAAACAGACTAGTCTGAAAAGAATTTAGAAGAAATACCTCTTCTAAAGAGAAATGATTGGATTACTCAGTGAGTGCTGACAGGAAAGCCATTAAACCAGGGCACTAAAAGACTGCAAGAATTGCAGATTTGCCCCTGCTAGAAATGTGCCTTAATCATTAAATTAATAATAAACAGAACCACACAAATTTGCATGCAGCTATTAATGAACAGTCTTACAAAGTTACATTTCATTAATAACCATAAACAAATCTATAAATGATGCCCACTGGAAGGATAACATTTTTCCCTCTCTCTGAGAACATATGTTTGTAAACTGTGTAGCTGGGCCCCGAGTAATTTTGGAGTGAGTAATTTCCGAATGTGCAATTACAAATGGCTAAAGTGCAATAGCTCCCCGAAGCATCATCACAATTTCTGCAGTGAGTGCTTAATTGTAGCCAGACTTTGTAACCTTACTATGGCCTGTGTCCTTGCCATAACCCTAGGCCTAAGCTCCACTCTTCCACATATGGGAAAATTTTTCAAGCTGATTGCTCCAATCTGATTAGGGGAAGTTATGTAGCTGCCATTTATTCAGAGTCTTGTTACCACACTCTAACAGCTGCTTTGTAAAAGATTCCCATTAAGACCATTTTCTGCCTACTCCAATTCCAGCACGCCTGTCAAAGTAATTGTGATTGCACTGATTGTTCTGAGGGTGCCAGCAATAAAAAAAAATTTAAAATCTCTTTGATACCAGTATGGCAAAAAGCAACTTCAATGCAATGGCAAATTGGTAAAGTGAAAGTGCTTCCTGCCTTGAATCCCTGCAGCTTTCCTGCCCTGAACCCTTGGTAAATTCTCCCATGCATGAAGTCACAGTTGTCTCCAGGACAGTTTGAGAAGAGCAACTTGCTCTGTAGCAGGTGACTAGTAAAAACCCAGCACAATTCAATTGTACACCACCAATCTTTTCCTCCAGTTGCCACTTTCACAACCTAAAAAGCTTTGATGGGTTTTGCACTCCCAGCTGCAGTAATACTGAGGTTGATAAGCTGCGCATAGAAGAAATGTTGTGGTAGTATTGCAAAGCAAAGAGAGAATAGATGGCTTTCTGCTACAGTGACAAGTTTCAGATTTAAAGGGAAAAAGAAAAAGAAAAAGAAAAAGAAAAAGAAAAAGAAAAAGAAAAAGAAAAAGAAAAAGAAAAAGAAAAAGAAAAAGAAAAAGAAAAAGAAAAAGAAAAAGAAAAAGAAAAA